>NC_135502.1:92958671-93258671 GCF_052857255.1 Amblyomma americanum | reverse complement strand
TACATCCTACCAAATAGATTTCACGTGCAATAACTATTGCACGAGAGCCAATTACGTCAGGGCCAGCGCAGCAGGCGCCTCAGTGCCGGTTTATTAAGGCGCTTTTCATTTGCTCCCGTGCCGTCATGGTGTAGTTCTTTAGCCCAATCATGCAATTTCTTGTATACAGGGCGCGGTCTTTGCGGCAACAGGTTGGCAGCATCACACGAGCCTATACGTGTCACCCACGCATGGGAAGGGTGATCTACAACCAGGTGAGCGGCTGCATCCGTCAGTCGCTTAATCTCAGTCTACGGGTTCAAGAAAGTCGAATCATAGAAACAAAAATTTTTAATAGATAAACAATCACACAAACATGCCTGTACTTTGTGCAGTTTTTCGCTCTCTGTCAGGCGCTGCCCCTCAACACAATGAGGCTTCGGCACGCCTGATTCTTGTACAGTTCTTTTAATGATCGCAATAAAATATTGTTAGTTTTACTATGTCATGCGCCGATAACTGGAAATTATTTTTAACCACGCATTTTTTTTTCCCGGAGGGAAGCAGCGTTAATTATGTTCCAGAAACTTCCTTTACAGCGGAAAAATTGAAGAATGAGAAAGTAGTTGCTTCACGCTCAGACTTCTTTTGATTGAGAGCTGAACGTCAAGGCTATGATAGCGGGAATTTTGGTCAGTTGGAAAAGGTCTGTGCAATGCCTGCTCTGATGCTATATGTTATACCTCTCTTGCGTGTTCTTGAAAGCTCTAGAAAATATTGGATTTGTAATAGCAATTTCTAAAAGTGGAATAAGTGTACGAACTTTCCTGTCACTTCGTATGCATGTTCGTCAAAATTTAAAAGTCACCGCACGAGAGCATGAGCATAAGCTTGCTTGCTGCAGCAGTCAAATACGACTGTTGTAAGCTAAAAACTTTTCGCGTGAATATTTAAGACGGCGTAACCGTATTACACATTGCCCGAATGACAAAAAAAAGTTGGACTGCTGTATTGAAATGGCTGTTTCAGTTAACTATTTTCTTTTATTGCGCACGTCTTTCTGTTCTCGATATATTTTTGCAACACTAGTTATGCCCGTGGCTGAAAACTATTCAGGAGTCTGGAGTGAACATTAGAGCCGAAAATCAAAAAAGCTTTGTCCCTTACAAAGGATATTCGCGAAAAAGTACCAATTTCAATCAATTGAAGAGAAAAAAAGACGAATGGAAATAAAAGAAAACAACCAAATGCCAACACAAGAGCCCTATGAATGTATATATACAAAGAAGAAAATTTTATGAAAATAACGCTCCATATTAGATTGCATTCCTTCTATGAAAACTTCGCCAAAATCGCACTCCTAAAATTATACTTTGTTTGCAAACAATAACGTTATAGTGTTCAAGCTAAGTTATTTATTTAAATCTGTTTTAGAGCATGAAAGTCCATAGAGAATGTTTTTTGCTACATTCGAATCAATGCGTTGGAGAATAAGAGGGTGTACACTGATATTGCCGAGTTTGGTGATGGCGGCCAAACTGTCTAGAGCACTTCGTGTCATGACAGCAATGAAACCACGGCTGGCATGATTTACAACGTCGTCATTGCCATCTCTGATGCCGACTTGCCCATCTTAATCAAGCGGATAAATAACAGCATTTCCATATTACCAGTTCAGCGCCTTGGAACGTCTACATGCATCAAGTGGACCTTCAAGGATGGCTTCATTCCATCATGTGTGAAGGTGGGGAACTTTCAATACCCAGTTCGTCCATTCGTACCTAAGCCGCTACAGTGCAGGAAATGCATGAGGATTGGTCACGTGAACGGCGTCTGCATCAACTCGATCGTGTGCCCAAGATACTCCGGGCAACACAGCGGCGACAGTGGCCGCGCGACTACCTCGAAGTGCGCCAACTGTCGTGGCCCTCACTACTCTTCCTCGAAGGACTGCCCTCGCCCCTAAAGACGGAGAAGGCGGTACTGAAGCAAATGGTTCGATACCATTGCACCCAAAGAGAAGCCACTGCAAAGGTGCGACGACGTCGTTCACGGCGCCGAAGGTCGTTGAAGGAAGCAATCACCTTTGAAAAGAAGACCCCAAGCGGCACTGCAGTTTGTCCGCCTCCACCAACAACCGCACTAAATCAGGAAAGCCCGGCGTCTGGTGACACACGACCTGCTGCCTCAGATACAACGTGGCCACCAATACCAAAGCCTAGAGTGCACATTGCGTCAGGTACGTACGTTGGTGCACGCCATATATGCAACACCTACGACTCATCCGGGCAAAAGGCACGATTGGGACAATGGCCAAGATATACAAGTGACTGCAATTCTCACGTCATTTATGAATGTCATGCGTGCTCCGCTTTCCAGCTTGCACACGCCAGTAGCACACAACGCATTGCAAGCACTGGACGCGCTACATGCAGTTCTTGCAGCTGTACAATAGAAGACACCACGGTTCCACCGGAACTATATTATCCAAAGAAAGTCGAGCACGCTTTTGTTTTTCAGTGGAATGCCCGCGGACTCCAGTCCCGGATTTCAGATATTCGGCACTATGTTTATGAAAGCATAGTCAGGGCATTGGACCCTGGTCTGCGCTTCTTGTGAAAGCTGTGTCTGCGAAGAGACAATCAGTCATCTCCTGTGTGAGTGCCCTGTCTTTGTGAACTAAAGACGTAAGCTGCATTGTGCTCTGGACCGTCTTGACCCTCGCCCTTTCACAGAGGCCAAGATCCTCGCTCCGTTGCCACAGCGGCCGGCTGCCATCAAGGCTTACAAGGCAGTGTTTTGTTTTCACGAACGACTGCCTTGATTGACAGATTGTGACTGTGCTTCTCGTTCCTCCTCCGCTTCCCTTTTTTAATCCCCTCATTCCCTTGCCCAGTGCAGGGTAGCCAAACGGAAGCTTTTCTGGTTAACATCCATGCCTTTTCCCCCTATTTTTATCTATCTCTCCATCGAATCAGTGCGAAGGCACGGATTTGTGCTACGTAGAAGACGAAGAGCGGCAGCGCCGCGGGCCGGAGCGCTCGCGCTAGGCCAGCTTCTCGAACATACACTAGACGATTTTGCTAGGCGCTGAACCTCCGGCTTAGTGATGTCGCAGTAATAGCATGATATTAGAAGTCATAGCATCTGAAAACTGTCGTATTCTTTAATCATCAACATTATTATAAAAGGAAGGTTAAAAAGGGCTTAGTTTATACCACAGCTCAGACCGATTTAAAGTTGGCCTAGTTGGTGTTGCAATAAGCCCCTGCATTTGATATTTTACGCTGTTGCAAAAACTTAACCCGCTGGCCTTGTTCGCTCAAAGAAACACACAGCATAACAAAAGAACAGTTCAACTAGCACGACTGACTAAAAGCAGGCTACTAAAAGGTTGGATGAGATTTACATCAAGACGAAATTCCGAAGCGCGCAGATTTAAGAGCGTTTTTATGTGGAACCTATTGCGACAGCCTTCGAAGCCAAGAAGCATATAATTTATGATATGGTCACGTAATAGAAAAAAAAGTTCACTCTGCCTCGCTCGATCACATCCTGTGCGCTTATGACGTAAGCACTACACTAATAGCGCATTGAGGAAGTTGCAACCATTTTATCCCAGTATAAATGATGTGACACAAGATTTCATAAAGAAGGAAAATGCAGTCGCCAAAAGTATTGAGGAACAACAGCTTCTCGAGAGAGCTTCCTGAGCAGTATCAAGTTTTCGCTAAATAGAATCTCCCAAACAGTTTTAGAATCGCGCGCTCTTGTTGAAAGTCTGTCTGCTTCTGCGTTGTCGCTGACTGCCAGCGGAGTGGAAATGAAAATTTGATATGACCGAAATGGGTTAAGCAGCCCATAACTGTGGAGACGAGAAAAACTTGCATTCTCAAAGTAATCACGATGTTGTAACAGCGACTTATGCTGGGTTCATACTACAACAGTAAGGGTCGCTGCTCCTCTAAAAAGAGACGTCACCACGTGTGCTGACAAAAATTACAGGATTTCACTAAAGTCTGCTTAAGAGCGCAAATGCGAAAGCCTTTCCCTTTCCTCTTTTTCTCCTTCCTTTTTTCATTTCCGCCACGAACTTCATGGCGACCGAACCCACGACCTCTGCGGGACTCGAACACACGACCTTCGCAGGACTCGGACCCACCACCTTCCTTTGCTATCGCTGCCATCATCATTACTATCAGCACTAGCATCACCACTAGCATTATCATCGCTATCAGCGACTACCACTATTGCTATCATCATCACTATCATCGTCATCACTATCACCAAAGATCACTATCGTTAACTACCATCATCACTATCACCAACTATCTATCAGAATTGGTAAACGAGGACCCCAGTGTTGTCACAGGGAACCAACTTCAGGCGTCATATTTTGCGCACACTTCAGGCGTCAACATAGCCATCTAATGCTTTCGCTTTAGTAATAACCATTCAAGTGTCATTTGCTACGAAATTTGCGTACACACACTGTCGGTTAGTCTGAGCGCCTCTCCAGGCAATGAAGTTCTTTCATAAAACACATCTCTTCCAGTTTCTAATTCTGGACCTCTTGACATCATTGATGACTTATGCTGGCCGCCTAAGGTGCCTTGCGTGGCGCTGCTCAGAAATAACACGCCAGACTGTTTTCCTGCGTCGCCCGCAATACTCGTTTCAAGTTTCAATTTTTCATAGTTCGATGATAATGTGCGGCCAGAAAATGGGCAGAAACGTTGTTATTTATTGATAAAGATTTCATTTCCTACTAAAATGTGGCCTGCTTCACACCACGGCATGAGACAGAGTAGGATACAGCATGCAAAAAATTTAACAACTGAAGCTCTTATAGAGTGCCGATGAGCATGTTATTCTGATGCGTTGAAGAAAGTAGAAGTACCTTTCGAATTTAAACATTATGCGGTAGTAATAAAAATAATAAATAATGGTGCCTAACGCATATCAGTGCCGTTTACCAGAAACCAATGTATAGAACGTACTCGCGTAGTTTTTTTTTTAATCTAGACATCAGCAAAAGAAAAATCACTGAGATTCGCCAGAGCAAACATTTACGAACGAACAAAAATGTCTGAGTATGCGTTTCTTCGGCATTATACAATTCTGACAGAGTAGTAGACAAACTACGCAAAAAGAACATTGACGGGGGGGGGGGGGGGGGAGCGAGAAAAAAACTGCAGCGAGAGCTGGCGTTCACTGGAATTCGATGTCAGCTACTATGACCGGCCAGACCGTGCTGTGTTAACTCAATTACACGCACTCCACTCCACTCCCCCGCCCCCACCTCCTCCCCAAACACCCCCAGAAGCAGTTCACATCACCCCTCAAAGCCCCCCCCCCCCCCCTCCCCCCCTTCTTGCAATTGCATGGGCGAGTTTCATAACGTGCCCCCTGTACATTTCTGCACACTGGAGGCCGCAAACTTGCAAAACACTGTAGCAAAGTCGATACTTCGAATACGCCTCTGGATTCATTCGCTTTCGCGAGTACGTAAGAGTTTTCACAGCAGCGCGTGATGGATGAGCCCACAAAGCGCGGTTTTACGTCGCAATCCACGCGATATGAAAATGAGCACAAAGTAAAGCACTACACGTGTGTCCGCTACAGCGGAGTCGGGGTTCTAGACGCACATACCTCCAGCGTATACATGCTAGCGAAAGAAGCTTTCTTTCTGCGCTGCGCCCTAGTCGCACAATATGCTATCGACCGACTTTCAAAGAAATGCACAGGCAATCGTACGATGTGATGCGACAAATCTGCGTTAGCAGTATTGATTGCAAGTTTCGCTTCTATAATGATCGCCATCCCGTTGTGCCTTTGAATAGTATTTCACCGTCTCTTAATTGTTCCAGTGCTTCGTGGGCTTCTTTAGGAGCAACGAGGGAGGAATTCAGTGAATGGGTGGCGAGTAGGGCCTTCTGTAGGGTGCAGGTGGGTGACGCTTGTGTGGGGTGGAGATGAGTTGGTTGGTGGTAGGCGGCGGCTACTGCGCGGTGAACGTGGGTAGAGGGTGACGCTTCAGAAGGTTGAAGGTGCGTTGTTTGGTGGTAGGTGAAGATTCTCGAGGATTTAGATTGGTTGTGGCCGCAGATTAGTGGTTAGTGAGCGGAGGCCTTCTGGTAGTGAGGAGGCGGAATCACATGATACCTCACGAACAGGTCTTGCGAAGATGAGGCAGTCAGCTGTATACTTAAGCATTTTTTAAACTTAGAAATCATTTTCTTACTCATCTTTACCACGTACTTGCGGCGACTGGAACAAACTCCCGGCTGATATCGCATGCATCAATGATTATGCCCTTTTCAGGAAATCTTTATCCGCTTTTATGTTTGTTGATGACGTGGCCTAAGCGTTGTAACAATTTTTTATTTATAATGGTCAAATGAAGCCATGACATTATGAACTTCTTTGCAATTCAGTAACGTCATAAAATTACATGCTTAAGTAGTCGGCTTTAAATTTTTTTTCCTCTTTTTCCATGGCTGTCTTCCCTTATCCCTTCGTACTCGTGAAAGAACCAATTCGAGCTGTGTGTATTGTTATCTCTATTTTTCATTTTTAGTTGTTTGCTGCTAATATTATGTCGGGATTTTAATGGTTTGTTACTGTTTACTGTAATGTTTTTGCAGTGTGGTTACTAATACTGTTTTTTTTCCCCTAAAACCTGCTATATGCAACCTGCTCCTCTTCAACCAAGATTCGTCACAAATGTTCAGTACAAATGTTCACCCCACTCCCCTCTGCAATGCTTCGGCGGTTGAGGGTATTGTAAATAAATAAATAAATAAATAAATAAATAAATAAATAAATAAATAAATAAAGGCCACTTGCCAAGCGTTGATGCATTAGTATCGCTTGCCAAAAATGAAAGTATCGCAGTATCGGTATATAAAATGTATTTTAGTGTATCGAGTGTTTTAACTAAACTCGATAATAAAAAAACTGCCGCAGATTCTGAGGCGGCTGTGAGTCAGACTTTGGGCCGGCGGCGCTCGCCCAGCCGGTAGAGCATTAAAAAAAAAAGGGAAGAATTTAGAAGTGACGATGTCAATGCCGTTGGCCCAGTCAGTCGTCTTTCTTCCTACGGTCGTTGTTTGGCAGACAGATGTATACGTTGCGCTTCTGCAGACTCGGTGACAGCAGAGACGAGGAAATAGACCGAAGCGGTGGTCTAGTCTTTTGAACATCCACCTCGCATGCAGGAGGTGCGGAATTCGATCTCCAGTGCCGCCGGGTACCCACCGGTGGTACAATGGGTACAAGCTTTCCCCTGCCTGGTGTTCGGCTTTTTTAGGCTGAAATGCTTCGGAAATAGGTCTTTGACCCCACCTTAAGTAGAAGAAAAATTCTTCTGCCATGGAATTTTTGGCCATAGATGCCCTTGCGCCATAAAGAATTCTTCAGCATCATCAGAGACGAGAAGATGGGTTCACCATTATGCTAGGACTACATCCCTTCACTCTATTTCAAGTTGCGGTGGTTGCCAACAGGAACGGAAGATTTTTACCTAAATTTGTTCTTTACATTGGAACCACGATAAAGGTTACACACTTTTCCAGACGCGGGCCAGTTTGGTCATCAGCGTGAAATGTACCAGCTGGAGCATTTCTTTCGCTTGGCGGCGCAAGCTACAAGACTTGGTTCCCAAGAGGCACTTGTGAAATTTTAGTTTCTTAACTATACCCTGAGATCCTCGAGTCGACGTGGGTATGCTTCATTCTTATCTGTTGATAAAATTCGGGACACACCTAAGCTCCGTCTTAAGGGTATGACGCAAGAGCGTCAATGGGTTCCTTCAGCGGCCTGGGGTCATCTCTGCAGAACGCTTCGCCGATAGGAATACTGTTCCTAATTTTTTTATTTGTTTGTGTTATTAAAGTTTTTATGTTTATTTCTCACTAGGTGTTTCTTTAACTAAGTCAACGAACGTTTAAAATCGATGACGTGATGAACGACAGAGACTGCGATGATGAAATTGTATTGCCTTTTCGAAATCTAACACAGCGGAAAAAGGTGGAATGTTGAGTGCCAGACATGAGTACAGCAGTTTTGTAAATAACACAGGCCTCCATTGCTTTTTGCTCCGATGCCTTTGAAGGACATAAATAAAAAACTTCTTCAGTGGTCGTGGGTAGTGCGCCCGGCTCACGAATCGAAGGACGGCAGTTCGAGTCTCTGCTCCACCATTCCTCTTTTCAGCGCTATTGCTTTTCTTTTTTCAGGGGATAACGCAAGGACCCTGTAGACCAATGAGATGTTCTGCAGTGATGTCGTCATTGCTGTACTGTATAATTTTTGTGGGTTACTTTATTTACCCGCTTGAGGTCATGTGGCTGTGACGTCATGACCGTTTCGACCAATCCCGATTTTCTCGACAGGCCAGCGCCGATAACGGTGGTTTCTCCGCAAAACGGAACTCTTGACGCTCTCTCATTGAAATGCACTACATAAAATAAAGCACGGAGACGTGCTCGCGTGCCGTAAATTTTCATTTGATTTAATAATAATAATAATAATAATAATAATAATAATAATAATAATAATAATAATAATAATAATAATAATAATAATAATAATAATAATAATAATAATAATAATAAGAAGAAGAAGAAGAAGAAGAAGAAGAAGAAGAAGAAGAAAAAGAAGAAGAAGAAGAAGAAGAAAAAGAAGAAAAAGAAGAAGAAGAAGAAGAAGAAGAAGAAGAAGAAGAAGAAGAAGAAGAAGAAGAAGAAGAAGAAGAAGAAGAAGAAGAAGAAGAAGAAGAAGAAGAATTGGTTTTTGGGGCAAGGAAATGGCACAGTATCTATCTCATAAATCGTTGGACACCTGAACCGCGAAGTAAGGGAAGGGATAAAGGAGGCAGTGAAAGAAGAAAGGAAGACAGAAGTGCTGTAGTGGAGGGCTCTGGAATGATTTCGAGCACCTGCGGATCTTTAACGTGCACTGACATCGCACAGCGCACGGACGCCTTAGCGTTTTTCTTCCATAAAAACGCAGCCGCCATTTTTACGGAGGAAAAACGCTAAGGCACCCGAGGAAATGCTGTTACCTACAACAATAAAATAAAAAAATCTGAGGGCACTGAAGTTTGCTTACGTGGAGGAATGAGAAAGCTTGTGTTTTGAAAGGGTGCAGTAGCTTTCAAATCTCGACATCTCGGTGGACACATCTACCGCGTCTTAAAAGATGTAACTAATGGTGCATAAGTCATCGGTCCGAACCCCTGTCACAAGCTAGCCTCCAGCTTGACCAAAACATGTGAACTATATTGTAAAGAGAAATGCTATAACACCAACTAGAATTCTGTACAACGAAAGGTTGCTCGAAATTTAAAGGTCAACTGGTGCGACACCTTGATGGACCACATATGGAAAGGCCTATAGCCACACTTTACCTCTGTCTCACTTGAAGGTCAACCGGCAACGCACGGTGAAATCGGCTTTACCTAGAGTAGTGAAGCTTTTACTTCAAAAAACGTCTAAACAACAGAGATCAGCAAGGTGTGCTTCGCCTAATGAAAACATTAACACTTTTATTTTTTGTTGTTTTTCATCTAGCGTTTAACGAAAAATGTTCTAATTTCAAACATATGTTAAACATAGTGCTGGAAAAATAGCTGTTCTACTTTCCAAAGCGCACGGAGCTTGCACTTTTTAACACTGCAGGGCAAATGCGGAGGCAACCGGTAAATACTGCCGTAACAAGCGAAGAACATCAGAGACAATTTCAAGTTTATTCGTACGCAGTTTACTGCTCAGAGACAAGTTCCCATGAAGAACATTAGCTTTAAGAAAATTTTTACAATCTGCTTATTGAAGTCGTTATTTCAACGTCATGATGGCTTCACTCCAATGCTAAAGTTTTAAAAAAACCAGCTGCGCCGGGAGTGGAGCTTAAAGAAAGTGTAGAAATCCGTGCGAACGTTTAAACACTTTCAGACACAGTGCGCTATATCATATAGACTAAAAATGTTAAAAACCATGGAGAAATTTCTGAGCTTAGCAAATCATATTACCAGCATTGTCAATATTGTTAACTTCAGTGATGCATCGAAGTATCGACCATAAAGTATCGAGTAAATGAATTTTGTTTCGGTATCTTGCATTGGTATCGGAAATGCAATATTTGAGGAGGTCGGGTATCAGTATCGAAAGTACTTTTTCAACTATCGTGGCCAGATGTGCTATTAAAGGCATATACAATGCGGCACGCAGTAGTATAGAGCTTCAAAATAGTTTCTACCGCTTGGGATTCTTTAACGTGCACAGAAGTATTAGTACAGGGGCGTTTTTGCATCTCATTTGCGGCTGCAAATTCGAACCCGCGACCTCGTTCTATAGCTGGAGAACGCCTTGGTCGTTGATCTACTGCTGCATATTTTAAATCCTGAAATTAATTTAACTCCAATTCTCGGAGATTGCAGGAAAACATCGTCCCGAAAACGAGGTAAAGTTGAGGCCAAAACTAAAGTAAAAAAAATGCTCATTTCCGCCCGAAGAGGATATTGGTACTCAAATTAAAAACAGGAAGGGGCGCATATTTCGGAAGGGGCCCAAGGTGATTTCTTATATCGGAGGTGGGGGCGATGCGGATGAAGGCCGAATGGCAGCATTGCTAAAATACGCTAGTATTAGAACTGGGGAGAGAGACCCGGCCCTCCAGGGCCGCCTCGGGATCTCCCTTTGGCAATGAACTGTAAGCTTCCCGCAATGCTTGTTCGCAACGAAGACAGCGGCCTGTGGCTACTGCGAAATAAATGTGGGACATGATGAGCCAATGCACAGTCAGCCAATTCGAATCAAAAGCAACAGTTTGGATGTATACCTGTGCGCATGTGCGCGATTTGGTTGTTCTTTCAGTCTTGAGTACTTTTTAGTGCACTTTTTTATATATTACACATAAGAAAACTTATATCTGCAATCTTCATTGATGTACCGCCTAAACTCATGCGCTGCCTTTCCCCCTATCTTTTTTTTTCGCGGCGAGGGAGGGGAGGGGAGGGGCATATCAATATGCGGACGAATTCTGTTACTGAAGCTGTCAGTCATCCCCATCACCCTCCAATAGCGTCTCCATTTGCCACTGACTGGCGAAACTTTTTACCTTATTTGGATCACACGGCTCATTGTGACTACGTGGGCCATGCAGCAGATTCCATCAAATCTAAAACCGCTAATGCGCACACTTGGACGTAGACCAATCGTAAATTTCGCCCACCGTCAACGCTGAAGAGGATGGCTGATTGCGAACCTGAGAAAACCGTTCCAGAGGATTTGGAGCGTCGCATGTTACATATTCAAGTCACATTTAAACCAGTTTTAAATTATAAGCAAAGTTTATCTTCACCATTTTTTCTTCCTTCTTCTATCTCTGATTAAAGCGGACGCATGCTTATCAGCGAAATCAGAAAAACGAGCGCGCAGGCAACAAAGATACATGGAGGCAATCATCGAAAAGCCCTTTCTCACACCACGAGAAACAGCTTCAGCTTCTCGTTACTCTCCTCATTCATTAATACGAAGCAGACTATTTTAATTAGACAGCTTACAAAAAACGGAAACACGGTGAAAAATTTTGTTTTTTGGCTTCTTGGTCATTTCATATATTAGCTGTTTCGTTTTCGGTATCAGATTGAAGGTGCAGATGGGCCATTAAATTCGCGAGCAGTTGTTTTCTTGTCCAAACGAGCTTTCAGTGAAAACTATTTTCATTTAGGGAAAAGAAATGCGCACGGAAATTATCTGCTGCTAGTTGGAAAGGGGCTTCCGCACGACTGTACGGACGCCCAGCGGGAACCTGTACCCGAAGGCCTAGTGATTTGTATGCGTAATATCGGAGTGGACACCGCCGTGATTGGAAGCTATTAACGTTTATGCAAATTGAGAGGGCGCATTTGAAGAAAATTAGAAGAAAAAGGGAAGGGGGAAAAACAGAATGAAGACGGGCACAGGCGCGGAACTAAAAGCCATCGTTATAGTGAGTGCACAGGAACACGCATAGGATGATGGGGAAAATATGAACTAAAAACAAGGCTTATTGTACACCCAGACGCCGCGCTTCACAAAGAAAATTGTGCGATTTCCTTCCCTAGCAGGCATATTAGTGGCGCAGTGAAACACGTGTCGCCTTTTAATTTCATGATGTGGGCTGCATAGCTCTCAAGCGCTGTCTTTATCGGAATATAGCTCCTGAAAACTTAGCATTCTTCTGGCTTAGGAATGCGCCCGAATTTCGAGCAGCAAATTGCCGAGCGTGGTTAGATTTTTTTTTCAACAAGAAGAAAAGATCAAGCAGACGTTCCTAGATGCGTCTTTTCATTCTGTCGAATCCAAGACCGGCCACAAAACCTAGGAACGTCGTAGACAATTAATTTCTCAGCATGCTTTGTTGATTTATTCCAGGTTGAGCGGTTCTTCCGGCCTGGATATTACACCCGGCCTTTGTTTCATTCCCTCGTACGCTCATCTATGGCCTAACTCGTGTCGAGGGTCGGCCACCATCAATTACAAAGACGTCAGCGCGGCGCGGTCATTCTGAGACCGTTGCAGTGGTTTGGCACCGAGGTCTATCACGGAGATTCCCTTTCCCGCTCCCCTTAAGCTATCGAAGCTCTGCAGACTGAGAGCTACATCCATCACCCTGTGCTGGATGCCTGTACATGAGAGGACCTAAGCAGTGATTAGTTTATCTACTGGCCCGCGAAATTAACACCCTGGCGCCCTCTATCCCATAGCCAAATCCACTGTCAGCGCAAGGCGCCGTAACGTACAAAGAGCAAATAGCTCAAAGCTACAGGAACATCAGAGAAAAAGGCACAACCTTCTCCGAAGCACAGTCAACACTCAACAAGGTACGAGCAACATCCTCTGCAAATTTCAGATTAACACTCTCCTCACGCCACTAATGCTCCACAACTTCGGATGGCGTGATGCAGCTCACTGTCCAAAATGACCGGAGATCAAGGCATGCGCAGCACATATTCTATGCCCGTGTAACGCTGCCATTACCTAACACTATTCCCCGCAAGCCCCCCCCCCCCCCCCTTTCCTTCTAGAAGAGGGGCCGCCGCGGTGGCTGAGTGGTTATGACACCCGCCTGCTGGCCCGAAAGACGCGGGCTCGATCCCGGCCGCGGCGGTCGAATTTCGATGGAGGCGAAATTCTAGAGGCCCGTGTACTGTGCGATGTCAATGCACGTTAAAGAACCCCAGGTAGTCGAAATTTCTGGAGCCCTTCACTACGGCGTCTCTCATAGCCTTAGCCGCATTGGGACGCTAAACCCCCATAAGTCATAAATCGCCTTCTGGAAGAGCTTGGTTCTACTCGGACAAGGAAGATGAGCAAAGAGCCTTAGCGGAGCAAGAGCTTGTTTTCACTGGGCCTTTTTGAAAGTCGAAAAAAAAACAAATTTTGAAAGTAGAAAAAACATGAAAAGATACAAGTTTATTTTTGCAAATATTTAAAAGGTTAAAAATATACTCGAAACAAAGAAGGTGCGCACGATTTAACGCAAGGTACATTGAAGTTTGACAACAAAATTAATATTTACGATTTCTTCTCACATCTTTTAAACATTGCTCGTACTTGAGCTTCCCAAACGCTGCTGTTTGCTGATCCATCAAACAACAGGTCATCTGATCAGTTTTCAAAAAAACGGCGCTTCAAGGATTTATTATAATTACAGTCGCTCCAAGAGCCAATCTAATGAAGTTGTAAGATCTAGAAGTATGCTCTCCAAAGCTGAGAGCACCACGGTTAACGCCAAACAAGCCTATCGGTATAGATCGACGGTAACGTCAGTTGAGGGAATAAGATCGGAGTGTCAGATGACATTTGATGAGGCGCTGCCAAACAAGATATGCTCTAATGAGGCAGCCTTGTTGGTTATAAACGATACCAGCTCGAAATACTTCAAGCTTAGAACAGCACGGAAAGGCAGCGCTTGCAGACGATGACACAAAGAATACACACGAGGGCACCATGGCAAGCGCTGCCTTTCCATAATGTTCGACAAGTACCAACTCATCTTAATACAACTAGACTCATCTTCATACATTAGACGATCCGCCACCTTCCCCTCTTCCCCCAGATCCGTTCCTGTCCCACGTTTCCGATTCCGAAGTTCTGCGCCAGCGAACACGCGCTCTAATTCCTCCGTGTTCGCACCCTCTCCCCCGTAGTCTTACTCGGCAGGAGGAGGTATCCGTGCGCCGGGTTCGGGCAGGGGCGGCTCTGACACCATCTGTCCGTCATCGATGGCGTGCCAAAGAACTGCCAGCACCTCACAGGTGCCCTCACTGTAGCGCTGCACCGGACATTTGTGATGTGCGGCACTTGTATGGACGTTCCCAGCGACGGCTGCTATCAGAAAACGGCTCCTCAGGGAGGTGGGCCTGCGGTGGAACCGCGAAAGTGACTACGTGAAGTGGACTATGGACAACCGTTTTATTAGCAACCTGTGCGACTAGCAATGGTTCTTCACTCCTTCTTTTAACTTTCAATCCCGTGCATTCCTTCCCCCCCTTCCTTTTTCAACTTATGCCTCATGGCACACTTCTCGAATAAAAAAAAGTACCAACTAGTCCAGCAAGACACCCTGTTCAAGCTTAAGAGTCTCGCATTAGTGCAGCCATCGAAGCAACTTCCTGGCTGACGATTCCTGGGGGTTGAATATCGCAGGATGATGTGGCGAGCAGAAAAAGTCCCATCACATTTGGAGTTTGTGCTTACTGACCAGCTGCTACACTGCAGTGGAAACTGATGATCATTAGTGAACAGTATATAGTATATATCAGTGGATATTTCAAAGTTTATTGGAGAGCTTGACAGCGAGAAAAAGTTTGCCGTATAGATACGCGCCATCTGAGCTACTTAAAAGCTGTATATGAGCGATCATAAGCCAACGTTAACCAACGTCAAAACAGCGGGTTGCTGCGCCCGCGCACCTGACTTGACTTTGTCTGAAAGTAATTAAGGTAATGCGCTGCATGAAGTTAAGTCGAAACGTGCGTACAGGTACACAAGTAACTCTCCCTCAGTGTCTGCTCATTCTGCAATGCTATAGAGTGTTCTGATGGAATAGCTCGTTTTTTTCTCTCATCTATGCGCTTGGTAGTTAGCGACAATGAATGTTTAATAATAATAATTGGTTCTGGGGGGAAAGGAAATGGCGCAGTATTTGTCTCATATATCGTTGGACACCTGAACCGCGCCTTGGGGGAAGGGAAAGGAAGAAAGGAAGATAGAGGTGCCGTAGTGGAGGGCTCCGGAATAATTTCGTCCACCTGGGGATCTTTAACGTGCACTGACATCGCACAGAACACGGGCGCCTTAGCGTTTTACTATGAATGTTTCCTAAAATGAAAAAAGCAAGTGCCTAATGTTTCCAGCGCGAGAAAAAACTTCCACGGAGTTTCTTTTTTTCAGGAGTTAGAACTTTTTTATGCGTAGATAAGCGGTCGCGAGGGCATAGCACCTGATTCGAAAACTTAGTTGCATAACTTTCATCATGAGCAGGCGTGTTCTCATGCAGAACAGACCCACGCAAAACTTCGCACATAGTCTTCACTCCAGCTCGTTTAGAACGGCAAGCAAAATGCACAGTACGGTAATAAAGCACGCCATTACTTCGCGCAGCACTCATTTAAGCCTCTTTATAATAGGACGAGTAATCATGATGTTATGATTTAAACTATCAATTATTTTCCAGCTTATTCATAATATTATTATTAATGAACCACACTTTTTTGCGTTTTCCTTTTTACAGAGACAGGCATCATGCTTTCAATGTTAAATACTACTACCCATGCTCGGTTTTCTTTTTTTTAAACTTTCCGCGCTTCCGGGGAAAAAAGCAGTTTTTTTACCAACGTTTTTCTTCTTTACCCGGCACTGCCATCACTACCCCCAACCATATTTACTCAAGCTAAACTCAATCGCGTTGCATCAGCGCATGCGTCGTTTTGCTACACATTACAGCAGCATAACTGAAAAGCAAGGTACGCGCTTTGCTCTCGCTACTTAAAATGAATTCTGCTCGACCAATGGCGTTGTCTTGGATAGAAGCGTCTGTACTCTTGTTACTGCACTCTATGACAAACACTTGCCTTGCTATCCTTCCACTTTGTGGAAAATGCATACGTTAAAAACAGAAAAAAATCCGAAATTCCAAATAATTTCTACGTGAATTTCGTGTCTGTTCCTTCACATAAGGACTTCGATGAAACATAACTTGGTAGCTTGCACTTTGATGTCTTCCGCTTACAAAAATCTAGGATTCGTTCATTTTCGGTATCGTAACTCAGAGGTGTGTCAAGGCACATTTAAATATATACATATATGCTTAGTACACGTCTCATAAAAAACGCGGTGCGTATCACGGAGAAAAAGCTCAGAAGTGTGATAACGAGCCGGCAAAGTAACTCGCTATAATGTGACAAGGCTCAGAAAAACACAATTCTCCTAGAGTGCGGCAAACGCTTATCAATGCAGAGGTGAAGCGGGCAGAAGAAAGAATGCGACTACAGTCGCTAAACCCGGCCTGAATTATTCATATTTCGTTTTCCATTTCATCTGAACGGCAAGCTCGCATTCTTGAAACCTTCTCTATTTAGTTTTTTTTTTTTGCAATGTTGCCTTATTCCTTCAGCGTATTTTCACGCTTGTATCAGCGCAGCGTCGGGCTGCATAACTTTTCTCCGGTCGGAAATGGTGTGAAACAGCGAATCATGGAACATAGGTATCCGGGATATATAATTAAATATTTTATATCACACGATATTCACATCGTGTCTTTTTTACAAGAGTTTGAAGTTTTTATTCAAATTAGAACCGCACGGGGCTGACTGCACAGACGGCATTACTCCAGGAAATGTGGTATGCAACCACTATTTTTATAGTTCGTTCGCTTTCCTCCTATATGCTATAGTACGCCCGTGCACTGCAGTCATTGTACTAAGCTTACCTTCTCAAGGTGTGCGTCATAAAGTTCTTCACGTAAACTAGGCGCTAGTTTTAATGTTGAATGCCTTTATGGGCGAGGCCACTTTTAGTTTAGCCACAAAACATGCCGAGGTAGTGGGAGGCTGTGAATTTATTCTGAATAACAGCCGCTGCCTGTGGTTGCTTGAACCCACTAAAATCTGAGAGCACATTATAGCTTTTACATCTTGCAGTGCCCCACAATCGAACTCCTTAGTACTTGTAGTTTACCCTTCATGTGTCTTAACTGTGGCAGTGGTTCCATGGCAGTTGTTTGGTCCATTACGTTATTCACATGAACTTTCAATCCCGTGCATTCCCCCCCCCCCCCCCCCTTCCCTTTTCAACTTATGCCACATGGCACACTTCTCGAATAAAAAAAAAACCTCTTTTTTACATCATTTTTCAGTTTTCCTTCAAGGAAGAATCGTACAGGGCCGACTTAGTGTATAAACTGAGCTGCTGCAGGTAATACAGCGTGCAACGATTATTCTTATTGTTTGTTGCCCTTTTCTCCGATTTGCTACAATTCACCCGTACACTGCAGCCATTGCAGTAATGTTGCCATCTCAAGGAATGCATCATAATGTTCCTCACTTATACCAGGCGCTCAAGTTTTAATACTGAATGGCTTTATAAACAAAGCCACTTTACGTTAAGCCACAAAGCATGCCGTAGTAGTGGAAGGCTCCCAGCATATTCTGAATAATATCCTCCGCCTGTAGTTGCGTGAACCCACTAAGACGTGAGCGCATTGTAGCTGTTTAATCTTCCAGCGCCCCACATTCGAACTCCTTAGTTCTTGTACTTTACCTTCCATCAAGAGGCGCTCTCAAACTGAACGGACGTGCCTCTCTGAGCTCCCGCAGGCCAGAGCTCAGCAGTGACCAATCACTGACCTCTACCTGGCCTCAGGGCCCATTCTCCGGTTTCGGGGGTGCCTACGGCAGTCCTACACCACCACTGACCCTTCTATTGAGGTCCCAGACGACCGCTGGCGGGTTTTTAGCCGCTTTTTGCGGTTCTTTCCGAAATTTTGCGGTCTCGGACTTAGCCGCGGCTGGGTTCCGCCGCGGCCGGGGAGGAGGAAGACGAAGTTTCTCTTCCTGGCTGCCTGAGCTCCTCTGCGGCCTCGGGGTCCTTCGAGGTCCCTCGAGGCGCCCTTTCTGGCTGCGGTTCGTGGTCCGGGCCCTGGTTTCATGGCAGCTGCTCCGTCGGTTACCTTGCTGTGACGCGATAGTTAACGCGGCTAAGTGGACCACTGGCAGAAGGAAAGCAAAGAAAACCTCAAAACACTGCTCCTTAACTCCCAGCACCGCTTTATGTAGATTCTCTGTCTCTGTCCTAGCTTTTTTTATAGCGCAGGCATTCGAATTCCCCATTTCTCTCACGATTTCCCGCTGCAGTGAGTATCCGCAGTTCCTTGCCTCAGTGCAATTATGAGCAACCCTTTATCAGCTTAGTTGGTGGCGAATGTTAAACATAAGCAGTCCGGTAAGCGACGATCCAGAAAGAGAAGGTGACAAATGTACGTTGATTGGCGCACGACTGATCTCATTTTCTTGTCATTCTATTAGCGGGAATTTGACACAGCGCCCGGCAGTGATGGGAGGCGACAAATATTTTCCAGTAACTAATCGCACAGACATCACCTTGGATTTTTTTTCAGATGATTTAAGTGTTTTGACGTTAGAGCATCTGAAGGCAGTAATGAACCGGTATCCCGTCGACACTTTATACCATCGACCTTCAAAGTTTCAACAGTAGGAGTCGATGGAAACGGCCGAAACTGGAAGGAGTGTTGGGAGATAACTTGAAAGTTGTCAGTGATCTACTGCTCTGTTAGCTTCTTGTTAGCGCAAACGGATACAATAAAAACCCAGCTAACTATTCTTCGAGCTTTTATCTGTAAGAACAACGAAGAAAAGTGTGCAAAATCCGCATTTTCAGACCACAGTAGTCTAATCCTGTGCAGTAGGGTTAAAAGTCAACCTGTCCTGCGTTGCGTATTCGTTCCTCTGTGGCCGAGTTGTCCAAAAATTCTATCTTCTGAACAGCGAGTATCTCAACTGCTGCCGCAAGACTTTTTTTTTCTCAATACATCAGCGCGCTATTTTTTTATGTTAGAGCATGCGTTACCTAGCGGCAGTCAAGGAATCTAGAAGTGCTTCACCTGAATTTCTGCTAATGGCTTTTCACGTGGCTGCCTTTTAATAATTCCAAAAATCTCAATATACCAACAAGTGCGCTCACTTGTATAATTCGCCACTTTTTTCCCTCTTCATTGTGCAACAGTTCTTACCAACTATGAATTTTACTCCTTGAGTCCTCCGCTGGCCGAAGTCTTCTTTCGCATTCAATTTAAGTCAAAAGAACTGCGTGCTTTGCTGTGCAGCGTAATATAGACAATTGTGCTGGTTGGTACAGATTCATTTTGAGTGGAACAGCTCAGAGACGAATGACAGAAAAAGGAACAATGAACACACAAGCGAGCGCTGACTCGCAACAACATTTTTTGTTCACAAAAACCACATACTTATACCTACGATAAAAGAGGGAGTTAATTTCGGCATATTTTATTCGAACATGGAAATAATAATGCGTTATTTATCACCCATATTTACTGCTAGTAAGAGGTAGTACCTTTCCTTGACAATACATGATGTGTTGTTTTTCTTTTTGTTTCCTAGGTTATTTTTGGGGCGGCGCGGGGGGGGGGGGGGGGAGAGATTGTAAGTGTTTTTCCATTGACTGGTGCTGTCGTTTTTAAATTGTACTCTGAGTGTGTGCGCGAGAGCTGTTGGGTCTTGTGATTGCGCCAAATGATTCCCTGCGCACAAAAGAGACGAAAACTGACAAAAAACACACCACAGTCTTCGTATGTTTTTTTGTGAGCCAGGGGTCATTTTGTATGTGTAACCAACTAGCCCACCAGTTCGTCCTGTGATTGTAGTTAGGTATGAGCAGTGTTGTAGGGGTTACCGAGAAAAAATAACTAAATAAGTTACTCGTTACGCTAAAAACTAGCAACGCGTTACCAACCTGCGTTACCTACAAAAAAAGATATCCTGTTACCGTTACCGTTACCCAAAAAAAGCACCGCACGTTATTTTGCCGTTACTCCATTTCCGTAAATTTTTAATCAGTTCGTCTTCGCTGCAAGAACTTAAGATACCAATTTTATAAAGTTTATATTCCACATAAAACTTCCAGCCCAAACAACGATTTCAGCCGAAATCCTGATTTCACAAGAACAATTTGCACAAATGGGCAGGTGCTTCGCAATGTTACAGTGACCTAAAGTTATCTGTAGAGTTAATGTAATGGCTTCTAGCTCTGTGGCACATGGTGCAGCCATTTTCTAGAGGTGACATTAAACACAAAAATGACACTTCGCCATCAATTCTAACTTCACAAAGAAAACAGCGCTGAATTCTCAACAAATTTGCAGTAATTCAGAAAAATGTGATATTCCAAATTGCTCAGCCCGCCGCAGCGGCTTAGTGGTTAGGGCTCTCGGTTACTGATGCGGAGTTCCCAGGTTCGAACCCGACCGCGGCGGCTGCGTTTCGATGGAGGCGAAACGCTAAGGCGCCCTTGTGCTGTGCGATGGCTGTGCACGTTAAAGACCTCCAGGTGGTCGAAATTATTCCGGAGCCCTCCACTATGGTACATCTTTCTTCCTTTCTTCTTTCACTTCCTCCTTTATCCCTTCTCTTACGGCGCGGTTCAGCTGTCAACCGATATGTGAGACAGATACCAGCGCCATTTCCTTTCGCCCAAAACCAAAAACCAATCCAAAATGCTCGGCATGCTTCCACTCTGCAGAGAGTTGTGTGTGTGAGTGGTTCAGGAAGGGGAGGTAGGTGAAGGCAAGTGTGTGAATGCATTTTCGAGCACGTGTTTCGTGCTTGATGAGTATTCTGTCTTTTTCTTTTAGTTGGGTGTGTCGTCAAGAGCAGCTGTTTTCTGGCATGCATGCGAGCCGCAACGAAGGCCGTCGAGTGCACCTGTACATTTTGTTTATTGTTTATTTGCAACCTCACTTTAGGTGCTCTGCGCTTTTTTTTCTAAAATATATAGCGGGGGGGGGGGGGGGGGCAATTGGAATAAAAAGTAACTGGTAACGTGACACCTCACGTTACTGAAAAATATTAACGTAAGTACGGTACCCGTTACAGTTCGGAAATGGTAACGAGTACGTTACTAGGTTACCGAGAAAAATAACGCGTTACCGGTAACGCCGTTACTGGCAACACGTTACCGCCAACACTAGGTATGAGTACGTGGTTTTTCGGAAAAGAACACGTAGTTGCAAGTCAGCGGTACTCTGTGTGTTCCTTGTTCCTTTGCTCTTTTTCGTTCGTCTGGGCTGTTGCACCCAAAATGAACTTTAAGGTACGCTTCCATATTCTGACACCATCCTCCCTGAGAGCCCTCAGCGACTATATCGTTTCGTCTCACTTTCTACGCAGACCAAACGCAGGATAAGAACGGTGAAAGCTTTTGTTTCTGCATTGAACAGTATAACAGCTGATGTAAGATCTACAGCAGCACAGAAGTCTTGAGTCGTCATGAAACACGCAGAAATTAAAGTATGGAAAAGTCAAATCCTCTTTCAAGCAGCACAACATTTCCTCTAGAGCGTACGCTTCTCGATAAACAGTTGCCAGTGCAGACGAGTGCATGATTTAGCCCTACTGCCTTCTATCAGCGAATCTGCCCGTCGCTGAGCCGTGAAATGAGCTCGGTTTAGTTCAAGAGACAATCGGAGATGCTCGTACATACTCACTACGTCTGAAAGGCCCATCTCTTTTTCTCTTTTTCCTCGTTCATAGTTGGCATTGATTGAAATGAAAGACTGTAACTGGATGTTATGAAGAGGTTTGTGACTTGTAATTTATTAAAGTATATTGTCTTTGCCAAAAGTAACCAAGGCATGAGGTTCACTTCTCAGATCTTCATGATCAGCGCCGCTAAAGAAAGCAGATGGCAAACTTTCTGTCCCCAAGGCCTCGGACGTCTATTCGTAATGATGCGACTTTTTAAGCAACAGCATTTAATCTAAAACGCATTTACTAATAAAAAAACCTGAGTTAGCAAATGGAACAATAAGCCTGAATCGACATGGAAGAATAATATGCTAATTCTGGCAAACAAATAAAGAATAACAAACTATTGCGAACCAACTAGGAGTAGTGTACTTAAGTGAAGCTTTTTTATATAAAAATAAAAAGCAGAGGTACTAGCACGGGTCGTCATCATGATCATAAGCCTGACTACGCCCACTGATGGGCAAAGGCCTGTCCTACATCTCTCCAATTAACCCTCTCTTTTGGAAGCTGCGGCCACCGGTATTCTTGCAAACTTCTTAATCTTATCCGCCCGCCTAACTTTCTGCCGTCCCCTGCTACGCTTGCCTTCTCTTAGAACCCACCCTGCTACCCTTAAGGACCATCGGTTATCTTGCCTTCGCATTAAAAGCTCTGCCCAAGCCTACTTGTTTCTACTGATTTCGACCAGGATGCCATTAACCCGCGTTTGGTCTCTCACCCATACTGCCCGCTAGCTCGTGCAAATGCAGTCAGTGCTCCATACGTTCACGGTGTGTACCAAAGCGGAAAACTGTGAAGGGTGAACATGAAATTACGTAAGTGATCAGCTTCAGTAACGCAGGAAATGAACATTGATAAGGGCGACGGAAAGTGCTATTTGCTATCACACAAGAGAGGAGGATTTGACGAATGCCCAAGTTCTCTGGACTCTCATGAGGCAAGTGAGAACACATGAAACTTATTTTTTTTCTTCCTCACTTTTGAACGCAAGCTGTCACACGAGTGTGTACGGGGCTCCTAATCGAAATGCTATTTTCATCACCGGATGCTATTAAATAAATGCAAGGGCAAATTCTTTTATTAGAAGCAGATAAAAGTAGACAAGCGTTAAAAGTAGTGACTTCCTGACTTATTTATTGCGCTCAGTATGAGCATTCCAGCTAGGGTAAGTAAGGAAAGCGGATGATTGTTTTAGGGTTGATTTTCTTTCTTTCATACAGTCTCATATTGCTTGTCTTATTAGGAACTGGATGACTAAGTGCATAATTGCGTAGTTCTAAGTTTTGCATGCTGTGGTACTCTCAAAGTACCACGTCTTATCTATCATCCTGATTGCACTGTAGGGCAAGACACTCTCAAGCGCTTTCCGTTTGTTCTTAATATTTCGCAGTGACATAGTGATATTATTTTTGGCTATAATATACAGCTCGCAAATGATTTGAGTTGCTTATGAAGAAGAGAAAACTTTTAAATGACTGAAGCCAGCAGCCAACGGAAGCAAAGAAAGCATAGGGGCAATGTTTCTCAAGGCAAGTTGTTGGGCGAGTTGGTGACGGTATTCCATAACCACAGCGTTACGAACGTGACTTAGAAGACAGGAATACGCAGGGACGCAACAGAGCGCGTGTTGTGCCTCTATACGTGTTCCTTTCTCCTCTTTCCCGTTCGTCCCACTGCATATATTGGATCGTTATTCTTTTTATTAATTGCTGTTGTTAAACGCTAAAAGTTGAAAGGGCAGGAGTGTAACCATTTTATAGCTCAAAGATAAGTGATTAGAAAGTAGAAGGAAAAACAGCCACATGCCGCCGGTGGAATCCGAATCCACGATTTCCGAATCTTCTACTTTCTAAACACTTATCTTTCAGCCATAACGTAATTACACTATTAACTTTGCCCTAATTAGCACCATCAATAATAAATAAATAAATAAATAAATATCCTCCTATGCTTTCACTGGTTGCGGCGCTGCTGTGTTCCTTCATATGTACGTCACAGTGAGAGTCCCACTTCTATGCACTTGTTTGCTCACGGGCACACTTTTATAAGTTAAACATACTGTCGGTTTTTTTTCTTTTTCTGGTTAGCACGTGCACTGAAAACACGAATCAAAGAAAGAAAATAAGGAATGTATACACACAGTACGTTTCGTTAAACACGCAAGGAAGCGCGAGCAATGGCGTGTACAAAATATAGCAAGCATGGTACAGTAAAATGAAAAATAACATAAAACAAAGTCAAGGGGGCTGGTTTCTACAATGAAATCGTTTTGGGAACCGCGCCAGAGAACATGCAGAAAAAAATACTTTGAAATCTTACACGCTCCCAGTCCTGCTTGCTCGGTTCATGTCTTTGTCCAGGTTTATTGGTCACTTCTTGAAACTCATTCGGAGCGGAATTCAAACTTAGTCTTTTGGCCTGCGTTCGCACTTTTACAGGAAGCGTGCGACAAAGAAAAAGTTCCAGCTCAGTTTATACGTGTCGATTTATGCTGATTGCGTTTGCCGTGAGCCACGTCAATTATTTAAATCTGCCTGCAGGATAGCGAGACGGACAGAATTAGTCGTTGTCGTGAATATCGAGATTTAAAAACAAATAAGAGAATACGCAAAGATAGCGCCCTCCAAAAAAAAAAAAAGGTTATATAGTCTTGCTTTTACACAAACTGCACGTGTCTCTTTTATCAGGACTGAATTAAGCTTGAAATGCTCGATATATAAAATTACATTTATTTCTTCCACGCTGAAACTCCATAGTGAACGACTCACGGGTCTTCGGGTTACAATCAATACCTTTTCTCTTGCTCTTTTGCTTTTCGCCTCTCTCTGGTTATGGTGTTTGTACGAGGGGTGCACAGCAAGGTTTGCCTCCTGGTCTGTACCTTATATTCAGAGTGATGGAAATCAAAGGAGTTGCATTATAATGAAACTTTGGAAAGTCCTGTCTGCATGTTGCCGGAGAAAAATGAGGGTGGTTTGTAATCAGTGTTACGCATTCGATGTATGCTGTGTTCAACTGACAGTTATTAGTAATATTCTCGCAAAAAAATGCAGGAATGAGAAATGTGCTGTTAAGAAACTGACTCAGAACAATATCGCTGATTACTCGCAATTCTCATGGCTTCATGTTAGAAAGTATTAAGTGCCATCAGGAAATGCACTCGCGCCATGGAGCGGTGTTGCTGAGAAAATTTCGCAGCGCCGATGGGTGGTGCGCCGCCACTGCAGTGGTAACTAACAAGTTAGTTTAACGAAATAAGTGGCAACTCCTGCATGTAGCGAGCGGACACGAATCTAATAGTGAGAAGGCTTTAAAGGGGTTCCTAGGGGAAATTTTCGTTTTCTTGTATCGACATAATACCAGCTCCTAGCCACAAAAAGACCACTGTTACTTAGAACAAAGCCCTTCTGCGGCAAAAAGAGCAAGAACTAAAACACATGTTTCGCCGCCACAGGCCAAACTCGCAAGTACAATCGTGATGATGAAATAGCCGGAAAGATCGCCCAGATCTCTGAGGCTGAAAAACGAAGGTTTGGTTTATGGGGGTTTAACGTCCCAAAGCGACTTATACCCCTGTCACACGGGACTTCTTCTCGGCCTTTGCCGGAAAGTTGTCTTATTGCACTAAAGGAGGAAAACCGAAAAGGAGCAGCGACGCTGCTACACGGCAAATCCAAAGGAGCTAGAACGCGGCCTCCGTGAATGCCAAAAGTCACCGCTGTGTGTGAAGCGGCGCTAGTAACATTATGAAATTAAAGCAGACGGTAGCACTTCAGCTAAGAGTGCTTTCGTTTATGTTGGAAAAAGTAGCTATCACGATAATAAACGAGCGTTCTGACGGTGAGAAACAGATATTTTGAAACAAAGTTTCTTTTTTTTTTTTCATCGTTCTCGGTCCGACCACGGTAGGCGCACTTTTCCGTTCGGCTCCTCGTCGCGTTCGAGAAGCGTGCTTTGTTGCTTGTGTCTTTGTGCACACAAGCAAACTCAAAACAGGCACACAACAAAGAGCAAACGAAGAAAAAACAGTAAAGCAAGATGCGCAAGCACGTGTGTGTCGATGCGGCTGCTGAAAAGCGTTCAAGTCCTTTCTTAGCAGTGTGGATGTGGATGTAGCAGTGATGAAAAACGAAGGTTATGCGGTTGAGTTTTGAAGTGAATGTTCTTTTTAAACCGTTAGTGCACTTGGTCACACCAGGGAGTCGGCGAAAAAGGCGATATGAATGTTTTCAAAGAAAACGTATACTTGGCTGCGCAACAGGCGGCCAGCTGAGTTACGGTATGCTTTGGTGCGTGGAGACTATGCTCGGCTATTCCCACGTGCTTTCGTTTTTGACGCGCCTCGATTTGCAGGTGCGGAGCAGCAGAGAAACCCAAAGTGCCCTTCTAAGTGCTCTTCACGCCGCTTCAAGCACCTGCGACGAGGAAAACACCTGTGGCTAGCTAATGTTCCACGAGTTTCCACGTTTGCAAACGCACCACTTCGCGTCTTCACCTCGTCAACGCACCCACACGCTGGGTTGCATAATCAGCGCTACGAAGAGTATTATTACAGAATTTAAATATGTCCGCACGTACCAGTCTCTACTGATGAGTCATAACGGCGGCTCGGACGTCACAGCTGCCGCACCAGTAGTTTACAGTTGCTTCGACGGATCAGCGATAATTAGTTCCGCCGTCAACAACCTTAAATCCGCCTCGTGCGGTAGAAGCCCATTTGTGGCCCCCTTTTGTTTAGGAATTGTGGTCAAGACCCTTTTCACAAGCATCTCGCCCCTAGAAGAGCCGAGCACCAAACCGGGGGAAATCTTGTACCCATTAAAAACCGGTGGGTCCCCGGCGGCACTGGGGACCGAACCGAGCACCTCCCGAAGGCGGGGCGGATGCTCTACCCTCAGCTAAGCCCTCGAAAGCATTGCACGCTGCGTGGGGCTGAACTAGCTTGAAATGCAGGTAGCAGTTCTTTGCGAGAACTTCGTTGTGGAGATCGGGTATTGAATCCATCGCAACGCTGGTGCAAACGTAAACGAAGCGAAGGTAGCGACAGCTGACAGAGACCTTCAACGTCTTGCGGTGGAAGTATCATTGCTGCTAGGCTGTCCCGCTCCCGCCTGCAATCACAGAGTCCACGTTAACATCAGTTGACTTCACTTTTCGAGTATGTCGTCATCAGAGAATCCCGAGTTTGAATCGTAGCGGCGGAAAACAGCTTCTCAACTCGGAATCCAAATACCTTAGCACTAAATGCATCTGTCGCCGCTGGACAAGCGACAACAAAGCCACTAGATGCCGAACTATCAGGTTTTACTAAGAAAAAATCAATTGATAGCGTTGTTCTCAGAGTCCCTTTAAACAGACACTGAGGAAAAAAAAAATGTTGGACTCCATCACTAGATTGCGCTGTTCTAATCACAAAGGGATCACTGCAACCTAGAACGGAGACTTTATGAGTTTGAAAAGAATAGAAATCGAAATTCGAGTGTCACCATCATTGGCCGATGTCCGTCGACACCATACTCATTAACGGATCCCTTGAGGCTACGCCGTACCTCAATACCCTTGAAAACGGCGACAACCCGTCCTTTGCGGTAAGAGCGTCACGTTATTTAATTGAGTGATGGAACATATTTAAATCCAATAAGTGCGTCTTCTTCCGAACGAAGGTCAACATACCACAAAAAGCCGTAGAATTAATTTACGCTCGGTCAATTAATTGGATGCAGTTTTTCCCCGTCCCTTAAATGTCAGGCGGCCATGTAAGAACAACGCAGCATGACGGGCCTAGCGGCCGCTTTTTTCTGTATACAGCCTTGTCGAGACTGAGTTCATAGGCATTCGTAGAGAAACAGGTTGTATGGAGTACATACTTCAGCATTGAAACCAGTTGAAACCTCAGCAGTAATGCAGTCATTACGGAATAAGGGTGTAGAAGAGCAAAATATAAAAATATTAGAAGATATATAGCGGCTGCGTAGCCTACATAGCACTCCATAAAGAAAGTAATAAAATCTCAATAAGGAAGGACTTCACGCCGGCAGACACGATCTCTTCAATGCTATTCACTGCGTGTTTACAGGAGGTATTCAGAAGCCTGGATTAGGAACACTTGGATTTAATAATAAATGGAGATTACCACAGCAATCTGCAATTCACTGATGACATTGCCTTCCCATGCAATTCAGGAGACGAAGTGCAAAGCATGATAAATCAAAGACAGGCAAGGTAAACGTTAGGTCTAAGAAATTAATATCACAAAACGTAAGTAATATCGAACAGTTTCAGAAGCGAACAGCAATTTCCGATTAGCCAGACGCTGGAACTGGTAAGGAAATGCGTCTACTGATGTCAGGTAGTGACTGCAGATGCGGGTCACGAAACTAAAATAACCGGAAGAACAAGAATGGGATGGGGCGCATTTGGCGCTTGGCTCTCAGATCATGAACAGCACTTTACGAATATTTCCGAAGAGAAAAGTATGTAACAGCTGTATCCTAGCGGTACTGACCTATGTGGAAGAAACGTGGAAGCTGGCGAAGACGAAGCTATGGAAAAGAAAATGGCATGTGTAGTGTTAAAAGCCAAGAAGAAAGCAGAATGAGTTAGGGAACAAACGCGAGCTAATGGAATCCTAGTCCAAATCAGGAAAAAAAAAATGGGCATGACCAGGGCATGTAATCCGAAGGAAAGATAACTGGTGGTCCTTAAGGGTAACGGAGTGGATTCGAAGAGAAGGCAAGCGTAGCAAGCGGTGGCAGAAGGTTAGGTGGGCGGATGAGATTAGGAATTCACGTTGATAAGGTGGCCGCAGCTTGCACGGAACCGGATTAATTAGAGAAATATTGTAGGGGTCTTTATTCTGCAGTAGACGTAGTCAAACTGATGATGATAATGATGACCCACATACTGTAAATATATACAAGATGGACGCCTCGCTATCTCTTTCACAAAAATCCCTGCTTGCGTCCTTGGCTGCTTTTTCCTTGTAGTACGGCTCAGCTCTTTCTAACCCCTAATCACGCTGTACACAGGTTAGCAGACGTCGCTTTCAGTAATTTATAGTTATTTTACTTGTTCCTGTCTCGCCTCTTTGCAAACATCTACCTCTGACAAGTCACAAAACGACTTCCGAAAATAGCTCTGGGTAGGTTATTAATGTGCTAAAATTAAACGCTCCATAATCCAAAAAAAGAACGAGCTAAGAATAGTGAGAAACAACGCACCACCTTAGTTGTTCCGAGCTCATAAACGCTTTAACAGATGGTTTCAGAGTCGCCGAGCGCGCAGTCAGGTGAAACAGGAGAGCTGTGCTATACATTCTCACTCCTCTGTGGGCGATCCTGCATTTCAAACAATAGGCACGCAAAGAAGCTAAGGACTTTCGGAACTGAAATTTTGAAAAGTCGGACTCTGACAACGACGCACTGAGAGTCCCACTATGAAGTTTATCCCTTCGCGTCGTATTTGTTCCATCATTTTCAGACTTATAGGTTCATCGTTGACATTTCATCCGTACTTTTCTCGAGCACATGCAGTTCGCATTCAAGCGGTCTGATCCGGTGGTCCCGTAATGACTGCTCGAAAGGGCTTAATCACCGGAGAGGGGCAATGAGGTTGGCATCGCAGAGACGCGGAGTTACAGTTGGCAGCTAGTTTGGTGGCTCCCACGCAAAGCCCTCGGGGCAGGAGATAGTGTCCGAGGGCGGTGGGGTTCATTTCGAGGACTATATCCACTCGCGGCCTCGAATTCGTATCCCAAGCGACCGCGCATCAGTGTCGCTGTCGCTCGGAGTGGCGCATTGCGCCTGGCGGCATAAGTTTGCCTAAGTGGTGTCTTTTCAAACAGGCTTGGTTCTAATCCTGAGATCACGCTGCACTCTTTTTCAAATATAAATAAAGCGCTTAAGAGCCAAATGGCTTTGTTAAGCAAAACAGTTAGCTCTAGGTCCAGTAAGACCCCGTGGACTGGTAAGGGGCGGCAATACCAAAACGAACTAGATTCCACGCTACGATAAACGCAGCAAGAGTGGCAGAAAATCAGGTACATATATGAAATTAGGAATTTAGTAGGAATGATATTAGTTGGGATCAGCCAATACTGCACGGTGGCTTTTAGTGACCTAAGCGTCGATTGAAGATCGGTCGTGGAGATTCTAAAGGTGATTGAGAGCAGTCTCTCATTCAGTGCTTACCTTGACAGAAACATGATGTGGGAGCTCTCGTGCTAATAAAGTGTATTTGTCTCAAAAGATCCACAGTAGTACACGCTTACTAGTTCGCAGATTAGTTTTATACCGCATAAATGAACCAGTGTTTCGCGGACTGTTAGAATGCTCACATGCAAATAAACCATTTCGATTTTGACGAGTCACACAGTTTTTTCGCGTGTGGCGTGTCTACAACTGTTTCCATCGTTTTCTAGGACATTATCGCAATAAGCAACAAGGCAACTGTGAGCAGAGAAAGTCACTGAATTACGGCAGCCTCGTAAAAAAAAGAAGTATTTAAATGGATCGGTTCTGAAACGATGCTGCAGCGATGCCGGACGTCATCGACCCACCATCGTGTCGGCGATGAATAGGTGAATGACCGAGTGATCTTACGTAACATCAGGTGCCTATTTATTCATTTATTTCTTTATTCATTTAATGTCATGGTTTTCAGCTTAAGGATAATTTTCAAGTGCAGCTTTTTTGGACACAATTTTTAAACAGGAGGCAGCTGTGAAATATTGTTAGATACTGTTATGAACTTAGCGACGGGGAGGGACTAATATTCCAATGCGTAGCAAAATCTTCATTTTAAAGTTGTCCTGCACCGCGGCACCGAGTAATTAATACTGTTACGTAGTGGTGAAGGCAGTCCAGGCAATGAGGAAGACACTAAAGAAGTATTCCGAAAGAAAGTTTACTGGGCTGACCTGCACCCACAACGAACTGAATGACTAGGTGGTGGCAAAAGCAACAAGCGTGCTCGGTGGTCGTCGGAATAATGCCCGCCGCTCTCGGCCGTGCTCAATTTAAAGCTGACAGCGAACTTTCCAGATGCGGCGTGCTAAGTTACTACAATAGTCAGGAACAACCTAGAATCGGCTTAGCCTGGATGCGATCAATCGAGATAAATCTGGTCGCGTCTTGCATCACAAACAACGCGACAAAGTCGCTTGTCGGCACCTTTGAAGATTGGTTTGGTTTAGGGGGGTTTAACGTCCCAAAGCGACTCAGGCTGTGAGATACGCCGTAGTGAAGGGCTCGGGAAATTTAAACCACTTGGGGTTCTTTAACGTGCACTGACATCGCACAGTACACGGGCCTCTAGAATTTCGCCTCCATCGAAATTCGACCGCCGCGGCCGGGATCGAACCCGCGTCTTTCGGGCCTGCAGCCGAGCGCCATAACCATTCAGCCACCGCGACGGCTTCGGCGGCTCACACCTTTGAAGAATGAACAAACAAACAGTGTAAAGATCCGTCCCAATACTGCCATAGAAAACCAATGGCGAGCGCTTTTGAGAATGAATAACATAAAACTGAAAGCGTCCCTAGAAGGCGTTTGCAGATATATTAATTTTTATGGTACACTTTTACAATATACGAAAAAATTGCGTTCATAAACAAGTTGCCGTTGGGAAAAATTCGCCTGTCCAGAATGTCTGGGCAAGAGTTGTAGAATTAACTTTACATAATCAAGCTCGGGAGAAAACCCTTGATTTCGCCCCTGGACGAGAAAATGAGAACGACAGCTGTGTGCTCGCAGGTGCAAACACACTCACCACTTGGTATATTACTCACAGTTGCCGGCAAAAATGAAACATTGACGTACGCAAACATGCCAACCCATTTCCGTCAGATGTTCACGGTCAGGAGAGGTGAACTTTAGTTTCATATATTGCTACGAGGACAGCTCTGTTTTGCTTTCTTCTTCTTCTGCGAATTTTCCTTTCGTGCGGGGTTTCTCATCGCGTCCCACTACCTTCAAACTCAAGGGCGTCCGCCGGTGCCCTATTGCTATGACTTCGTTCTGTTTCCACGGAAGTTGCCGCGTTCCGTGAGGAGCTTGAACGTGAAAATTTGTTGCCCTGGCGCTTTCTTTGTTGTTGCCGTTTCTCAGAATTCGATCACATCTTTCCTTTAGTTTGGTCACGAGCCACTCGGTCTGTTTAGACGTAGAAGTGCCCTTCACGGAAAAGCAATATTGAGGGTTCAGAGTATGAACCTCAGCTGTCCACATGTCTTCTCTCAGTGATCCTTCTGAAAATGTTTACGATCTCCTGACTTGTTTCTTTTGTAGCGATAGCTACATTACGGTAGCATTGCGAGCCTTAAGCGTGGCGACGCCGTGATGGTGGCGGCGCCGCCACCCCGTGGCTGCACCGCCACACTGTCACGTGGTCGGTCACGTGGTGCGGAGCAGCTGCCGGCGGCTCGGCACCATGATCATGTGGTTCATCACGTGACCAGCCACGTGGCAGGCCACGTAGTGCGGAGCAGCTGCTGCTGCCGGCGGCGCGGCGCGCTGGCGAAACCGAGCTGCAACAGTTGTGCGCATGCGCCGTGTCAAGTGGGGCGAAGATGAAGAAGGAACGCCCAGAGAAACGAAGCGGCGAAAGACTCATTTTGCAATTAGAATGAGCAAGTTCCACTTGGCCAGCTGTAGCTATCACGTCACATCAGGTTTAACCAGAGATAAACCACCGCCAATTTTTATTCGTACCTCTGTCACTGCATCTTTTGAAGGAGCCGGATGTGATTTTTTCAAGCATACAAAGAAACAAAAAATTCTAGTCTTGGCTTACTGTCTTTGCGCATCAGACAGTGAAAGCTGTTGTAGATTTGGTAAACGAAAGCATCGCATCTGGCCTTGTAATCTACATCGTCGGGAATAATAGAAACCCTAGCCATGCTAATGTGAGTTATCGAAATATGATATAGCAGCCCGTCTCCTCTCACTCCCTGTCCTTTTTCTCTCTCTCACACAATTTTTTATTTATTTTCAATAAATTCATAAACGCCTTAACTACGAGAATATTACATATAAGGGAACACAGAAAAGAAATATTACAGGGAACATCTACCATTAAACACTGAACTATAAACAAAACAGAAAAGTGAAAGAAATAAAATAGGCTACAAGTATCAAAATGTGAAAAAAAAACACGCAAAATGAGCTTATAACTCCAAGAAACCCCCAAAAGTCTTCACTACGAGGGTATTTATACACTTCCCTGTTTCTCCTCCCCCTACATCTGGAAAAGGGAATTTCTCTCCCTTCTCTTTGCCAGCGGCCACGGTTGGCATGTGGCGCTCAAGAAATTGAATTAAATTAAATTAATTTATTATTAAGATACATATAACCGATTTACCAAGTAATTAACGTCTTACGGCTAACGCTGTACATTTCACGGCAGAATGCAAGGCTGTATGACTAAATCAAACCTAAAAAATCATTCGCTCTAAAAAGAGATTTATGTACGGTCTTCACCGCCGCAAAATGAGCATCATTTTGAACTCCCTCTCTTCAGCAACGTGCTCATTGCACATGAATGCGGTCTTCATGTCAATGTGATCTCGAACCCCGCTGGACTCAGTGGTTCGTTAGATACAAGTCATCACGCGGATATTTTCGTTTACTGCTTTCATTACAACGCTTGAATCTTCAGTTCCTCCACTGTAAGCATAAGCACTTGTTTATCGACAGCAGTGTCTCGATATGATTCTCAATCGTTTATGTTCATGCTATCATCTCTGCACTTGTGAAACCTGCGTGGTGTCAACGCACTTTCAGCATATAGCGTGCCCAATGGGGCCAATAACCCCAGTATAAACCGAATGTACATGTTGTAAGGTTAATTTTCAAGTGCGTAGAATATGTAGTGTTGACCAAAAACTCAGATTTATTTACGGACGTAACGACCGTCAGCATTAGGGATCCATAACAACCGATCAGAGACTTTTCCGCAATACGCGTGGTGACGATTTTGAGGCCAATACGTTCATTGACCGCGTCCCGTAAAAGGTTCTTAGAAATAACAGAGCTCACAGCGCGATAAAACAAGATGCTTTGCGACTTGGAGCGGCTTTGACTTGGAGCGAGAAGATTCAGTCCAACAGTGGCATCGCTACATGTTGCCGGCACAGTCACAGCATGCAGATTTACTTATAAAGTCACGTTTGACGCCACGTTCTACTTCTCTGGCACGAAATACGAGTCCGTTTGTTTAATTTTAAGTTTATCCGCACCGTGGCACAGTGGTTATGGTGGTCGGCTGCTGACCCGAAAGACGCGGGGTCTATCCCGGCTGCGGCGGTCGAACTTCGATGCAGGCAAAATTCTAGAGGCCCGTGTACTGTGCGATGTCAGTGCACGTTCAAGAACCCCAGCTGGTCGAAATTTCCAGAGCCTTCGCCACGGCGTCCCACATAGCCTGAGTCACTTTGGGACGTTAAACCCCCATAAACCTAAAAACCTAATTTCCAGTTTTTCTAGCTACAAAAAAAAAAAAACAGAGAGAACAGCCTTCAACAACGAACACATGAATAATTGCACAATTGTTCGTCTGCAATAAAGTATGATAGTTCCCAAAAGTTTAGTTCTAAGCGTCTTGAACTAAGCTGTGTTATCTCCTATTTCTACTGCTTCCCGTGAACGCCAGCAACTAGTAAGCACTAAAAGCAATAATTTAGTATCATATTTAAAGGTATCAAAACGTTAATATAAAAAGAAGAAAAATCGGTGCCTTGGATGTTGTCCCGCTTCTTTCATCTGGGCCTGGAAGTTAATATTTTGAAGAAACTATCCACGCCTGCTGAAAAACAGAAGCACGCAAAGGTCTTCCGCACGAGCAAGAAATGCCTTGAAACCGAAGATTGAGAAACACGCGGGACGCTAATGCATGTAGGCGTGCTATAGAATGATTCCAAAAATAAGGACGCAAGCCCGCGCCTTGAGAAAGCATACTTGTTCATACACATATTTATAAGTGCGAAAAAAAACGACGACCAAAGTCTAGACGACGAATCAGAACACAGGCGCAGGCGCTGCTAAATATGAATACATAATAAATGTAATAAATATTAATGCGTTCTCCTTACTCATAGATAAACAAGTGCTAAGCTGTAGACGTCTCAGTAACCCAGAACATTGGCAATTCATGACTTCAAGCTTTCAAAGTATACGTACCGATTTTTCTTTTCGGCGCGGGCCACACTCGAAATAGGGGGGTTTCTTGCAGTCGAAGCGCGTTTGCACTCAGTATTACACTTATTTTTTTTTCCACCTCAAATAAGGTCTGTGAAAGGCGGGTAGTTGTCAACTTTGCGTCAGTACTGTAGTGATGTGTCTTGTGACGTGGCCACGGGTGTAGGCGCCCAGCGCTATAACAGACTACCTAAGGTTTGGAGTTCACCGTTTAGGATGCCGGCATCAAAAAGTGACCGCATGGTCGAATGCGCCCGCGCTATCGTTGTAGGAGTCACTCTGAAACCAGTAGATAAGATTGGTTTCAGCTTTACAGGCAAAAAGCGCATTCAGTCATACACATCAGAAGTTTAGGACGGCAGAGGTGAACGAAAACTAACCGACAACCAATACTACCACAACTCCCCCTCTACTTCCATATTGTTTTTATTGTTAGGGCTACAACAAAACACAACCTGCTCTCGTTAGCCGGCTCTATGCGCAAGTGCAAAAGTATTGCCATTGACGCGGCTGGTCTGTTCCAGGTAAGCTGAAAGCTTCGAATTTACTCACCAGTTCAAATCGACGAATCCTTTTGCGTAACGAGGATAGTGCATGAGTTCCTTCAGACATTTAGTGGTTCTTGTAATGAGCGTACCTACATTCCTTTACAATTTGCATGTTATAATTAGGCCACTAAACCACTCTGATGTAAGCATGCGCGCTAGCATTTTACGGGGCGAAACTGCACAAACCAAAAGGCGCAACTGTGGCGCGGACGGGCGAGAACTTTGCGCCTGCCACGTAGCGCCAGCTCATTAAAGACACAACTCTTTGTAATGCAGATGCGCCAAGCCGGTGACATAGACAGGCTTCATTATGCAAAGTAAGGCAATCAAGTCGTTTCTTTAATTATTGTTTCTCAGCAGCTTCCGGTAAAAAAACGTTCTCGATAGGACATCCTTGCTTCCTTCCTCAAAGGTTGCTCCTTGGGCTTATGCCTCTCCCCAGTATTATGACCGTTCGCCTATAACGGGAAGTCTCTGCAAGGTAACTGATATGAACAAAGATTAGCCGGCGAATTTATCGCTTTCATCAGTGAATATTCTTTTATCAGCGTAAGACCGTGCAGGCATCTCTAGTTATTAATATTTTGCCTTGAAGCGACAGGCTCTTTTCTCCGAGAAGCTAACTTGGTGAAGTGAATTTCCTGCTACTGCAGACACAGCAAATCTAAAGCTCACATATCAAAATTCATTTACCTTAGCAGAACACAGTATAGGCCTGCAACCTTGTTCAAACTGAGCTTAAAACAGTCTTAACATCATTTTATAAATAAAGGTGATATGTAATGATCAATCAATCAATCAATCAATCAATCAATCAATCAATCAATCAATCAATCAATCAATCAATCAATCAATCAACCAACCAATCAACCAATCAATGAATCAATCAATGAATCAATCAATGAATCAATCAATAATAAAATTCGGCGCTTCAGCTCCGCCTTTACGGGTATAGCGCGATAGCGTTAATGGGTGTTGTCAGCGAGTCAAGTTGATCTCATTAGCATAGCACCAAGTCACGTGCTATAGCGATGTTACCAGATCACATTACACACCAATTTCGCATGATACATTCGTTTACACACACTTCCGCATCCCCAACTTGCACTTTGCTTCATGCTTAATCACTACTCCCTCAATTAGTACTTCTCTAATTACACACATACGCATTGGCATGCTGTGGTAAGCAACCCCATTATGTGACAGACCACACGGCATACATTTGAAAGCCCGCTTCAACCAAGCCATGCAAATGTGCCTGTGTAGCCTAGACGACCCGGGCCAGGATATCCGGATTGTCTAGGTCTCGCAGCTACGTTCGTACGGCTTGGCTAAAGTGAGGTCTACGAAATGTTCTTGCCTCGACTAGCACCTGCCTTGTTGGAATTTTTCACTGCTGCTTATGACGTAGGCTTATTACCTCTCACTTTCTATACTGGTCACAACATAATAATCGCGAAAAGCACAAATGCAGATCGGTTGAAAACTGTTGAAGGGTATCCTCCGATATCCTTATGCAACGTGGATTACAAAATATCTTCGATTTATCTATCAGGTACTATAATGGTCACACCATACTGATCTGGAAAATCTCTAATGCAGATCGAATGAAAACTGTTGAAGGCTAACGTCCGATATTCTTATGCAACGTCCATTACAAGGTATTTGCGTTTTATCCTTCACGTTCTATAGTGGCTACACCATACTAATCGGGACAAGCACAAATGCCGACCAGTTAAAAACTGCCGAAGGGTATCGCCTAATACGCTTACGCAACTTGGATTAGAAGATGTTTGCCAAGGTTATTCTAGTTTGCAAATTGTGGCATTAGACTTCTTATGGCTGCACCAGATGTGTGGACTCAAAGGCCGTATTATCCGAACCATATCCATATAGCAAGTTCGGTGTTGGAGACATTGTCAGATGAAATTAGTTCAGTCGATCTTAGTCATATTTATCTAAAAGAAGATTTGATAATGTGCGTCATGATTTTTTATTTGTAGTCTTGAGGAGTGCAAGCAATGGTGATGCCTTGCTTGAAGACTTCTAGAACTACGTTATAAAACGTTCAATACAAGACTGATCGTTGAGAAAAAGCTTACCAAACCTATTCCACTTAAATCACCGGCTTTACAGGGCCACCCTCTATCGCCTTTGTTATTCGCTTTATATTTTGAGCCCCCGTGCCTTGGCATCACCAAAAACTCAGCAATTTTTGTCTTCTTGGTATCGCAATACGAAATTAAAATTTTGGCTTAAGCCGATGAAGTTTCCCTTTCCGTTCTGGTAAAAAGCGTGTGCACTGGGCTTTCCTTGTAACTGAGCAGTACTGTGAGAGTTACGGTGAGGCCCTTAAGAGATTGTCTTGCTGGGCAAGTTGTTAACTGTTCATCTGTGGTTACAGGCGCGAAGAAAGACACAACACAAGGCAGAAAGACGCGACGGAGCGCCAGTCACAACTGGGTTATTCGAAGGCAACACGCACGAACACGCACGAACGCACGAAGGCAACACGCACGAGGTTCTTAACATTGATTATTCAAAGACATTTTGGCTAGGAAAGTTGGGTACGAAAGCAAGCCTTTTTGGAGGCATCAGGTGGGACTCCAAAGATTTGCAGTATTTGAGGGTTCCCTTGCATCTGTATCGCAATGGTGGGCCTCATTGGGAATGCTTCAAACCCGTGCGTCAGGCGATAAACCCGGGCTTGGATGGTTAAGGAGCTGTCTTTATTTGGACGAGCACAAGTATACAATATCTTATTGGTTTCAAAAATGATTTACTTAATGCAAGTGTTGCATTGTTCAAGGAAAAAAGTACAGGCGATGCGTAATTTTTTTTTTTTTCACTTTTGTGTGGTGCTCTAAGTGGGAGCCTATGCGTCGAGACAATCCGTTTCTCTCTCTGTGTTTGGTGAAGCTGGTCTTAAACACTTGTTTGACCATCAGCTTGTTGCATGGTTTTCTTTTTTAAACCGGCAAACCATCCCTTCCTAACAGCTGTGCTCAACATTCGATTAAGTGCTCATTTGCCTATTCTTCTTGCGTCCGCCGGTCATAGACGTAAGGGGCCTTTGTGGGGTTTTCTTAACAAAATTGCCGGCTCATTCCAGTTCTCACAGTACGTTTTTCCTTAGAGCACTTAAACAATCTCTCTAGGAAGCAGTTGACAAACTTTCTGATTAAGACGTTATTTCTTGTTCCGATGTATTGGCAGCCTTACCTCGCCTTTCTAGATAAATGTATTCAAGCGGGTGCAACGAATGTTTGTTCAATCGGCCGCTAAGAATTTATTTTTTAAACCTCGCACGTCTATGTTACCTGTCAAAAATGGCGTCATAGTATGGGATTTGTGCCGTGGACAGTAAACTACCGACTGTGTCAGCAGCCAAACACTATTGATAAATGCTTCCTGTTTTGTCGTGATGCGGTGTTCTTTTCTGAGACATTTTTTAACGAGCTATTAACGAGCACATCGAGATCACGCTCAATATTATAAGATTTTTGCCTACAACGAAAGGTTCTAAAGTGCCATGTGACCTTTTTGTGCTAATGGGACTGCTTAGCCTGTGGAAGAGTGGTTTGGTTTGGTTTGGTTTATGGGGGTTTAACGTCCCAAAGCGACTCAGGCTATGAGGGGCGCCGTAGTGAAGGACTCCGGAAATTTCGACCACCTGGGGTTCTTTTACGTGCACTGACATCGCACAGCACACGGGCCTCTAGAATTTCGCCTCCATCGAAATTCAACCGCCGCGGCCGGGATCGAACCCGCGTCTTTCGGGCCGGCAGCCGAGCGCCGTAACCACTCAGCCACTGCGGCGGCTACCTATGGAAGAGTGGGATTATCTACCGGCAAGCATAGCTGCCACGTTCACCGTAGTCTCAGTTCAGAGTGTAGTGTGCTTTGATTCAAGGATTTAAGGTGTACACATGGTGCGCAAAATCTGCCTCCGGTCTGGCTGCCTTTGCTGGATGCTTATGTTTGTCTCCCGTAATTTTTATGTAAAGGGCAGAGTGACAGCAAGATACTGGTGTAACTATGCATGAGGGGTTCGCGGGATGCGACCCAGTTAAGTAAGGCCAGAAGCCTGTCAGTGTTGCACTCCCATGCAGGAAAGAAAAAAAAGTGCCTGCGTGGCCTATGGATCGTTTATCTGATTCGCAATCCAAGGGTCAGGGGTTCGACTCCCTACTAACTACCCCATTTTTCTTTAGAGCTCAATTCATTTACTTTATATGCTTATATTTCATAATTTGCAATTACGTTTCAGTCATGTTGCGTCCTTGTAATCATAGTTTATGCAATGTTTTATTCAATTTTAAATTTCGCCTCGAAACTTGTGACGTCAAACCTCTTCGATCAATCAGGAGTTTCGCGACGCAGCGCCGGACGCCAAATTTTTTGCTCAAAGGGAGACTTCAAGGTCTCGCATTAACAGGTCAATCAATTGTCCTTTATTTCTTGTGTTCAGGAACAACCCCAACGTCTTGGACTGGTACAAAATGCATGAAACAATGCAGCGACATTATCACAAAAAGATAAGTAATAAGGACGACAGAAAACTGAACTAGCAAGACGGTAAAAAAATGATGGGTCAGCGAAGCCCCTAGACGAAGACAAAGTTTGACAATTGCTGTTTCTTGGCCGCTGCTCCCCCGCTGTGGCTATAGGTCATCTGTTGTCAGGCCAATAACAACAACAAAGCAAAAAGAAGAGGCGCAGTATATAACGCCCCGACACCTGACCGGCGCATACCTGAATGGGTGAGGAAAACAGAAACGAGAGAAAACAAAAAAAAACAGCGATCTTGTGCACATAATAATAAAATTCTTTATTTTCGGAGGCCAGGAACAACCATAGGGTCTTGAAACTGCTCGGGTAACACACGATGTCGGTCCTGTGGGCCCTATGTGGGCACTGAGGCTTGAGCAGCCGCTCAAATCGGCGGCCTGTGGGGAACACGTGTGAAATATAGAGCTGGGCTTCCCCTTTAGAGCCCACATCGGTCACTTATCGGTATTACTACTGCTGACAAATCCAACGTTCCTCCGCATGGGCTTCAATTTTAGAACGATGGGAGGGAATGGTGCGCTGCCGATTTTGGACCGATGCTATAGTAAGATACAACTGATAAAGGCAGTTGCTAACACCTGGACACGGTCCGTGGCATACTGCATTACTCCGCTGTCCAATAAAAATAGGAAGCGAAATAAACTTTGCACAAGGCGAAGGAGAAGGCAAAAAATAATAAAAGGCATGCATAATAGGGCATCGAAGACAGCAACGATGTGAATACAGCTTTTATTTTAGAGGGATAGCTGTGTAGATAACAGCGGCGTCTTTGTGTATCGTAACCGAAAATACCCACTTTTGCGTGCTGGCTGGAAGTGTGTCCTGGTGGGCTTGAGCCATATGGCGCAGCCTTTGTCAAAAGTAAGTATCCCAAGAGGTTTGCTTTTAAGCAGCGTAGTGGAAATCTTGTAACATCTGTAGAATTCTTAACTTTCGGAGGGGTGCGGGCATAACTTCCTAATTACTTTCAAAGGTTTCAAACGCTGACAACGCATAACGAGCTACACAGCGTAGCTCAGAAGCAAACTACATGGGCTTCAAACTTGTGACAAAGGCTGTACATTACAAAAGTAATAATAATATTAATTGGTTTTTTGGGGGAAAGGAAATGGCGCAGTATCTGCATCATATATCGTTGGACACCCGAACCGCGCCGTAAGAGAAGGGATAAAGGAGGGAGTGAAAGAAGAAAGAGGTGCCGTAGTGGAGGGCTCCGGAATAATTTCGACCACCTGGGGATCTTTAACGTGCACTGACATCGCACAGCACACGTGCGCCTTAGCGTTTTTCCTCCATAAAAACGCAGCCGCCGCGGTCGGGTTCGAAAGGAAACCTTGACACAAGCTTATGGTCAAACAAGTGTTCAAGACCAGCTCCGCCAAACTCCAGAGGGAGAAACAGATTGTCTCGACGCATAAGCTCCCACTTAGAGCACCAGACAAAAGGGGAAAAAAATTACGCATTGCCTGTACATTTTTTCCTTGAACAATGCAACACTTCCATTAAGTAGGTCACCTTCGCAACCAATAAGATATTGCATACTTGTACTCGTCCAAATAAAGACAGTTCCTTATCCATCCAAGCCTGGGTTTATCGCCTGACGCACGGGGATTGAAGAATACCAATGAGGCCCACTATTGCTATATGGATGCAAGGGAGCCCTCAAATAAAGTAAATCTTTAGAGTCTCACCTGATGCCTCCAAAAAGGCTTGGTTTCGTTCCCAACTTTCCTAGCCAAAATGTCTTTGAATAATCAAGGCTAAGACCCTCGTGCGTGTTGCCTTCGTGCGTTTGTGCGTGTTCGTGCGTGTTGCCTTCGAATAACCCAGTTGTGACTGGCGCTCCGTCGCGTCTTTCTGCCTTGTGTTGTGTCTGTTTTCGCGCCTGTAACCACAGATGAACAGTTAACAACTTTCCCAGCAAGACGTTCTTTTTAGGACCTCACCGTAACTCTCACAAAACTGCTCAGTTACAAGGAAAGCCTAGTGCAGATGCTTTTTATCAGAACGGAAAGGGAAACTTCATCGGCTTAAGCCAAAATTTTAATTTCGTATTGCGATACCAAGAAGACAAAAATTGCTGAGTTTTTGATGATGCCAAGGCACGGGGGCTCAAAATATAAAGCGAATAACCCGACAACGAGTGCTTTCGCAAATGCACCAACAGTAACTGATGTGATTCGTATACATAAATCTGGATCACATGAGCTAATTTTATTGAAGCCAAAGCAGCTATACCTAGCTTTGACTCTAGCTACAAGAGCTTCTCAGCGACATTATTGGAGCAACACGACATACGGATTCCACCATGCAGCCTCAGTGTAATTGAACAAGCAGCCAACAAACACGTTTCTCGATTCAGTGTAGTTCAACCTTTTTGCCAGTTTTAGTGTGGTCACATGGGGCTCTTCAAACGCGTTTAGTCCAGATATGATTCGATTCGACGAAGCGGCTTGAAAACAACGGATAATTACAAAATCATTTTAGACGCGAACTTGCCTTCGCACTTTGGTACGCGACGTGTAAAAAGACAGTTTATCACTAAATACCTTCTTTCCAGGGGGTGCTGTGTTAGCTGCTGCGGTCAGAGCCTCCTGGGCAGCATAGGCTTCTCCCCTGACATGTCCTTCTTGCCCATATCGGGCCACGGAGTCAACGCTGACATGCCCGGACTTCGGGCAGCGCGCGGCCGATATATATGCAGTCAAGGCTACCGTACAAGTCAAATGCCAGACAAACGCATGTTACTCATGGACCTCAGCATCGGGTCCTGCTAGCATACAGTAATGAAACTAGCCTGTACCTTCTCCTTTAATCGAGGCCAAAGGGTATATTTGCGCGCTAAAAAAATATCTACCTAAAGTTAAAAAGTTTTGAAAACCTACTGCATGAAATATGCCGACAGAATCGGCACACTGTCAGGCAGCCCCGGTAATCACGGAGTTGAAAACATGGAGCAGTTCTCCAATCTACACTTTTGCAGCTTTACCCGCTGTTTTTGATATCCGCCGCGTTGGTTCAGTGGTTAGGGCGCTCGGCTACAGATCAGGAGTTCCCGGGTTTGAACCCGGCCGCGGCGGCTGTTTTTTTAGGGAGGCGAAACGCAAAGGCGCCCGTGTGATGTGCGATGTCAGTGCACGTTAAAGATCCCCAGGTGGTCGAAATTATTCCGGAACCCTCCACTGCGGCACCTCTTTCTCCCTTTCTTCTTTCACTCTCTCCTTTATCCCTTCCCTTACGGCGCGGTTCAGGTTCAGCCGAACTCAAACCAAGCTGAAAACCTTCACTGACGGCGTCCATTAGTCGTGACTCATGGCAGCATAACCGCACAATTAAATTAGGCAAACACCCCAAACGATTAAACAGAAAACAACGCAGACACACAAACCAACGAAATACCGATATGATACCCATCAATAAAAAAAAAGTTGCGGTGTATCACCTTCTCTGATGAACAAAATCTTTGAAGGTAGGCGACGCCTGTCATGGAAAGTGACCCTGTCAAATTGAAAGACCGGTTACTGTCTGTCTTTGAACATTAAATCTGTCTATATTTCTTTTCTCGCCCTTAGTTTGATGTGCTTGAGCAACTCGTTTGTAAATCCCCTTCTCTACTCGATTCATTTTTTTTCTGTAACTGTTTTAATTGTGTTCTCATTTGATGTTACTGATTGTATTCGTTGTCTTAAATGTCTTCATTGTATGTTTATATATATATATACATACACACACACACACATACATATATATATATATATATATATATATATATATATATATATATATATATATATATATATATATATATATATATATATATATATACATGCGTGTGTTTTACTAGATTTGTTCTTTTTTTTCAACCTCTTTGGCTTTGTTCTTGTATTGTCCTACGTACGTCGCCCCCCCCCCCCCTTTATGTAATACCCTGTGAAGGGTCCTTAAGGGATCAATAAATGATAATGATGATGGTGTTCCGACTTGCGCATGCTACGATATGTTGTAACAGGCGTGGGGTAGATAACGGGCGCGGCGTCTATCGCGTGTCGTGTTCAAAAATTCTGTCCAGTTGTGCTGTTAAAAGGCGTTCCACTGCCTCCTTACCTACCCGGCCTTTTTGAGTGCACCCGCTGCCTACTTGTATCGCATAACCAACTACGGCAAACTCTACGGAGCCCAGAACATGCTGACATGCGATGTCTCACCTTAGTGTAGACAAAAAAGAAACAAACAACGCGAACTACTTCTTGATAAAAAAAAAAAGGAAACTTGGTGTAGTAGTTTAAGGCATACTTACCTCAAAGAAAAGAGGCAGGCGTCACGTAGCTCACGGCAAGACTTTACAATAATTCTAATTTTAAATAGTTCAAGATTGTTTAAAATCGCTTGGCCCTCTCGCTTATGAAAGCTTCTGCATGTTGCCGAAGCGAAACTGAAGGAATCTGCTCGACATGGGAGAGGCCTTTGCCCTGCAGTAGGCATAGTCGGGTTGGTGATGATGATGACGATGATGATGATGAAAATTGTCGCGAAGCATGACGAAACTCTACTGAGTCAGAATACCACATGGCGGCCTGACTGTCATCCGGCCCCAATGTCTCAATGCACTCGTGCACCATGGGTACTACCTTGCATAGGCGCACTCATAGGTACTTTCAAATTTCCTCTCTCTCCCACATTGCCCCGTCTTTTGCTCTTTATGAAAATGGCTACCATTCCTAGCTTGAATTCTTTAATTCTTATTGTTGTTCAAAATACCCCTGAAGGCCCATGGCCTGGTCATTGCCCTTGGTAGTGGAAGCGGGTTGAAGAGCGAGCAGATGCATGACATACAGGAACTAGCAGATGGAGAGAGAAGGAGGGGTACTTTATTAGATTTTTGCATGCAAGTGGGTGCTTCTAAATTTAAAAGCCCCTCGCTCTCTGCGATCGTCCGTGCACGGCGGACCAGCAGATGTTGGCAACCGGCAAGGGAAGCAGCCAGTAATCCCACGAGGCTGTTGCGGGATGGCGGATGGGCGGACATTCATAATGCGCGAAAAATAAAGGGATAACGCGACGCATACAAGACAGATGCAACTAAGGACTTAAGAATATAATATACATTACCGTTTGCTATATCACGATTGAAATATGGGAATTTACTCTACTGATATAATATAAGCGAATACTACATAACTTGTTTTTAATTCTTGAACTTTGTTTGTGTTGACTTCAGTTGCAATTAAAAAGGCTGGCGATTTCATATGATTACGGTTGGAGATATGAATGATACGGTGTATCAGGAATGTAAAGTGCGATGCTTGTCTCTCCAGAAGATGTTCACAGCATGGGGAAATTGTAGAGGTCAAGTAGACGTTGTTATTGGGAAACATTGGCGGACGATAAACATTGCGAAAGAGACAGGCACACGTGGGGCAGTGGCATGTGTTTTCTGCGTGTTGTCCTACGTTTATAGCTTTCGTCTTTTGCCCGTTTTAGTTTTCCAGGCTGGCAAAATTGTTGGAACACGTGCCAACATGCCAAATTTCAGTCTATCCTAATATGCTGAATGTTACGTTGTAAAACACCTTAGCAGCTGTTAGCAGATGCTAGATTGAGGCTAACATGACAGTTCCAGTTTAAGGAAGATTGAACAATACTTGAAGAAACTTCTGCATAGGAGCTGTCTCGTGTTTTTTTTTTTGTTATTTGAAAATATGCGACTGGTACATGACAAGACCATTTAGCCCAAAAAACGGGTGTTTATTCACACCAGTTGGAAGCCATTAGCCCGGATTAACACCCAGCGCTTATAGAACAATCCAGAATCATGGGCTCAGACGGGGGGCTGAAGCGTAACTCTGCCCTCTGTTTCCATTTATTGGCGGCTACACGTGATGCTTATTAGATTCTCGTGCTGGCGTAGCTGTCGCTTCAACAAAATTGGAAGAAACGAAGCAACAAAGAAGAAATAACTCTCCATAAATATGAAAGCTTAAACGGCGGGGCAAAGGAAGAAGCGTGACATAAATTGCAGAAGTAAGCAGAAAACGCGAAGGAAGCTGAGGACACAGCTCTACAATTTTTTAATATCATGGTAGCGTAGATCAGACGGTGGTTCAGCGTCTGATATAGAATCGCAGTGGATGATGAATAAATGACGATGACATTCTTATGCCACAAGGGCACCTGTGGCCAAAGGGTGCCATGGTACAACGTGTTTCCGTCTACACAAGGAGGGGTCAAAGATTCGTGTCCCAAGCATTTCAACCCAGCAAAGCCGAGCATTATTCCAGGGGAAAGCTTGTACCTACAGTATCGCCGGTGGGTACCTGGCGGCATTGGTGATCTAACCTTGCACCTCCAACATGCGAGGCGGATGCTCAAACAACTAAGCTCCGCAGTGCAGAAACGGGCTATAGTACGCGCATGCGCACAGAGCGCTTGCCAGTTGCAGCTTCGTCTGGTCGGCTATTCCAATGATGTAAAGAGGAGGAGGTGGGGTTAACTTTAGTTATATAGCAAAAAAAAGCTCTTGCCCCCTGGGAGGGCTCCTAAGGCCGGGTGCATGCGGCCTGGCGAAATATTCGAGCTGGTCTGAAGCTGCCTGCAGACTGTGCTCTCGTGTGTGTCGAGGGAGTGGTGTGGCGTTGTGTAAAGGCATAACCTCCGCTGCACCTCAGAAGAACTGCCGAGCAGACGACGCTGCAACTGGCAAGCGATCAGTGCGCATGCGCGTACTAGCGTCTGTTTCTACACTGTGGTCCTGCATGAGACACTGAACCACCGTTTGGTCGACGCTGCCGTGATATTCAGAAAAAAATGGAAAGCTGTACGGAGAGGTAACGCCGTGAGAAACGGTGCCTGTGGTTATGTACTAGATTGTCACAAAGAGCTGTGCTCATAGATTAGTCATGAAAGCGTTCTTGAAACATTTATTCGCGGTGTTTGGGGTGCTCACGCGTTGATTATTTTAAATTCTCCAGCTTTCGAGCGTCTTACCGCGAGCGCTGTCCGAAGGAGCGAGATACATATTTAACAAAGCGCGAATGACAGGACACAAGGAAGGAGACACCACGAGCACTGTCTGTCAAATGGTCGATTATTTTTTTTTCAGGAACTTAAGGACAATAATTAGGTTTGGCACACGCGGAATGAAAGAGCACGTTCCCAGCCCGGCTGCTAAGAGTAGAATGTAATGAAAAAGGTCTTGTCGCCGATGTTTACCTCAAGACTATGATGTCAAGATAGCGAAGTGATATCGACTATTAATGAATGTTCTTCATTTTCAAGGCAACAAGTAAGAATTTATCTCGAGTGGCACTGTTTTGAATGAATGACCACCTGACATTTTTAATTCGAGTAGTGTGTCACTAGGGTTTATAAAGCGGTGTTGGGATAAAGGGATAAAGGACAATGTTAAAAGGAGTGCAGACAAATTTCGTTAGGTAAACCGCAATGTTTTTCGATATAGGAATTGGACATTGTCCGTTATCGTACTCCCCACTGAAGCAGCTTCACGTTCGTTCATTAACATATAACAAATAATAGGTGAGTCAGTATGCAGGTCTGTTTAATGCCCCCTCCATCGAATAAATTTTCTGGCTAGGCAACTGCCCAGATCAATTCGCAAAGACTGACAGTCAGTGACGCTGGCATCCTTACGGTATGTTGCCCACTCATCGGCAATTATTCCAATCCGAAATGACATGCTACTGGGAAAGTCTTCAACTAACATTAACCAAGCACGCTTTGCCGCGGTACACCAGACGTGACTTGGGTGATGGAAGAGTTTGAATCATCCGCCGAGCTGAAATGAACGAGAGATGAGCGAGAATCAATCATCCATGTGAGAACCGGGGGTGAACACTGAGGTGGGCTCACCACAGAGGAATTGTGCATTAAGAAATCCGGCTGAAAGCGCTGTAAAGTTCAAGAAACTAAGCATTAAATTGCACACTGGCGTATAGTGAGGAAAGTACGTGGTTAGTGAATTAAGCGATATGAGTGTTGTACCAGAATGCAGTGCTGGAGCACGAATATAATTTTGTATTCTTCGGAATAATATTCGTGGTAAGAAGGTTAAAGAGAGTCCAGGTCAGTGAAGTGGGTAGATATATAGTTTAAGTGGCCACTGCAGCCACCAGATTTGATTATTGGTATTACTTTGGCTCCGACCACCTAATGATCCGCCCACCTAATCACTGGCGTATAGGGGGCAGATGAGAAGTTTGCGGAGATAGGGTGGCCGCAGATTACACAGGACAGATATATCCAAGAGGCATTTTGCCTGCAGTGGGCGCAGTCAGGCTGGTGAAGACGCCAGTGATGGAAGAAATGTCATTAAGATGCCATGTAATTAAATATAACGTGGCCCTATTGACTGGTTTTCACGGAATAAACGAGGAAAAGGGGGCGACCAAACACCAAGATAAAAAACTCATCACTGGGACCTATTCTTGGTCCGCATTATACGCACAGTTCCTATTGAAGCTGAATTGCACAAGCAGCTTCCAACTCGCTAGCTCCGCTGTAAGAAGAGGAAAGGCTTCTTTCTTCCCGCGCTCTCAGTCAGTGCGAAATCGAACCATTACATGCGTTGTATACGAATGTGCCCATAAAGTCATTTTCACGTCTTCGATCTCCCAGTTAACAGGGCCCCTGTCGTTGCGTCGTCCAATCTATCAGCCTCTATCCTCTTATGACTCATTTTCTTCTTCTAAACGCTCCTGTTTCCAGCAATTCACCGCCAGTGTCTTGGCCACTCCCCGTAGCGGGTATGTGTCATGTTTATTTGAGGTCAACCAACCAATCCACCAAACCCTGGCCAATCCACCGCCGTGGGAAGGTGCCATCGCTTCAGAGGCAACAACAACAACACATGCACCGTGAACGAAACGTGTTTACCATAATTTTACGAAAGCGTCGTCACACGCATCCAGAATTTAAAAAGCTAAGCTCATGTCAAAAATACACAAGTAATCTGATAAAGAAACGGTGCGCCTACATATAGGGCCCGGATCGCTTTATCTATGATAAAAACCAAACAAACCAAGTCATTAAGCTATCGCGCAAGGTGCATTCCGGCGACAGTTGTGGAGTAGTTGTGCAATCCCCGCAGACATGATCGTCGGTTTCTTCAGTTATCTCGACCAGCTTTATCACAACCTTCATCCTTCCCTTCCCCTTCCCCTTTCCCCCCCTCCTCCCGCACCAGCCTATCAGAGTGTCCACTTCAAAATCTGGAGAGTGCGTACTCGCCGGCCTAAATGTACATTGCGCTCATTGGCTGACAAATAACCTCGGTCAGGGAGCACTGCGGAAGTGCCATTGCCAGATGACCTATAAAGTTAAAAGAATTCCACGTGCAAAAGCTGCACTGTGGGTGCAGATGAGAGACGCGTTGAGGTTAATTTCGACCACTTGTGATTTATTCTCCGCGTACAAAGGTCTTGGTGCACGATAATTATTTGCATTTAACCTCAATCGAAAAGTGAGCAACGCAGCCGGGATCGAACCTGCGACCTTGTCGACAACTCCGGGGCACAACACGGAGACCACTGGGTCACCGCGGGAGGTATTTGGCTGTGCTTCGACTGATGTGTCATATTATAGGTCTTGGTTTAAAGCAGAAATTATTTGGTCGCAGAACTCATGTTCTGGTCACATCTCTAAATTGAGGAATGTTGGCAACCAATAATAATGTTCGGCATAATATCCATGCCCTCTCAACCACAAGTTTCGCACATAGGTCATAGGTTATGCGCAGTACTCCATGCAGGTCATCAGAATATATCGGTACATCAACGTCATTTTGAACTCATGTCAGTATTTGCACTTATCACTAGCGCATATAAGCCGCTTGAAGCGGTCCGCATCCTTTACAGTCAAACTGCCTGAAGTGTTTCCGACCAGTGATTACACAGTATATTACTGTGAAGTTGCAAGTGAGAAGCGCTGCCTAGATTTCCAGTTTCATTTAAGCAAACAAATCAATCAGTCAGCTCCAAACGCCAACTGTCCGTTTCGCGAGTCCATTGTGCGGGCATTCCTTCGTCCCTGCGTCCGAATGCTTACTCAAGGTGTAAGAGGCTGAGATCCTCCATCTCCTCCGCCTAGGTGCACACTTCCCTTTTCCTCCTTCAACAGGCCAACACAGTACGACATTACTCACAAAGCGTGACTGAAGGCAGGAGTAGCCTGAGAAGTCTAATCCTGGAGGAAGCATATATCCACGGCCGAAAAAGAAGCGGTATGATATGTGTGGACTTAAAAACCCCGAAGCCGCTCGTGAGTTATGACAAACGTCATAGCGAAGTGCTGCTGATGAGTGGTTGATAATGTCCAATGACATTACACACCGCCCTGAGGATTTTGCAATTGCGCCTCCACTGGAATGCTACCGTAATGGTCGAGATTCGATCCAGGCACCTTGGCTGACCGTCAAATTCTGTGAGCCAGCGCGGGCAGCGGCTACCGCCGATGGTGTCCCGGAATGTGGACTACCACCCAGGCAAGGAAGGGAGCGGTGAAACCCTCCACTCTCCTCTAAAATCCACCCCAGTCCATCCAAAAAAGTTTTACCACCCCCACCACCAGCGCTGCGGGCCCTGAGAAAGAAAGACTGGACTCACCCAGCGCAAGTGCCAGCAGGAGTAGCCTGACGGGTCTAATCCCCGGAGGAGGAGGCAAATCCATGGCCGAAGCAGAAAGACCGCGTGCTAACCGCCCACGGGGTAGTCACTGGTCGGCTGCCAACAGGGCAGCGGGGTATGGGCGCCCCAGCCGGCCCGGCAGCCGAGTCGTCCGGGAGCAGAGCGCGTCTTCGCATCCGCGGTCGCCAACGGAAGAGGAGGACCGCATCGCAGCGCGCGCCGTCAGAGCCGGCGCTCGTCTGAGCGGCGACGGCGCGACGACACGCGGCTCGCGCCAAAGCGGCCGGCGCACCGGGGCGGCGCTGCGCTCTCGGGCAGAGTAGGCAGCGTGCGCTCTGCCGAAGTTGGCGCTAGGCGGCACACAGCCAACAAATGTGGGGATGGCAATAGTCGATTACTTCGGCAAAGACATTTTTTTTTTACAGTGAAGCTCTATATATACCTCCACCGCCACAATGAAATTTTCGTGTCGTAGGCGTCGTCAGCAAAAAATGCCGGGATAAAAATTGAATGCTACTCAGAGTGGAAAAGTACCCTACAGCATAGAAATCGTATATCAATCATATTGATGATAAAGCAGTCGTAATATCTAAAAACTAAAAAAGAAAAATATATAAAATATAAAATAAAATAAAACACAAAACCAAAGATATATAAGAATTACACGAGAAATAGATGCAAAAGATGTAATAAAAGATAAAAAATCAAAAATATATAAACTAAAAATACATATAAAATATAAAATAAACATTTTAAATATAAATGGAAAAAAAAATATGTGAAGGTTACATCTCCTTTGCAAAACGTATACAGCATACACTCACTACTCGTTTTCATTAAGAGAAAACACAAAACAAGCATAAAAAGCACGTGATGGATTATAAGGCGCGTGTGAACAATGGGAACACTGTCCGTCGCGTTCCGGTAAACATTATGCGAAAAATTGAATGCAAACAGCGTATATCCTTTGAAATCGGGCATACAGCTTACAGCTCGAGTGCATTTCACTTGTCTCTGGTTTCACTCTTTGTTGAGCCACGTGTGTGAATTTTCAAGTGACGTCGCAATGGGAATTGGGTGTCGTATTACAGCTTCGCTGTCCAACCACCTTCACAGCATGGATTGGAACCATTTTTTTTTTCATTTTTATCTCAACGTGGTTTCCATTCGCATGAGCTTCGTATCTGCAAATCGTCTTTTCTTTTTACCTCTCTTCAGAGCTTACACATTGTTCCATTCCCGACAGCCGAACAAACAGGTGGCTGTGTAGCACTGACTACCTGCTTTTGGTTTGTATGTTCCCGCGATGTTTTGTTAAAGAAGTTCAAGGGGCTATTTGCTAACAGTCCCGAGAAAACCAGCACAGTACATACCCGTTTCGCCATCTAGACGGTTATGCGCATATATTTCCCACCTGGTCCCTCCGGGAGTCGGTGGCTAAAGCCGTTAGGGAAGCTGATTTATTGTCGCGATCTTTTATCTGAAACGACTGTCGTCTGGCGATACTTCGGCCGCGCGATGATGGAAATAAAGGGATCACGAAAAGTAAGATAGAAGACGCTGGAATATTCGAGGGACAGATTGCGTGGTCGTAAAACAAAAATGGGCCTTCGGACGGTAAGTTATGGGAGCCGATGGAACTCGTCAAATTCAGGATGCTCGTCTTTCCTCCCTTGCTCCTTGCGCATGAGAGACCTCGCGCCATATTTATTGAGGCATTAGCGCAGCTACGTCAGGGCATGAAATGCTTGAATGCTCTGACTTTACAAACTTTACAAACCAACAATTTCAGAGATTTATGCTGAACGGAAACGGTGTGCACATCGACACGCTCCGAACTGCTTCAACCAGTGACGCTCTGTTTCTCGCCGGGGAAATTTATTCGCTGTGTGCAAATGTAGTGTTTTATAAGCTGACTTCTCCGAGCTCATGAATGATGCGAGGTTGGACAAACCAAACTGACACAGCTTCAACTAACTAAACTTTGTGCGCGCGAACAACTCAGGCTATTGTGGGAGCAGTTACGCTTACGCAAGCTTGCAATGTATGAAAAAAATTTACAAAGAAAAAAAGAGAAAACAACACGTGGGCAGTGTGTGGATTTCGGACATTCTTTTATCCATAGCACCTAACCTCCTCCTCTCCACTGGAGGTCGTGGCTGGAATCGGCGGCTCAACTGAAATTATTCAGGAATGAACAGACGCGAAGAAAACTAGACACCAAAATACGGATTTGTGCGAATAGAAACGTTTCGACGACATATGGTCTTAAATCTTTAGAAGAGCGACGCCCATGACTTCTTATTAATCTATTTAGACAAGGGACCACATTTAAACATGTCACAGTTATCATCTGCTTAGCCTCCTTCCGTTCTGAAACTTTGCTTAGTTGTTACTTCTTCAGGCAACGAAAAACCAATAACTTTGCAGAATGCTGGTATTCCTTCACGTTATTATGTGTTTTCTTTTTAACAGTGTTTGCCATGTGCGTTGTGGAAAAAATTAGCAGTTCTAATCACTTGATTTTTCTTGCTGTTTGATTACGCTTTAATTATTTGTCAAAGATATATATACCAGGTGCAGCTTTTATATAACATCCATTAGGGAGCAATGCTCTGCAGTCCAGTGTGATCAAGCCTTGCAGTGTTTCTCTTCTGTGTAGATTGTTGTTTTTTTTCGTCACTATCTTTGCTGCTGTCAAAATAAAGGCCCGTTCCTTTGTAAAGCTGTTGAAATGCACCTTTTACTTCGGTCCTCCTGTATCATCATGTATAACGTAATGGTCAAATAAGCTTGTTTTTTTACGCCTATCGGTTAAGCTATGCTCGCTTTTACTCTTGTTCACTTAGCAAAAAAGCACTTCTAGGATCTTAATTTAACTTTGTATAAAAACCCTACTTCTCGACTAAGACATCTTCCTCTCCAAGCAACTGTTTTGTGAAGGTGATGCATTGCGGTCTCAAGGTTGAAGGCTCTCCAAACGTCGCGAATCTAATGAGGGCATGCAGGAGGACCCGCCGCGGTGGCTCAGTGGTTAGGGCGCTCGACTACTGATCCGGAGTTCCCGGGTTCGAACCCGACCGCGGCGGCTGCGTTTTTATGGAGGAAAAACGCTAAGGCGCCCGTGTGCTGTGCGATGTCAGTGCACGTTAAAGATCCCCTGGTGTTCGAAATTATTCCGGAGCCCTCCACTACGGCACCTCTTCATTCCTTTCTTCTTTCACTCCCTCCTTTATCCCTTCCCTTACGGCGCGGTTCAGGTGTCCAACGATATATGAGACAGATACTGCGCCATTTCCTTCCCCCAAAAACCAATTATTATTATTATTATGCAGGAGGCTTCTTCATTCTGCCGCTTCTCGTCGTCACACCGACAACAAACGTTGCATGCGGCACTTCACGAAGCACTATAGTACATGTCGCCTGAATTGCACGTTTTACATCAGCGGTCCAGCTGTTCGCATGAAGTGCGGTCGCTTTTTTGAGCGATTCTTCGAGTGCACGCATTTTGGCATGCAGGCGCCATGTGCTGTGCTATGCAAGCACACGTTAAAGAACTTCAGGAAGTCGACATGAATCCCAGGCGCTCCCCGACGGCTTCTCTTTCTCTCTGCCTTGCCTTCTTTCGGTCTCTTATTCATCCGTTTTCTCCGACCGTGGCGGCCGCGCTTAGAAGGAAGCAAGAAGCATAAGACGCTTCTGTGCTGTGCCATTTCAGTGCACGGTAAAGAGACCTGGGTAGTGGAAATATTTCCGGAGCCCTCCACTACAGCGCCTATTTCTCTCTGCCTGCCTGCCTGCCTTGTCTTACCTTTCCTTGCCTTGACTTCACCTGACCTGACCTGACCTGACCTGATTTGACTTGACTTGACCTGACTTGACCTGACTTGACCTGACTTGACCTGACCTGACCTGACCTGACCTGACCTGACCTCACCTCACCTCACCTGACCTGACCTCACCTCACCTCACCTGACCTCACCTGACTTGCCTAGCCTAGCCTAGCCTAGCCTTGCCTTGCCTTGCCTTGCCTTGCCTTGCCTTGCCTTGCCTGCCTACCTGCCTCGGGGTGCGTTTGAGGTGTCGGCTGAGGTGTTAGAGAGTGTACGACTTTTATTTCCTCGAAAGCGATTTTCGTGAGAAACCGACAAACAAATGACTCGCAAGTGTCACTGGCCGCAAAGTGGGAGCCTCCGTGACGTGACAGAGGAGAACGCTGCACGGAGGCCATTGCGGCGACATTGTTCCCCCGATGGCCAGCTTCTTCAGGCAACCGTAGTACCCCCTCACACAGCCCACACTGCAGCCAGCCTGAGGCGATGCGGTGAGCTCTGCGGCGCGTCGCGATGAGGAGCGTGCCCAGCAAGCGCAAGCTGGCGATAAGGTGGCAGCCACAGTGCTGGCGTCGTTAGTCGAGACAGCTGCCCGCCCCTGGCTGCACTTCGTTTGGCCTGCGCCGTAGTTTCTTTCCCTTATCGGAGCCCGCGAGCGGAAACATAGTACGTGGTGCAGACGTTCCCGTCACGCTGCCAGCCCCTCTCCCGTGCGACGCACTCGCATCGACCGCTGCATTGGCTGACCAGAGTGATGTACTGGTTCCCTCTGCCATTGGGTTAGCTGTTAAATGAAGCAAGACACAATGTTTTTGGTTGCGCCCCTGTGTCCTCCTGAAAAGATATGAACCAACACGCCCAAGTACAAGTACTTCTGAGCATTGTGACAGGCTGGCAGTGCTTACGACGACCCGGAACGACATCGCGCTTACAGCAAATAAAAGCAAGCTCACCCCTCACCCTCCCCGTAAACTCTTTCTGTCCACTGTAGCGTCACGATATGCGCGCCAAGTGATTCTCATGAGGAGCGTTTTAGCGGCCGACACTTGCAATGTCACCGTTCGATGTCATTATGCACATCGCTACGCTGCACTCCTAACTGTTGCACGTTTACACGCTGCTGCGGATGTCTTATCCCTGTTGACCTGCAAAGTTCAAGTTGTTTAAGACCCGCAGCTAGCTAGTTGGTAGTGCTACCCACGCTCACTACTACAGAGCAATAGTAACAAGGACGAGACAAGAAAAGAACTCGATCACAGGGGCTGACTATAGCAACTTCGTTTAATGCCTGGACCTGGCTTATATAGACACCAGACTCGTGACGGAACGAAGAAAGGAAAACAAGTCACGTATTCACGGCATGATTGAAAAAAAAATGAAAATTGGTTTTTGGGGAAAGGAAATGGCGCAATATCTCTCTCCCATATCTGCTGACACCTGAATCGCGCCGTAAGGGGCGGCGATAAAGGAAGGAGTGAAAGAAGAAAGCGAGAAAGAGGTGCCTTAGTGGAGGGCTCCGGAATAATTTCGACCACCTGGGGATCTTTAACGTACAATGACATCGCACAGCCCACGGGCGCCTTTGCGTTTTGCCTCCATCGAAACGCAGCCGCCGCGGTCGGGCATGATTATTTCGCCCTTATCCCACATCGCTCCAATCATTAACGTTGTCGTTGTCGTCCAAAAACAGCGCCTCTTTTTTTGCTCAGACGCAGGGAAGCCCTGCTGACCACACAACTGTCAGAAAATTTCGAAATAGCAGGAACTTCGATTATCAGCATTGCGGTTGTGTCCCGGTACTTGTGCGGAGCGGTTGTACTTCCGAAGGCAGGTTTGCAGTCTTTACACTTGCGGCAGTGTTTGCTTAATTTCCCTGATTTTTACATCCTTCAGATTTCTTTTGTGTTCTTGTAGTCTTGTGTTTAATCATCTCCCGGTTTGGCTGATACAGGTATTGCCGTTGGACAAAAGGATTGAATAAACAAATTTTTTTCTCTGTTTTCATAATTTAAAAGAAGCGGACGATGTCGCACAGAAATTGCAAAAGTTGAATAGAAGGACTAATTTAGACGCCCTTATCGACTGCATGACGAGACATCATCCGCATATTTTGAACTATGCAAACAATGTTGTTTATTCAATCTTCCTGTCCCGCGGCAACGCCCATATCAGCGAAACCGGGAGATGTCTGAACATTAGACTACAAGAACACAAAAGAAATCTGAAGGATGGAAACTCAGGGGAATTAAGCAAACACTGCAGCAGGTGGAAAGACTGCAACCCTGCCTTCGGGAGTACATCTGTTTCGCACAGGTACCGGCACACCACCGCAAGGTTGATAATTGAAGCTCCAGCTATTTCGAAATTCTCCGATAGATGCGGCAGCTAGGCTTCCGTACGTCTGAGCGAAAAAGAGCTGCTGTTTCCGGACTGTTTGGAACGATGGTGGAGAAGAGTGAAATAATCGTTGCATGAATACGTGAGTCGTTTTTCTTTCTTCGTGACGTCACGAGCCTCGTGTTTATATGAGCCAGGTCGAGGCAATGAACACGGTTGATATAGTCAGCACCTGTTTTCGCGTCTTTTCCATATCTTGTTCGTGTCAGCTGCTGCTGCGCTGTAGTCCTATGTAATTATTTAAAACCGTCGTCTACGTGATTTTGGCTCGCTTGTAGAGTCACCTTCTGGATTCCTTGTTGGGTCGCTTTGTCTGCGTATGGGATAGGGATGACTTGCTCGGCTCCAAGGTTTGTGTGAATGCGAGGCTGTAGTTTATCATCGAGACAGCGTTGCTGTTCGCCCGGAATGGCCAATGTAGCCGTATTCGATCTCTGGGTTTCTGTGACCACGATTCTTGGCAACTATTTTGTACCCGAATGAAAGCTGCGAAACCACATGCGTTGATCTACTAAGAACGACACGAGAGACATGCTGTGCTTCGAGTCAGGTATGGCATTGCGATCGGAAGTGCAGCAGTGGAGCTTTGTCCGGAGTTGATATTCCATCAACATTTCCGAGGGCGATTTTCCTTCTTTAACGGGTGTCCGGTGGTAACGGCATCAAGACTGGCCCAGATGGGTTGTCATACTGCTGCTTCTTATTATCCGAAGTCTCTTCTTGATAGTCCTGACAGTTCATTCGGCGAGGCCGTTGGACTGAGGTGGGTGGAAATGTGATGCGCTGAATGCTGTTGCGGGCCTCTAAATGCCGGAAAACTGCCGATACGAATGGCGGTGCATTGTCCGACACCTGCGCTGGCTGTAGACCTAACCTGAGAAAACTTCCCCTCAGTACGCCGACAGTTGCTTCTGCTGTACGTGGTGCTCCTCAAAAATATTGCGTCTATCAACTTTGTTTCCCATCTAAAAGCGCAAGGATAATGCGTCCCTGCACTGGTCCCGCATAGTCCAGGTGCAGCCGAGCCCATCTTTGTCATTGTTCCAGCCAGGGTGCTGGTTGTAAAGGGGCCGGCATCGCACTCGCTTGTGAACATGCTTCACAATTAGGCATGAAGTTCCCAATGTCTGCGTCCGGATGTCCGGATACCAAATGTGGCTCTTCCCGAGCTCCTCATTGCCGTCATTCTTGGGTGTGTCTCGTGAAAGACGTAGAGCAGCCGAAGGGTAGCCGCTTTTCGCACTTTAGACCATTTACAGCGCGCAGTTCTTCCGTTCGAGACCAGATGGCGCCACAGGTGCGCTAGGAATGCGGCGCCATTACGAGCCTCGTAAGTCGCCACAGTGTACGCCTAGACGCAGCAGTGGAAATATCGCGGGTGGCTGCCGAATGTGTTCTTTCTACGAATATGTGCAAAGGCCGGGGAATTGTGGATTTCAAGAATTGCGAGAGAGAGTTAAAGGTGCGGTTGCGATCGTTTGCGATCATCACGGAACCGAACTGCACAAGGACGTACTGTCCCTGTCGCGCCCGTTCGGTATGCGCCCTTTCCGAACGGATGAACGCAACAAACACGTTCGCCAGCGCTAGATAGCCAATATAGGAAGAAATGTTTCGATCTTGGAAAATCTTCGGTGGTAAGTGCACTACATAGCAGCATGGACAAGCTGTTCCGCCACCGAAACCGTCACTTCGTGCTTTCAAATGCTGTGCAGTTGCGTATGCGTGTGTATAGCGAGACCCGATTACTCGTAAGTTAAGGTATGCGGCCATGAGTAACCGGAGCGTACGAGGGCGAATCAGGAACGGAAGAGAAAGATGGCTTACGCTCCCACATACCGCTACTGCAGATTATGCAGTGCACAGCCGCGCGAGCGGACAACGCTTACCGTCAGTCCGTGTATTACAAGACGTCTTGGTGCTACTGTTGAACTTAGGTTCATGTAGCGCGGTTTTCTTGGACCATATTCTGAATAAAGTATTTGCATTACGGCTGGTGTGCTGGGTGGTTCTCACTTCCTCGCGGTCAATGCGAGACAGTCACTAAAAGTGACTCCGCAGGCCAGCGCTCATAGTGGAGCTGATTACTTTCCCCCAACGAGACCTCGAGCATTTTCATGTCCGCATATCGAGCGTAGAGCGTACCACAATTTTATATGTGTGGCTGACATAATTGTAAACTTCGTGTAGCATTAACGCGTTTCCATGCGCGCATTCTAACAGTAATATCGCGGAATCCTTGGAAATGCACGCCAGCTCGTGAAGACGGCTTTATGCATGGTACTGCGACCATGATAGTTAATATATGTGTGTCTGTTTATTTTTGTCGATTTTCTGTGTTTAAGAAAGAAGTTGAAAGTATTTTAAGTTTCCTAAGCACCGCTAACAGGGTGTAAACGAATGCGTACGATGCGCATGCAAGCATTTGAGTGGTGTCTGCATGCAAGTGCACAACACGACAACCTGCGCTGCCGCAGCAGCATTAAACCTTGCCGTTTTAGCTAATAACAATAAAAAAACTTTCAGCAAACCTTTCAGCGGATGCGAAGACAAGCATTAAGCCGATCTAACCCTTGGTTCGAAAAGGAAGAGCTGAGCGGCTCTCCGCGACATGAAGCCCGATCACATTTTCACGCCTCAAGGGATCAAATTAGGGCTGTCACATGTCCTTCGAAGCTTTGGCCAAACCATAGTGTCGTCTACCCACTCCTTTACAACCATATCAGCCGAAACACTGCCCGTCAGAACCGAACCATCGGGCGCAGCAGCCGTCGCGAAGAGGCGCGCGCCGAGCAGTCAGGAGGCGTGCAATGGCGGCGTGATCACGTGATCAAAGATGGCAGCCTCCATGATACGGCGCTATAAAGCCTGTATACTACGCGGTCACCCCAGTAGACCAACAGCTGACTTACGGCCAATTAGTTCCTCTTGTGTAAGTGCGGCCGAAACTGCTGTTCTGTTTCGGGCGGATATGTTGGCCATCCTGTACAAATCCACTTTTAGATCGCTGCTCTTAGGTGCCCTTTCGTTGCTTCCGCGTCGTAGTCGTCGTGGCGCCGCCTAAGTCGGCGTAGTTGGCGTAATATGCCATCTGGCAGGTCACAGGGGACTCTGTCGCTTAACAGGTGGTGTGTTGGCAGGTAGTAGTAGCTGAGCGAAACGCCACCTGCCAAGGTGAGAGCCGAGGAACGGACAGCCAAAAGGTGACTGCCATGGGAAGATCATGGATGGTGGCTAGCAGCATAACACGGCACATGGCAGCGGTGGTAGGTGCGTGTGAATAGCTGAGCTTAAATTTCGCACTTCCGTGTATCGTAATAGTGAGCCAATTTTTAACGCGACAGCGTTAAAGGCCTCGTCCCCCCCCCCCCCCCCCCCCCCGAGAAAAAAATTCAGTGTCAATGTTTTCGGAATCGGCGTTGTCAACGAATAACCACGGGAATGGCTCTGACAGGTAGCCCCCGGAGAGCAACATAGGAGGCAGGTGGGCCACCCAGGCCACGTGTCCTTGCAACGTCATCACAGCCTGCTCACTGCATAGTAAGCAAACTGGCCACGGCAAGTGGTGGCAGTTAAATTAATGATTGGCCGCTCGGGAAGGGCAACCTGGTCCCCGCAAGGCCCACCGCTAGGAGCACCTGCCATCGCAGGGTAGAGAATGACCTCCCGAATATATGAGAATGACCCCATTTTACGAACCTACTGGCCTTGGCCCTTCGGCTGAAGAACTTCGCAAACGTGAGGAGCTTGTCGCTGCTTGCCGACGAGCCTAAACAAGTATTTATTTTTGATGGCAATAATGCGCTAAAATAGAAAAAAAAACTACCACTGAAGCGGCGGACACGGGGCAAGCGCGCACTAACAACTAATCATTATCCTGGTACGAGGGCACATGGATACATGTCATGCACATGCTCAAAAAAAATCAATTCATTGCCACCGGCAATGTCGCACGCACCTTCACTTCTTGATGAGTTCTAACTCTTCACAAGATAACAGCATCGAGGGTGTGCTTACGCACTCGTGTTCACCGCCTCCCTTATCTCGAAGGTTTCCTTTATTTTCCATTCTTTCTTGTCTCTTGCACGACCTAAAATTGTAGTCCGTTCAAAGCAAGGTGAACACTTGTGTTTGGCGCAATGAGGGGCAAGGTTTCCAGTATTCGTTATTTTTCTAGGCTTTGCTGTGCTCTTTAACCTGGTGTTTAGACATCTACTTGATTGGCCTATGTAACTCATGCCGCATGACAAGGGAGTATTTATTTACGTGCACTTCTGCGATAAGTAGCCGCGCACATTGTTGGAGAACCTTCCCACTAAATAACGGCCACTGACTAAATGCTTCGCCTCCGGAGTACCCGGGTTCGGTCGGGTTCGAACCCTGGTACTCCGGATTAGGGCACTTGGCTGCTGATCCGGAGTACCCGGATTCGAACCCGACCGCGGCGGCCGCGTTTCGATGGAGGCGACACGCAAAGGCGGCCGCGTGCTGTGTGATGTCAGTGCACGTTAAAGATTGGTTGGTTGGTTGGTTGGTTTTTTGGGAAAGGAAATGGCGTAGTATCTGTCTCACATATCGGCGGGCACCTGAACCGCGCCGTAAAGGAAGGGATGAAGGCGGGGGAAAGAAGAAAGGAAGAAAGAGGTGCCGTAGTGGAAGGCTCCGGAATAATTTCCATCACCTGGGGATCTTTAACGTGCACTGACATCGCACAGCACAAGAACGGAGGAATTCGCCTCCATCGAAACGTTCGTTAAAGATCTCAAGGTGGTAGAAATTATTCCGAAGGCCTCCACTATGACACCTTTCATCTCTTTTTTTTTTCTCAGTCCCACTTTCCTCCTTTCTCTTACGGCACGGTTCGGGTGTTCACCGAGATGTGAGACAATTACTAAGTCATTTCCTTTCCCCCAAAAAAACATTTGTGAAGCGAAAAGCTTCACTAGGCTCGTCAACACCGGGCTTCGCGTGAGCCACACTACAGATTTGCCACAGCTGCGCATGCGCGAAACCGAGTGACGTCCCGCGGAGCACAGGTGGCCGCTGCTGCCGCGGCCGTTGTCGCCGCCGCGCGCTGCCTCCGTCGTGTGACCTTTCGCCATGGAAGGAGGAGAATAATAATAATTCTAAGAAGACCCAGAAGTGGTAGCGTGGGAGTTGGCTCAAAAGCAGCGAAGACATAAAAAGTGCAAGGCTAGACAAGCGGCTGAAACGCCAGATTCACGAGAGGCATGCCTTGCTAAACGGCGGCAAAAGGACGCTGAATTGCGCCGTTTGGCTGCGTCAATTGAGAGTGGCCAGGTGAGCGAAGACTGTACTTCGGGAGGCATCGAGCGGTTTCCAAGAAAGAATGAAAAGACCAGAGCTAAACGAGCAACCGAAACACCCGAGCAACGAGAGGAGTGTCTCGCTAAACGACGACGACAAGACGCTAAAAAGCGGCTCTTAATTTGCCGCTACCAGTGTTAGCAGCCAACAAAGTGAAGACGACGATGACGACGCTATGGAAGAAGAGGTAAAGACACGCCGCTACCCAGACTACATACTGAATCTCGGTGAAAGTGCCAACGCGACCAAGGTCTTTACGACAGACTTAGTGGACAACCCGTTCGGCCACGTGTGTGACGTTTGTGAAAGACTATGCGGGATCTTAGAAGATTGTACAAGCTTTGTATACCTAAGACAACACGTTTTGGAAAAGCTAGAAGGGTATACCCAAATTGTAACCCTATGTACGAAACCTTAAGCTAAACCACGAGCATCGCCACGAAGCTTTTCGCTTCGAGATATTCAGGCTTAACACTTTAGCTAAGCCTCAGCCGAACATTTTTCTTCAATCTTCCTGAATGCCAGATCGCACGTGTTCGGAGGCGCATTCACATAAACACACTCGAACTGCACGCAACAGCATACACAACGATACTAGACTTGCCAGCCAGGCGTGTACTCCGTCAGGTGACGCGCTGATGCAACCCGCCATTACCCGACACGACCTCGTCGGAGTTTGTTACTTCTGGCCCCGGGTTAGTACGTGCTCGACGACCTCGCTTAGAGCTCAGCGCCAACACTGTACGAAAGGGCCCCAGGCCCGGCCCGGCAAACGAGTCCGCTCCACTCGGGGCAAGACGCGATCCCCGTAGACGTAAGACGCTGCAGAAGTGGGATGAACGCAAATGCGGAGATCCACTTACGAGGACGGAGTCCCCAGACGCGGTCTGCTCTGTCACGCGCCCTCCCTTTCTGCACGCACCGTCGCGCCCAGGCGCGAAAATGCGCAATGGGAAGAGGAAATCCCCGCATCCCCTGCGCGAGTGCTGTTCGTTGTAAGGGAGTCACATAATCGATGAAGATATTGGTCCCCACTGCCAGCGAGCAGCCTCGTGCTCTATGGACGGCGCTCACTCTTTATTTTTTCATGCTTTTTTTTTGCGAAAGAAAGAACTTTTGGCCTCGGGATGAGCTGCGGAAGTAGAGCAGAAATGCACGAATACCGGACCTGTGCGCCTTTTTTTCGTTTAACTTGGTATAGTTAAGCATTGCGCTACGCCGAGTTGAGAGTACTAGTTGTCCAACAAAAGCAGAAGCTCTCCACAGTAAGCACCAAGCTGCGAATAATAATGAGCGCAATGAAAACGAACTGATGCCTAACAGTCTGGCGTTAAGGAGGCATTAATAAAAGTGCTTGCTTTTCTTTGTAATGCTAAGCTATATCGCAACAAATGCGCGAATATGCAGGGCTATAACTACTGGGCATAGCGTGTAAGGAACCAGTGCGAATTTAGCGAATACCTTTGGTTTTAATGAGCCTGAGGAATGAAACGTTAAACAAAAGACTTTTCAACGTGAACTGTATCCCTAAAAGATTTAATATAAACAGCTTAGATCATGGCGTTTTTGTTGATATGATCGCAATGAGGGAAAGGACGCCTAGCGGAACGAATTTTCTTGACGCACACAACCGCGAAATATCTTCAGTTTGGTGCAGACGCGAATATTCCACACTTGCAGTCCTGCCGGCCGATTGCTTTTTTTTTTCTATTTCAGTAAAGTGAAATATCGCCCTTTCTAAACAGGCTATTCTGAATAACGTCTTGCCGTTAAAATGTCGGCGTAATGTGCTAGGATGGTGAAAGGAGAGAGAATGTTAGTACCCCGTATTATGCGTGCGGTGTTTTCGTTCGAGCACAATTAGGCTTAACAAGCTGCTGACTCCAGTCGGCAAGAAGCGAACTGGCGTTCTGGCGACTGTAGCTGGGAGCATTTATGGTCCCTCCATGGCAGCCTATGCAACGTTATGTGGCGCATGATCAGAAGCAAGACTCTACAAAAACATTTGTGAAGCAAACAATTAAATAGAAGTGTTTATATTTGCGATTGCTTGAGATTTGCCGTGAATAAACCTGCAACTTCGCAGTTTTTGGGATGCAACAAGCATTTTGTGCAGAACAAAACGATGATTTCAAAAGCGACATAATTTCAGTGTGCAGAAATTATATCTCTTATACCTTTTTGGGCGCAAGTTAAAATGTTGAAATGCAGTCACCCTATGAACGGAAAAGTTACAAGGGGGAGCCACTACAGTGTTGTGAACGGTAGTGCTTTTATGATACTGGATTTGCGATGGGCTGGGCAGCCTTCGGATAGCAATTTTGCCAGAGTGATTTCCAGCCAAGTCTCCCGAACCGACGTAAAATATCTTAGCAAACCAACGTATTGGCTTTGCATATCGGTTCTTTTTTTTCTGTATGGAATTTTATTTAACCCTTCTTGCCCTATGCGGCTTTCAAACGTGCGCGCTTGGACTAGTTGGTAATTCATAACCTGTAATAAAAGAAGAGAAAAGAGCGCAAAAAGCACTATGCAAAACACACCATCAGCACCACAACCACACTGTCTTTGAACTGTATTTCAGTTTAACGACAGTGAGGTGGTGTTTGTGCGTCTTTCTTGTGCACGTGTCTTCCCCCATTGCTTTTACCTTTTGAACAAATCCATGCAGCGTTCTCTACTCCTTATACACAAACCATCAATGTATAATGACGGCCGGGAAGGCGAGCTTCCGTGCAAGCCACGCGCTGGCATTACTCGTACGCAACACGTTTCAACTTCCCGTGGTGCAGAGTTACAGCCATGACAGATTCGAATGAAATGGGCAACGGCAAAGCAAGCTAGAAAATCGCTTATTGTCCTAACGATCCACTAATCTAACCTCCATCCACTCACTAATCGCCTCTAAGAATCAGAATCAGTTTATTTTAAATGATCAAACAGTACATATATTTGACAAATACAGGAGGAGGTCACAAGGCCAATGGCTGTACAGGGGACCTTAATTTGTTAATCCGTTTTGGGGAGTTGGTCAACTTCCAAATTTTGGGGGGTCCTCAGATGTTCAAAAGCTTGGCGATGTCCTATGATTGGTTTTCTGGTGATCATGTAATGTTGGCGTCACGACCCTCTCAATCGCATTCACAGATCACGGGGAGTCCTTATACCACACTACTGGCGTAGTGATGCAGCGGTCAAGTGCTGCGCCACTTCCCCGGCAGGTGGCTTTTGCAAACTCAGATCCCTGTGTGGTTTGTGAGACCCAGGTTGCTTTTCTTGAGCCCCCGTAAGGCTCATGTGCGTAAGGCCCCGGTAAGCACGTGGCAGCTGCATTGAATTTGGAAACTGTGGGAAGATAGATAGACAAAGAGGAGGAGGAAAAGGCAGGGATGTTAACGAGAAAGGGGTTCCGGTTGGCTACCTTGCACTGAGGAAGAGGGATTAGGGGACTAAAATGAGGAAGAGAGAAGGGGAACAAGGTATAACACACACGCACAACGCTGTAACAATTAGTCACTCAATTCAGTCGCTCTCAAGTAGGCAAAAAGTGCCTTGTATGCCTTGAGGGCAGTCGACTGCTGTGGCCACGGACCGAGGATCTTTTTCTCTGTTAATGGGCGAGGATCGTGGCGGTCCAGGGCACAACAGAGTGTATGTCTTGCACTCGCAAATTCAGGGCACTCACAGAGAAGATGAGCGATGGTCTCCTCACAACCGCAGCTTTTAGAGGCAGGGCTGTCGGCCATCCCCATCCGTAAAGCATAGTGGTTGGTAAAGGCAACACCGATCCATAACCGGCATAACAATGTTGCGTCTCGACGTGCTAAGCTACGTGGAAGACGAAGGCGCAGTCCAGGGTCCAGTGCCTTGAGGCGGAGGTTGCAAAACTCTCCCGTGTTCCACTCTGAAAGTGTAAGCTCCAGCGCCAAAGGGCGAAGCCCACACGCAGCGTCAGGCCTCGATATTGGGATCCTCACTGGAAGTTCGTCGTGAGCAGAACGCGCAGCCGCATCGGCCTGGTGATTACCGTTAATACCACAGTGCCCTGGCAGCCATTGAAAAATGTCATGACCTTTGGAAACGGTGCCGTGGTACAGTAGACGGATCTCAGCAACAAGTTGTTCCTGCGACCCGCGGCGTAGCGCAGCTTGCAGGGCTTGAAGGGCGCTGCTTTAGAGTCGGTGAAAACCGTCCAGTAATGTGGAGGTTCTTGACTGATCGAAACTCTACCGCAGCCCGTAAGGCTGCGAGTTCCGCACCAGTTGAAGATGCTGGATAGGTTGTCTTCACTTTCATGAAGATGGATCTGGCCGGTATCACCACCGACCCCGCAGAACTGGTCGAGTGAACTGATCGATCTGTGTAAACATGTATGCGGTGACTGTGGTAAGAATGCAGGTGATTCAATGTCAGTTGTTTGAGAGCGGGCAGTGATACACCAGCTTTCTTCGTAATGCCAGGAATATAGAGGCGAACCCGAGGTTCATGAAGACTCCATAAGGGTGAGCACGGTCTTGACGCAGAGGTGAGAGAGAGATAAAACATATATTATTTCATTGAAGTGTTCTACGAGTCAGGTAGGCGTACTCCTCAGTTCAGGACTCCGGTGGCTTGGGCGGATGCCTGGACCAGTCTGATGATGCGACACTGATCCTCCAGACCATTGCTCCAGACCATTGGTCAGGGCTGCCTCCCACTGCTCGTATGATGTCTGTAATATTTTTAGATGAGGTGGTTTTTGGGGACAATTCAAGGAAATGTGAAACAGCGTAGGCTTATCGCCGCACCATGGACAGAATGGGCGGTATTTGGAAGGGTGAATGAAGCTGTACAAGTACCGGTTAGGGAAGGTATTCGTTTGTATTCGCCTCCAAAATGTGGCTTCTTCTGTGGTGAGCTTAATATGGGGAGGGGGATATATTCTACGATCTAATCTAAGCATCCCCAGCCGTTCCCCATAGTTTGATGGTAGGGGGGTGAGGTAAGGGCAAGGATCCGCTCGGTTTGTTAGCTCACGAGCTAGACGCAGAGGTGAACTCCGATGGAAGATATGCGCGATGGGCTTCAATGACTTTGGCGAATGCAGTACGCGGCCTAATTATTGGGAGCGTTGCGAGGTGATGACAGGGAACCCGTGTGAGGTGCCGAATATGTGTTCTCATGGTGTCAACAGGAATGTATGTAGTAACAGGATGTTCCCGGGCAATAAGAACAGTTGCTGCTGTTGATGCACATTTAGGCAGTCCAAGGCAGATGCGGAGAGCTTGCGCTTGCACACTTTGAAGAGTCTTGATATTTGTCTTTCTAATGGAACTGAATATCGGAAGACTCTACCCCATGTAGCCCAGAAATAAGGAACGGTACAGTTGTAGCATAGAGCGCACTGATGCGCCCCAGGACTTTCCCCCGAGGAAGGAGAGGACGTGGACAATCGCAATTAGTATCTTTCTCATGTCGTAGATATGTGGACTCCACGAGAGGTTCCTGTCGATGACAACACCAAGGAATCTGTGGCTTCTCTCATAGGGAATGGCTTCGCCATTGATGCGAATGGTGTAGCGTGACATTATTTTGCGTGTGAATGCCACAAGTGAACACTTTTCGGTCGAAATGTTCAGGCCCTGCAAGCGAAGATAAGATGTCAATATCGAGGCCACCTTTTTAAGTCTTGCACGAACTTGAGGACGGGTCACCCCTGACGCCCAAATACAGATATCATCTGCATATACAGAGATCTGAGCAGATTGTGGCAACACGTCGACCAGGCCGATGAGAGCAAGGTTGAAGAGAACTTGGCTCAGCACTCCAACCTGAGGGACTCCACGCAAATTTCGATGTAAGGACGTTGGTCCGTCCGCAGTCAGGACAAAAACGACCTCTCTGATAAATAGCTGCGTATCCAGCTGATCGTGCGGCCTCCGATCTCAGCAGCTTCCATTGCGTCCAAAATGGTCTCATGCGTTACGTTGTCGTAAGCGCCCTTGATATCCAAAAACAATGCCGCGGTCAATCTTTTCAAGCTTTTGCTGTGTTGTACTGAAGTTGCAAGGTCAACCACGTTGTCTATAGAAGAGCGGCTCCGTCGGAACCCAGACATGAAGGTTGGATAAATCTGATATCGCTCGAAGTACCATTCCACGTCTGTGAGCAGCATTCTTTCCATGAGTTTCCCGACGCAGCTGGCAAGTGCAATTGGACAGTATGACGAAAGGTCGAGCGGTGATTCCCGCGGTTTAAGAAGTGGAACCAGACGACTGGTCTTCCAATCATGAGGAACTATGCCAGCAGTCCATGACTTGTTATAAATGTCCAAAAGAGCCCGTCAAGCTTCTTGGCCAAGGTTGGCAAGTGCGGAGTACGTCACACCATCGGGCCCTGGTGATGATGACCTTCTACAACAAGCCAGCGCAGCATAAAGTTCTTCCATGGAGAATAGTGCATCCATCCGAGAATCACGTGAGGGTGGAACATTGTTGCAGTGCAGCGTTGCGCCTGGATTCGGAGGGCCTGTTATTCTTGCGCAGAAATCTTCGGCTACCTCAGCCACACTGCGCCTTTGGTGGAGCGCTACGGATTTGAACGGGTAGCGCTGTTGAGGGGACGAACGAAGACCCCGAATTACACTCCAAACGCGTGACAATGGCTTCCGTGGATCAAGTGTTTGGCAAAATGTCCTCCAGCGTTGTGTTTGCAGTGCCTGAAATCTGCGCTGAATCTTCTTCTGTATGCGCCTAGCATCTCTTAGATCTAGGCGTGACTTTGTACGTCGGGTATCTGCGCTCTGCCCTGCGCCGTTGTGATCGCAGTCGCTGCAATTCGAAGTCAAAATCGGTGCAGTTAGCGACAGGGTTAAAGGGGCAGGTGGCGTGCTCCATGGCCTCCTTAATTTTTTGTTCAACAGCGGTAGAGAAGCTGTCTGTGCAAGCAGCCTCCATAAGTAATTTAAAAGCTGTCCAGTCAATGCGCTGCCTACACGTGGCTGGGGGAAATGTGAAATGGCCGGTAATGATAAGAAAGGTTGGGATATGGTCGCTGCCATGGGTTTCTACATCCGTAAACCACCCGACGCTGTTGGTAAGGCACTGTAAAACGAAAGTCAAATCCGAGCAGCTGCTATAAGTCACCCCTCGAATATAGGTCGGGCTTCCGTCATTAAGGCACTGGAGGTCATGATCAGAGGCGAAGGACACAAGCTGTCTTCCCCTAACGTCCATCCCAGCTGTGGGAAGTTTGCTTACAAACAGGTGAGCTGGTTGCCACCTTCGACGGTGGGTAGGTTGTGATTACGTCACAAGGTCACGTTACCTCTCTCGACCAACCAAGGGATTTCGCAAGAATTTCAACTTTCGCGGTGCTCTCAGATTGGTCAGGCAGGGTCACATGACCCCCGATGACGTCCTGAGGAAACCGACCAATCCGAGAGTTTCGTTACGTAGAAGCCGGAAATTTTGTAGCGATAGCTACATTACGTTAGCATTTCGAGCCTTCAGCGTGGTGGTGACACGTGACCGTGGCGGCGCCGCCACGTGGTGCGGAGGAGCTGCTGCTGCCGGCGGCGCGGAGCGCCAGCGAAAGCGAGCTCCAATAGCTTTGCGCATGCGCCGTGTAAAGTGGGACGATGATTTAGGAAAGCCCAGCGAAACATAGCGGCGAAAGACTGATTTTTCAATTCAACTGAGCAAGTTCCACTCGGCCAGCTGTAGCTTTCGCGTATCTCCGGCTTTAACCAGAGCTAAAACACCGGCACATTTTTGTGCGACGACAGCCTAAATGGTATCGCATTAAAGCAAAATGAAACTTTGGGTGCTACTTTTTTCTGGGAAATATTTGTTCAAGCTTTATTTAATGTAGCTTCGATTATACAGTTGCTGCAGCAGATTTTTTTGGTGGAAAAAATTGTAAAGACTCAATCGATATTAAGGAGCAATGCCCAGAGGTGCAGTTTAGTGTTTCCAAAACTTAATGAAGCTTGCAGCACTTCAAAAACATCGTAGCTTTCAATCTCCCGCATGCGTTGCAAATGTACAAAGGGGGATAAGAAGTGCACTATCCGCATAAACGGGACTTGAAAATATACACCTGTAGCTATCGCGCCAGAACGAGCAAGGCTGAGGAATACCGCGGAAACCGCGGGAAACAAACGATCATAATCCCACATACCATTCTACAGACCACCTGCCTGCATCGATCTTCCTGCAAGAATTGACACGTCTGTTATTAAAGCATCACTTAAATATTTGGGTATAAGATCTTCGTATACGTCGTTTTTGAGATCGGCTAAATGCTTCGTATTAGCGCATAGATTAAGTGACATCTGCGTTACCTTGCTTGTTTTTACATAACTTGTCTTATGCGTTCCACAGTCATGATGAATTGCGTCTTGCTTCTCTGCATTTGGTTTTTATCATGCTCGTCCGTATCTTATTTGTGAGCCTAATATTTATACACAGGGCACTCCGTGTTCTAGCTTCATTTTTTCGAGAATTCGGGGAAACTCGAGCGATAGCTCTAACTCGGCATCGGTGAATAATTGGGTTATTTGGGGAAAGGTAACGAAAACATCGCCTTTTTTTCGGGTCATTTTACAATTTTGTGTTAGCGCTTGTTTTCGTGGGGGACATAATTTATAACTTTTTTAATTATATACAGTTAAAGGTTGTCATGACGAAGCTGATTGGGTTTCGCTATTCGTGGCAGCCATTGCTTCGTTTTAGCCGCAAATGACCTTGGCCGCAACTGTGGCGTGCCAACGGGCTTTCCTACCACCATGCAAACCGAAGACAACATAGGTGGCGCTTAGGTTGCCGCCACGTGTGCTGGCCCCATTGTGACCACGGTATGTTTGCTTCGTAAACACCTTTAAAGCAGCTGCTCCCAATTAAGTCTCCGTCGCACGTGTGCAGTTTCATTGCGACCTGTATCATCTTCAGCCCCTAATGACGCGGCTCAAGATTCGGAAGACATCTTTTCTAATCCACATTCATTTCTGTAAGCGAGCCTAAGACACGCACACAAAGCGCCTCCGATACGGGCGAATGTGGGCCCACCAACCAAATACATCTGCCTCGTCAACGGTCACCCGTTTCTTACGCAGGGCGCTTATGATTTAGTGCATGAGAAACGGGTCTTGGAGGAATAATGTCGTAGGGGACAGGGGAAGACCTATTCCCAATAATTAGCCACTTTTTACCTGCGCTAAGGCAGATGTGGGCTGATACCGGGCGCTGCGTTCCTGTGCGCCGCTCTTTGTCATTTCGATATCATTCAGCAGGCCCCGTATACTCGAGTGTCGATGAACATTGGCATGCCGGCGTCAAAATGTTTTCAAACCAAACGGATGGAATAATCCAGACAAACGTCTTTTTTTTTCTTTTTTTTTTCGTGCGATGCTCGTCACTGCCGTATATGCGCGGTGGTTTAAATTTGCATCGTCGAATAGCTGTGCAACTCCTCCACATCATTACAAATCGAACGCATAGCGTGAAACACCAAATGAAGTTCTGTCGTCGTTTCTTATATCCACTTGTATATGAATAGCTTACTTGAACGTTTCAGCACCCTGTGGAGTGCACCCCACAAGCCATGTGTGACGAAGGGACTGAGAACATCCCAGGCCACTCTACTACATACAATTCGCACGGCCTCTGCTCGCACTCCTGCCTGGATGCACATCTCAACTCAACTCAAATCAACTACTTGGCAAAAACAATGTATTAAGGGGTCAGATAAAAAGTTTTGCCTTATAAGACATTTTTGCCTCGTTTATTGCATTTATTTTGTCGTGTACATTTCCATCTCATATACTGCACTTACGTGTTATACTGCACTTACGATATCCGTCTCAAATGCAAAGCATGATGTACGAGAGGAGGTTCGTTTTGGGTGATTAGCTTGGAGGCGTTTGGAGGATAAACTCTAATCGAGGGGACCAATACGAGCAACGTGCACCCTTGTCAACCTTCAGAGGCTTTACGCTACCTCAGTTCGCTTCGCGTGTTGTTTTTTTTTTTCATTTTGTGCGCGTCACAAAAACGAGAAGACTGAAGTACGACTACGGGGTGACTCGATGTTATGTAATAAAAAAAATGTTAGATACTTGCAGAAGTCAGGAAACGAAATGACGCTGTCAAGCATTAAAAATCTTCCTTGATTTGATTTCGAAGTTGATGGCATGTTAGTTGTGAAAAGAAAGTTCTAACACCGATATCCGTCTCTAATGCAAAGCATGATGTACGAGAGGAGGTTCGTTTTGGGTGATTAACTTGGAGGCGTTTGGAGGATAAACTATCACTTTCGCACAGTTTCTATGGTTTGTGACCATTAAGTTCGCTTATTTTCCTCCCTTCCACAGTGTTTATGTTCCTCTTTACCCTTCCTCCAGTGCACAGTAGCCAGCCGGAACCATCATTGGCTAACCTCTCTATCTCTCCACCCCATCTTTACTCCCTCTCCTTTTATCTCTCGTAGATTAGCTTCTGCCAGAGTCCTTCAATGGTTTTACTTTTCTCTGTACCAAAGCTAAACAGAACCAGTTAAACTGAACTAAAACTCTAAACAGCCTCATACAACGCTTAGTTTAGTTTATTTTATCTTTAATCACAGAGTGTTCTAGCGTAGGAGGTTAACGGCATGCTTATATTTAGGGCAACGGAGCACGCCAGCAATAAGCCGGAATGCAAGATAATGTAAGAGGGAATGCAAGGGAGATTTAGCGATCTATCCAGCCAATGCGGATCATCGTTTTTTTTTTCGTTATGATTTTCTGCATTGGGCCCTCTGCCCTTTTTCAAACGATCTTGGCTAGGCTCTGTTCAGAGATGACCAAGGCCGCTAAAGGTCTGCTCCAAAGATGGCTTAAGCCGGAGAGGAGCGCAAACTGTTGATGTGTTCGTGATATCTGCCTCAGGTCTTTGCTTACATATAAGCTACAGTGCAGGTTTCACGATATCACAGGGTGAACCCGCTCACATCCACGCTGCACTAATGCACAAAAGCAACCGTTCAATGGGGCGCTGCAGGTCACTTCCGTGCTCAATGCGCACACTGTGCAATCTTTGTCGGCAAGCTTCGTTCGTTAACTTGGACTTTAACTCGGACGTCATTTAAGCCGCATGACTAATGGGTTTCAAGTATCGCTCGATACAAACAAGCTTAAGTCGTTCTCAGCAGAGCCCACCATTCGTTCTCCAGCTTTCAGGAGAGTAATTTTACATATTTAATGACAAAGATCGAGAAGTCACACGGCCACGTAAACCAATTCTTTCGATTGTCCTATCATGTCGCTAGAGCCTCGTTTTGGTAGACTTCAGTTCGAGCGACTGTTCCAATGGCTCGGACTCTTAGCAGCTGCAGCATGCAGTTTCATGGCGATATTAAGTCAAGTTAGATTGACAGATTGGCTACCAAAGGTGACAAATTGCTTTTTTCTTGATTGATTTATTGATTGATTGCAATAAGAGCCGAACACAAACAGGCAAGACCCGCGAGTAGCACTAGCCACCGAGACTGAACACTAAATTCCGCTCACTGCTTTCTTGCAGTGTGGAGACAATGAAAAAAGAAATGAAAGCAAGCAGACTGGTGGAGACGCTAATAAAAGCACCAACGAATGTTATCCAGGCCTCGCACCGGCGTAAGTAGGACATATGCTCCACCGCGTCACCAACAGCGACGCGATATACGGTACGAATAACCAGCACTCGGCACAGGGACGAAGCGACAAGCACGACCCAAGATGTACACGACACAAGATGTACACAAAAGGTGTGTGTATACCACAGCGGCCACCGTCACGGTAATCTGTCGATAAACCTTATTCGCGCATTCAAGATGACATATAGGAGACGAGAACCCGTATAAAGCCGTACGACGAAGCTATTAATTTTTTTTTCTGCGCGCCAGTATAGTGGAAACTCTGAGGTCATCATAAGAGATGGAGTTATATAGCCAGAGCGCATTATCGCTTCTTTTATTATCATCAGAAACAAGTCACTCACACTAAGTGCTCGGTTGCCTTCCACCAGCCCGAAAAGAGGCCCAACTGAAAAATGCTTCCATCGTTTGCTGTGAGGCGTTTAGGTTCAGTACGATATGATACGATGCGATATGGCACACAAAAAAATTGGTAACAGAGATGTTTAAGGGTAAATGCTGTAGATGGCAGCTTGACACAGCTAGAATACGTTTCATGGCAGCAGCAGAGCTCATTAACAGTGCACAGGGAGACAATAATCAGGCAGAAAAAAACAGCGCAAAAGGATGAAAGAATGGACAAAGTAAGTTACATGATATGCAAAACAAACAGTAAGAAGAAAATCAGGCACTAAGACCTATTACGATATATGTCGTAATAACACATACAACGCGCTGTGTTTATGACACAACGTCAGACAATGACGAACCACGCAGTTAATTGCACACCGATTCTTCTCCTAGAGGAAGTATATACTTTTTTGCCGGAAATCCAAATATGCTCATTAAGCACTCATTCGCCGACCACTATGGCCACGTGGCCGGAGAAAAGCGCCTGGCGACGCGAAAACAACAAACGAAAACAATGAGTGCAAAGGCACAAAACCACAGAGCTGCAGGTCGCCTGTCTTAGTTGTTTAGACCGGTTAGTTATTTAGATCGATATCAGTGGAGGGATACCCGTAACGTCACTAGAAGGTATTCATAAGGGGTGGGTGGGATGTGTCTTAAAATTGATGAAATAGGGTTGGGGTACATCATTTCACCGGTGAAATTTCTAAACCGGGGAACTTCATTCGCGATTTTTTCTGCAACGCAAACACATTTCGTAGCCCTCCTGAAGATTAATCTATCCGTCTAGCTTAGCGTTCCTATTTAGTGTCCGTTAAAGCGCCATGTGTGCTTAGAAGCCAGAGTGAACTTTTAACCACTTGAGGGCATGAACTCGGCCATAACGACTTAGCGTCAGTGTACGAAAACGACCGTTCATTGCAAGTTGCGGGTCACATCAGCGGTCAACGTGAACACTCCTCAGCGGTGAAGTTTAGCTCATTAATTCGCATGTTAACTCGAACGTCTTTCAAGACACATGACTGATGGGTTCCAAAAACTGCTCGATACAAAAAAAGCTTATGGCGTTCTGCGCAGACCCTCTGTTCTTACTCTAGATTTCATGAGAATAAGTTTGCATATTTGAAGGCAAACTCTAAAAAGTTTCGCGCCTGCTTCCATCATTTTTTATATGTTTCGCTCACCTCACTGGAGCCTCGCTTCAACTGGTGTATGATCCATTGACTGTTCTCTGGAATTTGAACGTTGCGCTTTATGAGCTGTGTCAGTTCCGTGTGTGCGTTCTGTGTTCGCATGCACTTGTTTCAGCTGTGCTAAGAGTTCACAGAGTTATCTTCGTTTGTACTTCATAATACTTGTCAAGAAAAAGAAAGAATATACAGCTTAGAGGCGTTTTAGGGTGTATTCTCTATCAAGGCGTTCCTGTATCTGGCCCATGCTTCGTTTTTAGGCGTGAGATGCTTTTAGCTTCCATTCGCAGCGAGTTCACCTGAACATATTTCGGAAACGAGAAAAACCGGAGTTGAACACGAAGCATAGCTTCAGCTTGAATGCGAAGTTGATCACCAACATTTCGAAACCATTCCCAAGACTTTTGTCTGAATGGCAGCCAGCAGGCATAAACCTGAGTCCAGAACAGGACATGAACCAGCGTAGGCGCAAACAGGGCAGCTCTGCTTCCGGTGCATTAGCCATACGGTCGTCGCGACAGCTGTGGTATTCGCAGAGAAGGAGCCAGATGCTGGTGCATTCAAGGAACACAGGCTGCTGCCTGCCGCCTGAAAGTGCCGTGCGAGCACGCACTTAGTAGCCGTCGTCAGGAGACAAGAGTGCCGCATTCACGAGGTACAACAATTCTTCCCCAGAGCAGGTTATCAACTCGGGTGGTAGTTCGCTTTAGTTTGGGCCACCGCCGCCTAAGCACTTTAATCTACTGTGTCTTCTGTAGACTCACTGAAGAAGGTTAAGAGATGTACTTTTGCTTCCTGCGAACTTGATGATCACGATAATTTTTTATACCACAAAGCACAAGGTGTTTTTGTTTACTCATAATCAGCCTGCCTACGCCCACTGCAGGGCAAAGACCTTTCCAATATCTCGCTAGTGAAGGCGGTCCTGTGCCAGCTGCGGCCACCCTATCCCGTAAAATTCTTGACCTCATATTTCTGCCCACCAAAGTTGTTACTGCCCCCTGCTACGCTTCCCTTCCCTTGAAATCCAATCTGTTACCTTTAAGGACGATCGGCAATCTTGCCTTCGAATTACCAGCTCTGGCCAAGCCCATTTCTTCCTCCTGATTTCGACTAGAATTTCCTTGTCCTGTGTTTGATCCCTGACCCACTCTGCACTCTTCCGGTTTCTGAACGTTACACCTATGATTTTTCTTTCATTATCTCGCTAACTGTCCTTAAGTCGAACCTTTTCCGTTAGCCTCTACGTTTCTGCCTCATAGGCGAGTACTGGTAATATACAGCTGTTATATACTTTTCTCTTGAGAGATATTAGTAAACCGGTATTGCTGATCTCGGAGAACCTGCCATATGCGCTGCACCCCATTCTTATTTTCCTGGCCACCAACGCTGAGGTGCTTCCTGCGACCTTGCGTGCAGCTCTGTTTGGTGAGCGCTCTCACACTCTTTCTCCACTGCTCTGCGTTTCGTGACGCGGGCCCTTTCAACGTGCCCTTTGTTCTGAGAATAGTTGCACCTCTTCTGACCACACTTGGAGTAGTTCAGCTACCCGGAACATAGGAAACAATAAAAAAATTGGTCGCTGCGCATCCGTGATGCGAGAACCTGTGCCGCGTATGTTGACGGCGCCCTCAGGTAAGCCCGTGGTTGAACTCTTTCTGCCGCAAGAACCAAGAACGTGGTGTCCTTCTCGCCGAAGAGACGCTGTTGCAGAGCCAAGCATCATTTCGAGAGGCAGCTTTGTACTAGTTCATCTTGAGCGAACCGCAGCAGTTGAGGACTACATGGAGACGTTACAGCCGCCACACATGCTGTCCCGGGAATTGAACCAAAGTTGCACTCCCTCCCAATACTCTTGAATTCTTAGACGGCAGCGATAGGACGAGTGTATTGCGCCAGCTACCGGCAGAAAGTAGCCCGCACGTTTGCCCTCTTCCTGTCCCCTCACTTCTTTCATTTCATTTCTCCATTCTGCCTTCTATCCTTTATTTCCGCTGCCCCAGCTCAGGTTCTTCAGTATCGATGGCAGATGCCGGGGCTAGCAAAAATCTTTTCCTTCCTTTTTACTATTATTTTAATAAAAGCCACTACCACCACCCGCACGTACACTAGCTGTTTTTCCCATTGGCTGGCTGTGGTCCCGTCATATTGCCGCCAATACCCCAGAAGGAGAGCGTTTATGAGTATGCTGAACAAATAAATAAATAAATAAATAAATAAAAATATAAATAATATGCCACACAGGCGCACTTGAGCAAGCATATGCTGCCTGCAATTTCTGGTTGTAAAAAAATAGGAAAGACAGTCGATTTGCGGCGAAAGCTTTAAAAGGCCGCTGGTCTCATTTGTAAAGCTAGTGACATCCGACCAGCTCTTATTGCTTGACATTGAAGTGGGTGGACTGCAGATGAACTCGCTTGTCATAGCCCACCCCAGCCAGGCGTGTCGGCTGGTTCGCAGCTCAAAAATGCGTTGTCCAGGATTTTTTGGTATGCCTAAAGACGCGATTTTCAGCCCCGCCGCGGCGGACGGTGTTTACGGAGGCGAATCGCAAGAGGCCCGTGTGCTGTGCGATGTCAGCGCACGTTAAAGAACTTAACGACGGTCCAGATTATCCGCAGCCCTCCACTACAGCCGCACTCATAGTCTGAGCCACTTTGGGACGTTAAACTTCGCAAACCCAAGTGTCAAATTTTTGCATTGCTGTACAGCAGCCTACGAAAATTAACCCAGAAAACAGCTAATTTTGTCCCTCGTTCTATCTGCTACAGCAAGAATGCTACTCAGCATTAAGGCATCGGTACCGCCACCTGATAACATCATCAGATCTTACGTACATTTACACTGCACGTTTTTCTTTTACAGAATTCTTAATAAGCGCATTACTTCTGCAGCCTATATGCTATCCGAAGTCACATATAGTGCTAATTGTTCTGCCGCGTATTCAGCTTCTCAAAAACTTTATAACAATGGCTCACATTTCTGCTTTCAGTGTACAAATAACTCCCAAGTTTTTCTAGGCTTTACCAGGCTTTTAATACTAATTTTGATTTAAATACGTGCTCTGTCACGCGTGTACTTAAATGTATGTCATATGACACTGTTACATGTTTCTGTTGATGCAGAGGCACGGAGCAGAAAGTATGCTTTGGCGGAAAATGCCTGTTGACGATGTCACTATCGTTGTCATCGCAAGAGGATACGCCCAATACACCCATAGCAAACGCATGCGGCACCAAGCATCACCGCCAAAAAAGTAGCTAATGACCTCATGGGTGAACCAGCACAGGAAGGTCCTAAAATTCAAGAAAAAAAGTGTCCTTCGCAACAGAAATGAAATGTGAATAGAAGCAGCCAGAGGTAGAGGTAGCTCTGCGATTCCCACAACGGCATCATGCGCGGGGCCACTTCCAGCTCAAGAAATTCCGGGCTAAGTTAAATAAAACAAAAATTGAAAGAGGAGGCTGCCAAAAAAAATTATATATATATATATATAAAGTGGGATAGCCACGAGGCGGGTAAGCGCACTTTTCAGTTCTCAAGCGATTGGCGTGTTTGGGTCAAGTTTACATTTTTCTCGCTTGCATGTTTGTATCCGAGAATGAACACGTGAGAACTCGGCTTGCTGCGCAGTCATGAATATCATCGTAAGCGCCAAGTGCTGGAACACATAGGATTACATTAGAATCGCAGCAAGGCGACGATTCGGGCTAGTTCGGTGCACGTTGTATTCTACGGGCTACCATGGTAGAAACAAGAGAGAAAATGACGACCACCAGACAAGCGTGTAAATGACAACTGAGTTATTCAGAAAGAGGGCATTGAGGGCATTGATGTGGTCATGCATGCAAAATATATTAAATACCAACTTTTTCCGTATAAACCAGTTGTCAGTTGTGCGCTTCTCTTGTGGTAATAGGGAATAATAGGCCACGCAAATGCACTCTAAATAACGCTTCCCGCGAAGGGCGCTGCTTGCTTCTTTCTTTGCGATTGCACATGCCATCTTAGCCAGAAGTAACCAGGTTGCCGCGACCAGACAAAAAGCGGGCTGGCGGCAACTTGCCCCAGCGGCGACGATGTGGTCGCCAGCCGTCGTCAGCTGTGTGGTCACCTGCGTGACGTGCGAGTGCTCCTTCCCCCTCTAGATTTCCTGACAAGATGAGAAACAGAAAGGGCAGCCTTGTTACTTCTGGTAATAATACACCAAAAAAACCCTTGCAGCGCATGACAATTCATCTTGCGTTAATGCTGTTGCGTTATTTGGGCAGTACTCAGTAATCGAGCAGGGCCATGCACTGAGGGCAAACAGCATTTACTAATTCCTTGGCGTACCGGACACTTTCGAGTAAGCAAGAAAACAACATTTACAATTTTCTTGATGAGAGTAGTTTAGGAAATCTAGTTCCATAAACATAAGGATGATACCATGGTGGATGATACCGTCTAATTGAAATGCTTTGTTTGTGAAAGCGTGCTTCACTGTGTGCTGAAACACCTTCGCTTCCAAGGGAGGACCAGCATCTGCAACCATGGCTCCTCTCATGGAGCTGGTGGGAGCAGTGGCAGGGTGAATGGTAATCCGAACTGCAAATGAGGAACTCAGATGGAGCAATCTATCATCCCCTTGTCGAAAGCCTACCTGTCGTATGGCTGCTTCAGCCGATGATCTGCGGTGCTCATGACATGGAGTTTGACAACGCAGGAAGGGTGTTGCAAGCTCCTCAGAATTGCAGTAGCTGTTGCACAAGACATTCTCGAGGAAAGAATTGCTGATCGTTCAAATCTTTCCCAAAAGCCGTCCCACCCCGGAGTTCTTTCGGCGATGAAGTTCTATTCGATCCGATGGTCAGCAATATATATCTGGAGCGGTTTTCCGCGAATATTTTTCACATCTTTTTTTAAACACCGTGAGCAACGTTGGAATGTTGGTGCGTTCCCTGAGAAAATAACTCGGTGTATTCCTTTTCTTGCCACAAATCTCCTGGACGCACTGAGGGAGCTGGCACTCGATGATTGAGCTACCAGTTCAAGATGTACCGCTCGTGTGATTGCACATGTGAAGAGAAGAATGCATGTCCCTTCCTTCAGCTTTGGTGTTTAGTGCACCGGAAATGTTTACGCATGTCAATTTAGAAGGCAACTATTGTGTTGCCCTTCCAGGTACACAGAGAGCAGCTGCTGTCTGCTCGGCTGTTGAGGTCGCCGTAACCAGATTTTTGAACAAGCTTTTTACCACTTGTCGTTCCCTAATAACCGAGTTCTACGAACCTTTCAAGTGGACCAGCATGTAAAAGGCGCCTCTGCATATTATGAACTCGGAGCTCGAGGAAGGAAAGATTCGCCGAGAGTACAACGAAACGCTGGGCATTTTAGGAAAGCTCGACTTGCTTGAGACGTCCCAAAACTATGAGTATTCTGATTGGCTAAGAAGATAATGAGGTCACGTGCTGGGAAACTATTCGGCATTGGTGCTGAGGGACGACTGGAATTCTTGGAAAAAGCCTCGTGTTGTACCTCTTTGATAATACATACTTGATTGCTGTTCATTTCTTCTGCTGTCAGATATGCTTTCTGCCTCTCAGTAGGATTTCTAGTGTAGAAATCATTTCATCCAGGTGGCAACTCTGAAAAGCTTTGACAGGAAGCTGTGGCGTTTAAAAGCTAATTCAGATTCTTCTGCCCTTCGTGTCACGTTGTGAACATGAAATAGCTTCTTTTCATCATATGCAGTTATATGGTGAGCAATTATTTTGCTGCAAGGCCACGTAAGCAGACGGTTCAGTGAGCCAAGAAGGCCCGAGCCACCAAATCGTTGTTGACCTGAGCGCTTCACAGGAAAAGCCTCCGGTAAGGAAGTCAGCTGCGTTTTCTGCTTTTGGGCAGTTGCTCCTGGTGTCTTGATCAGTCAGCTGTTGCATTTTCATCAGGCGGCTGGCGACGAAAGCTGTCCATTGTTGAGCAGAACCCTGCACGTAGGGAAGTGCAATTGTGGAATGTATACTGATCGACTGAGAGTGATCGACTGCGACTGATCGACTGAGTCTGATCGACTGAGACTGATCGACTGAGTGAAGTAGTCTTTTAGCCTGGTGCATGCCCATTAACGTTCTCATTAATTCAAGTCATGGGCAAAGTTGATTTAGTGGGGCCACTCTCGATTTGGTGCGTTTCGATGGAGGCGAAGCGCTAAAACGCCCTTGTGGTGTGCGATGTCAGTGCACGTTGAAGATCTCCAGGTAGTCGAAATTTTTCCGGAGCTCCCCACTGCGGCACCTTTCTTCCTTTCTTCTTTCACTCAGTCCTTTACCCCTTCCTTTATGGCGGGGTTTAGGTGTCCAACGATATGTGCGACAGATATTTCGCCTTTCCCTTTCCCCAAAAATCAATTTTTTTACTTGAGCCATGGTGTGTTTGAGTTATGTGTTTGGCAGTTAATGCGTCTTGAGAGCCGCCTTTCCGTATATCTCAAAATGCTTGGAACAAAGGGATCAGTTGTTAGTCAACGCGTGTCCGTATTACTCTCCTTTCATCCATGTATTTTTTGCGCTGTAATCCACGATTCATGATGCACCCCCCCCCCCCCCCCCCAACATCTGGCTTAATTACCGCACCACAAGACTGCCGCGTTCAAGCGTTCCTTCACATCGAAATGAGATGCGTTGTTCTAATGGCGCCTTTAGGCTTAATTTTAAGATCGGAACTTTTTGCAGTAGCGTCCTGGGCATGCATGCGGCAGGCCTCCTCGTTCGCGATTTGCGCCTTTCATTCCAGGGAAAAAATCGCGCATTAGTTCGCTTCACGTGTCTTTCCAGCGACACTCCAGTAAAAAAATAGAGAAAATATCCAAGAAAGAGACGATAAACATTGGGTGTAAGCGCTGTTCTCTGCTATGTTTGAGTTCACCAACAGGAGGACCGAGTTGGTTGACCGATTCTCAAGAGTCACGCGCGGGCACGGTGCCTGAAGCGCACCGTGACGAAGAAAGCAAGCGTGCACGAAAGATTCCACACCTCAGTAGACCATTACAGCAGAAGCAACCCACAAACTGCCTCTCGCAGTAATTGGATTAGGCGGAAGGGGAGGTCAAGGAATTTTGTCAGCGACCAATGCTTTGGTCTCATGCCATGACTAATGTCAAACGGTAGCGCTGCCAACTTCTGACCGGATGCAAGCCCGCCCTGCCATTGTAAAGGAGCTTTCGGAGAAAAATTTGAGGGGTCACTATAGCCCAGGGGGGCCCAGCCATGGCCGGTTTGGTTCGCCCGGCGGCTGCCAGAAGAGTGCGCATCAAAACACCGGTGACGTCTATATTGCCCTCTCCCTCTTCAGCACCTGGGGAGCAAGGCGCGGCTATGGGCACTCGAGGGCGAAAGAAAAGTAGCGGCTTGCCTGCTCGGGAAACTTCATATGAGCGCCACCCACCCTCAAACCTTGGGGACGTTCATCGCTGTATCTCAGTCACCAGTGTTATCGTTGCGCTTTCTTGGCAGTACCCACTGATAATGACTGACCCTAGATAAGCGTGATTCACGAGTGGTTATAAGAACAAATTTGCGGATAGCTCTGTAGCAGCCGCCCTCGTTTCACTGGTGGAAGCTGTTGGTGTAAAGAGAGGGACCTCGGTGTCGGCCCATGGCTTCCCACAACCAGGAGATGAGCAGCACTCCAGTCGACAATCGTCGGTCCGACCTCCGGCGAGCAGCGTTCGCACAAGGAAACCGTCGACTCCAGAAACAGTAAGTGATTGAACGGCCGTTTATTTGCTTAACTAATATAAAGGCAAAATACGAACTTTTGATTCTAAACTGCGCAAACCATGCCATACTTGAAGGAACCCGGCGCGGTGGCTCAGTGGTCAAGGCGCTCGTATACTCAGCCGGAGTACCCGGGTTCGAACCCGACCGCGGCGTCCGCGTTTCATGTGCTGTGAGATGTCAGCGCACGTTGAGGATCAAAATGAAAATTGGTTTTGGGAGAAAAGAAATCGAACAGTATCTGTCTCACATATCGGCGGGCACCTTAACCGCGCCGTGAGGGAAGGGATAAAGGAAGGAGTGAAAGAAGAGAGGAAGAAAGAGGTGCCGCAGTGGAGGGCTCCGGAATAATTTCGACCACATGGGGATCTTTAACGTGCACTGATAGCGCACAGCACACGGGTGCGTTTGCGTTTCGCCTCCATCGAAATGCTTCCGCCGCGGTCGGTTTCGAACCCGGTTACTCCGGATCAGTAGGCGAGCGCCCTAACCACTGTGAAGGATACCCAGGTGTTCTAAATTATCCCCGAGACCTCCACTACGGCACCTCTTCCTCCCTTTCTTCTTTCACTTCCACTTTTCTGTCTTCCCTTACAGCACGGCTCGGGTGTCCACCGAGATATGGGAGATGTGGCATCTCCTTCCCTCAAACACGAATTTTCAATTTTTCATCGCCGCGGTGGCTCAGTCGTTAAGGGCGGTTCACATGCAAGCGAATTGGCGAACAGAGCGAACAGCGGCGCGGCGCTGCGAAGCGGTTCGCGAGCTTTCGTTTCACATGCATCGCCGCTCCGCGTTTCCCACCGCTGCGAAAACCAATGTTGCGGGCAAAAGATATGCGCCTGCAACCGGTTTTGGTGGCCTGCAAACATAAAAAAAGCGTAATATAAAAGCATTATTTTGTCATTTCTTTTCAGAGTTTATTTAAATGAATATAATTATTGCGTTTTAAGCATTAAACAGCGCTTTATACAATTTCTTTCGTAAAGAAAAGTTCGTACGTGCGGCGTACAAACTCGCGTGGCAACGCCGGGCCAGTCTAGCCACCCTTGCCGGGCGGTCATTGGTTGAGATGCGGTGCTGCCGCGTCGCCGCCGCGAAAATTTCCAACTTGCCCGAACCTCGCGCTCCAGCCGCTGGGGCTTTCTCCGCCGCTTGAGAGAGGGTGTACTCGCCGCCGCGGCGGAGTTCGCGAGTGGTTCGCTTGCATGTGAAACGGGCTTTAGAGTGCTCGGCTTTGCGAACCATCGTTCACAAAGAGCATTTCCGTATCCTTGTTCGAAAAGGAAGTGAGGAGATTCCGAGGAGATTCCTCTTTATCTGTATGAGACGTAAAGAACAAAATAAAGCAGCCGAGGAAACTTCTCAGTGAACTATACAGTCGGATACAACTAAAGAACACTGATGCTTTTCCCCTTCAAAGCACCCCCTTCCAGTGATAGTGTCGGCCCATTCTCATGACCCTGCTAGCACAACAATGCAGGTAGCGGCGCCGTAATCTAGAAAGGGGTCTATTCCCGGCCATAGAGGGAGGCGATTATTCCCTTTTACCTATCACTTCTTTCTCTGTCATGCGAATCACGGTCATGAAAATTGGCCGACGCCATTGTCTGGAAGGGGGTCTTTGAGAGAGAAAAAGCCGCTGACTACAGGGTATCATGGCCACTTCGTCCTCAACAGTATTGTTCTCCAGCTTATCCCCAGTAATTGCTCCCTATCTCTTCTTTAGTGTTCAGAGTAGGGGTACTAACGCGATGAGCAGGTCAAATCAGGTACTCGTCAACAGAATGCACCATTGTACCTTTTGAAGAACTCACTTTGCACGCGACGTCGAAAGCTGGAGGTAGCCGTGTGGGCTTCGGCTCACTTAGATAAAAGCCCATCATCCCCAACCCTTTTTCAAAAATAATACAATGGAGGGTTACTGACTCCTTCCCCCTTGCGCTAATCCCTTCGGTCGGAAGAGCAGGAGGAGAAATGTGGTTGTGAACGAGGATTTTCATTTCATAAAAAGTTACCTGCAAATCCATCCCTTACAGCGCCGGTCAGGTGTCTGCTGAGATGTGAGACAGATACTGCGCCATTTCCTTTCCCCAAATACCAACCAACCTGCAAATCAGCTTCCTCGCAATTTTGATAGTTATGCATTGTGCTCGAGAACCTGTATATGCTCAGGGCGACAGCGAAAAGCAACTCTAAAAAAGAGCAACAATGAACGCTAAGTAGTTCATTTCTTCAAAATAGCCAGTTTTAAGATAACTGCAAATTGTCGCCTGACCCAGACCTTCTCATATCATTCATCTTCAGTGCAACCTAGACAAGTTCCATCCCTTTAAAGGGGCTGCGAAACACCGCTTGAACAGACGCCGGTTACACTTGAGATGGATTCTGTGATGACCCCCATAATGCGCAGGTCCACACGGGACGGAGAGGCAAAGAGACACCGTATGGCTCAGTTTAAACAAACAGGTATATTCAATAATTACACATGATTATGATTATACATCAGAGGCTGGGGCGTCCGAGCTTACGTGCCGACGACTTCATGGGGGCGATGGAGTGGCTCCGGAGTTGGGCTCGAGCGGTTGCTGGCAGAAGCTGCACGCCGTCGGGCTTCGGCGCTGAAGGCCCTCTTGGCAACGATGTCGTCCTGAGCGTGTATGCAGTAGAATTTCAATAGTCGTCCGTTTCTTCGAGGATGGTTCACAAACCCTTCCTCTAGTGTCGTTCGGCTTGGAAGATGAACAGGAGGCGAGCTTGTAGATGATGACAGCAGAGCATAATTTTACAACAGAACAAACTTTGCACTACTTTACTCATCGACCGGGCAGGTTAGTGCCTAAGTAGCATCACATTACATGCTAAGCATGGAGCCCCAGCTCAGACTGGACTGCATCCGTTTACATGCGCTTTTAAGCACTTGATTAACAAAGGACTAAGGGCGGTCATTTCCAGTGGCCCGCCCAAAGCATCAATTCTCCAATCCAAAATAACATGCGAGATGGGGACCACCCCTTTGGGTTGGGCTTAGCCTCGACCCCAGAGTCTGTTATCAATACAAACTAAATAAACAACAAAAACGCCACCACTCTCTCTCAAGTGAGAGTATACACAGGCTCTCTCTTCGGAGCTAATTCACTAGCGCCTGTCTTTCCACATTCTTGGCGAGTACTGCCTGTCTGTCTGACAGGTGTCCGTCACGGCCCTTCTGGGAAGCTGTGGGTGCCTTCCCGGCGATAGCCCACGACAAAGGGGGGGGGGGGGGGGGGGGAGGGAAAGAATGTTGTCTTCGCGGTAGCGCATAGCGTCGGCTGTGGTACGGCGCGCTCTGGCCCGCTGACAGCTCTCTTGTCCTTGAATGTGCCCGGAAATTGGGGAGGATAAAGCCTGTTTCCCCGGGGCGGCGGCGGGTCCGGTTGTTCTGGTCGTCACTCAAAGAGCATGGCTGGGTAATTGATGATGCCGCTGTCACGGGTCTCCGTCTACGCCGCGCCGTCGAACGTGGATCCTCGTAGCACACACGGAATGTCACACTCGCTCACCCTCCAGAAGAATGTTCTCCGAACATTTGAGTCCACGCAGCTCCCCTTGTCTTTCTGAATCGCCTCGCACAGTGCGTCCGACAAAACACTTTTCGCTGCACTCAACACCACTGCACAACACCATATGCCTCCGCTGTCAATACTGGCGTCTCCAGGGGCAGCACTGATCTTCTTTTACAGATAAACATGAAACTCAGCACCCAAGCCTCTCTTTTCTAGTCCAAACTGGACGAAATAAATTTACCACAGTTATAAAGGAGCTCCCACTTCTAGCACGATCACGGCACAGACAAAAATATAGATAACGAAAGGAAGTAGGGCAGGTTCTGCATGCGCTCCGCATGCTCTCCTGTGAAGGTGTTACTTAATGACAGAAAGGTTTAACTACCAACTCCGATAACTTAACACATAAGCACATAGCAATGTTATGAGCTGTGGCATTACACAATTCTAACCAGTGCAAAACTCCGCTCTGTTTACGCCATTAGTCCGACTTAGCTTTCCGATTTCGCAGCGGATATCGGCCTTCATGAGTCATACTAAGTAAGTCTGTGCCCCTTTGTCTGCTTTGGGACTCGCGAGGGCTCGTGGCAGGAGCCTCTCCTGGCGTTATCTGCGCGGCAACCTCGCGCGCTTCTTCTTCTAGCAATGCATGAAGTAAATCCGGTGGCATTCCGGCCGTCACCTCGGGCGCCTGCCGAACAAATGCAGGAGAGGGCGTTTCTTGCGAACTATCTGCGCGCTCCGCTTCACTTCTGTCCCCATCAAAATCCGCGCTTTCCCTTTCCTCATTTCGTGAATACTGAACCGGTGCCGACTTGAGGCGATTTCCGTGTATCCTTATCAAACGCCGGTTCACGTCTCGGACTCTGAAGTTTACCGGAGAAACCTTCTCGACAACCTCGCACGGTCCTCTCCACTTCGTCTGGAACTTACGAGCTAGCCCAATCTGCCTTTGGCAGTTTTCAATGTACACGCTGTCCCCCACATTAAACGGCGCGTCTCTAGCACTGCGATCGTGCACCTCCTTCCTGCGCTTCGCCGCTTTCTTTAAGGACTCCTTTGCGATGTCCCTCGCCACTTGCAAGCGCGATTCTAGCTCAACCTTATAGTCGTCCAGTGAAGCGTATGGGACACGACGGGGGCCCTCTGGCACTTCACTAGGCTGGTCCGGGTCTCGGCCGTAGAGAAGAAAGAATGGCGATTCGCCCGTGCTCTCGTGTGCTGCGGAATTGTAGGCAAACATTGCATACGGGAGCCACAAGTCCCAGTCCCGCTGGTCGCGCGAAACAAAATGCGACAGGAACCCGGCCACGGTTTGGTTCAGTCGCTCCACCGCGCCGTTGCAAGCCGGATGGTACGGTGTTGTCTGCTTCTTAGCGATCTTAAGCAGCTCGCAAACTCTCCTCATTAGCTGCGACACGAAGTTCGTTCCCCGATCTGTCAAGAGTTGCCTCGAAGGTCCATGTCGGAGCACGATCTGTTCGACAAATGCTCTTGCAACCGTGTCTGCCTTCTGATCTGGGAGTGCTACCGCTTCCGCGTATTTTGAAAGGTGATCGACAAATACTAAAATGTACTTGTTTCCGGAAGTGGTCGTGGGCAATGGGCCCATTATGTCCATACCTGTCCGCTCGAAGGGAGCCGAAACCTCAGGGAACGGCTGAATTGGAGCTGGTCTTCGTCCCTTGGGTGTTTTTCTTTCGAGACAGGAATGACACTTCGCACAGTAGTCTCTAACATCCTGTCGCATGCCCCTCCAAAAGTACAAACGCTCCACACGCCTGCGTGTCTTCGCTACGCCAAAATGACCGGCGCATGGCGCATCGTGAAACGCGCGAAGAACCCTTTCTGTCCACGACCGAGGTATGACGACTCTCTCCCAAGCGGTTTTCTCTGGTCTCCGTTTCCTGGTTGGCCTCGTGCGCCGACACAGGGTGCCGTCTTTGCCAATGAAATAACCTAGCTGTTCGGGGTGAGACGGTGCGTCCTCTAAGCTTTCGATTATTCGCTTCAGGTCCGGATCTTTGCACTGCTCTGTGCGTAATTCGGCGGGGTCGACTACGGGGACAAACTCATCTATAGCTGCCACGCAGCTGTGCGGCTGAGTGCATCAGCATTCAGATGCGTCTTTCCTGACTTGTGCTCAACTTCAAAGCAGTATTCTGCAGGTGTAGATTCCATCTAGCGAGTCGCGAGCTAGGGTCCCTGACACTCATCACCCATTTCAGAGGATGGCAGTCTGTGACTAGCTTGAATTTGCGGCCGTAAAGGCAGCATCTGAAGTGCTTTACTGCCCAGACAACGGCGAGGCACTCCCTTTCCGTAGCTCCGTACTTTTGCTCTGTGGGGCTCAGCTGTCGGCTAGCAAAAGCAACGGGATGTTCTTTGCCCTCGATAACCTGAGATAGCACGGCACCCACTGCGAACTTTGACGCATCTGTGGCCATAACGAAGGGCAAATTAAAATCCGGGTGGCGCAACAGCGGTGCACTCATTAGCTTCCTTTTCAGGGCCCCAAAAGCATTCTCCGCGTTTTCGTCCCAGCGAAAGGCGACATTTTTGGCTGTTAAGGCGGTGAGCGGCTTAGCGAGCTTGGCGAACTCCTCTATGTGCCTTCGGTAGTAACCGATCAGGCCGAGAAACTGCCGGACCTGGCGGACGCTAGTCGGGGATGGAAAATCCGAGACACACCTTAGTTTCTCAGGGTCCGGTCGCACGCCGTCAGCTGAAACAACGTGCCCGAGGTATTTCACCTCGTTTTTGAGGAATTGGCACTTAGAGGGCTTCAGCTTGAGACCCGCTCCTCTTAGTCGCACCAAAACCTGCTAAATATCGCGCAAATGGTTCTCAAAACTGTCACTGTATATGATAATGTCATCCATATACACGAAGCACAGCCTCCCCAGAAGACCTGCCAGGATAACATCAGCGGTTCTCTGCCAGACAGCAGGGCTGTTGGCCAGACCCATCGGCATTCTTTTCCATTCATAGTGCCCTGAGGGCGTGTTGAATGCCGTTTTCTCGGCATCTGCCGGATCCATTGCTATCTGCCAGAATCCCGCCGCCATGTCCACTACCGTGAAGTACCTGGCAGAGCCCAGCTGAGAAAGCGTCTCCTGTATATTGGGGATGGGGTATGGATCGATGCGAGTTATGGCATTTAGTTTGCGGTAGTCCACTACCAATCGATACGAGCCATCTGGCTTTTCCACCAATAGTGCTGGTGCTCCCCAGGGTGACTTTGAGTGTTCGACAATGCCGCGATCCATCAGGTCCTGCACCTGCCGCTCCATCTCCTCACGTTGGGAGTAAGGAATCCTGTACGCACGCTGGTAAACGGGCGATGAAGTGCCGGTTTCTATCCTGTGCTTTATAACGCCACAGCAGCCCAAATCCAGGTTGGACGCGGCGAATACCTCCGAGTAGTCGTTCAGCAAACCAGCCAGAGCCTCCCTCTCCCTGGATTTTACGTGAGAAAGATCGAACGACACCTTTGGAGCAGCCGAAGGACTAGCATGCTCTACAGTTGCGAGTACCGTATCGGTGGGCTCACGTTGCTCTATCGCAGAGGTGAAGAAAGCCAATGTTTTGTTCTTGGGAAGGCTCAGTGGCTGCTGGCTACAGTTAACCACCCGTAGGGGCACTTTGTGGGCGTCATTACCTGTCACGAGGCACGCGGCTGCCTTCAGGCCATTGCTGAGAGAGTCGACCGGCTCAAGCACTCCCACGGCGCCGCTCTCTACATCTGAAGGCACAAATGCGTACAAAATGTGCTCCGACCAAGGAAGGACGACCGCCTCCTCGACCAGCCGGACGGCAACCCGCGAATATACCTTCTCCAATGATCCCACTGTTTGACGGGTTTCAATATCGGTAATGCGAATCTCAGCCCCTCTCCTGTTCAAAAACGGAACGTTTGAGCCGCCCGCATTAACCTCTTCCTCAGAGAATGAGACTACTACCTTCCCTTTTCTCAAAAAATCCTGCCCTAATATACCTGACACTCTGTTTGGCAGAGACACCGTGTCCGGGCATACGTAGCAGGGGTGCTCCAATGCAATTCCGCCGAGAGAGAAGTGTAACCGGTAGAGTCCACTTATGCCAAGAGGATCCCCCGTTATGCCTACAAATTTGGTTGCCATACCACCAGACGCTTCCAACACCTCGCGGTCCCCCTTCCTTCGAAGCGTGTTAAAACTGCTCGCCTTAAGCAATGTCACCTTTGACCCCGTATCTATCAACAATTCCATACAACAACCATTTAACTTGCAACGCACAACAGGGCATGCCTCGTCGGCCACACAAACTACCACCACCTCATCATCTACTGCTCCCTCCCCACGCTCCTCAGGCTGGGGAGGACTAACTAGTTTTTTGACTCGGTATCTGGAGCCCCGCTGTAGGCTTGCTTAGGGCGTGTCTCGCCTGCTTCTCTTTGTGGCTCCCCACGGCGCACGTTTTGGCAGAACCTGGCGATGTGTCCGCGACCCTGGCAAGCGAAGCATACGATTTCTTTAAAATCTCGCATACCGCGCCTGTAGCTTTGTGGCGGTCTCCGGTTTCCCGCGAATGGGCGCTGTTGAGCGCGCGCTTCAACCTGGCGTTCTACCTGCTGAGATAGCAGCTGTTCTAAGCGATCTAACCGCTCTGTCAAGAGAGCAACCTCAGGGTTGAGCACCGCTCTCTCTATGACGCGTACTCTCGCTGCGGCTGTCGTTAACGCCTCATTTCGTTCCTCATCCAATGCGGCCTCCACGGCTTGGTCGAAATTGCTCGGCTTGCGCGAGAGCACGAACCGGCGCACGGGGTCTTGCAGACCAGCCACGAACAAAGCGGTCATTTCCTCTTTAAGTAGATCCTCCGCGTACTTCTTCCTTAAGCTGGTCTCCTTCCTCCTCCTTGCTTAACGTATCGCGCGCTAAGCGCTGAAGCCGCGACGCAATCGTTCGCACGTCCTCCCCTACCATCTGTCCGGCGTCACGGAACCTCTGTACTCGCACGTGACGTGGTTCAGTGTCAAAATGCTCTAACGCGAGCTTCTTAAATTCCGCAAATGATTTTGTGGAATTTACTTTTTCGTCTCGCCATGCAAAATCATGAGCAGCTCCTGCCATCTTACACCTCGCCATTCCCAGCATTTGAGCATCGGACCATCCCCCCATTTTCCCAATCTCTTCTAGCATGGAAAAGAAATCGCAGATTGGAACCCCTGTCTTATCTCCCGTAAACGTCGGAATGACGCTTCCTAATGCCAGCATGCTTGCTCCGAGCGACGGCTGTGGAGTGGGAGCTCCCTCAGATACAGTCATTTTTTTTTCAAGCCTTCCAGTGCCTCAAGCCTCTCAAATGGGGGTAAAAGTCCCAAAATCAGTCCCGTGATTCCCTTTTGATTACAATTTTGAAGTCATGAATGTCACAGCATTCAGAGGACATTTGTTTTTGAGACCCCCCTTCTGACACCAGTGTGATGACCCCCATAATGCGCAGGTCCACACGGGACGGAGAGGCAAAGAGACACCGTATGGCTCAGTTTAAACAAACAGGTATATTCAATAATTACACATGATTATGATTATACATCAGAGGCTGGGGCGTCCGAGCTTACGTGCCGACGACTTCATGGGGGCGATGGAGTGGCTCCGGAGTTGGGCTCGAGCGGTTGCTGGCAGAAGCTGCACGCCGTCGGGCTTCGGCGCTGAAGGCCCTCTTGGCGAACGATGTCGTCCTGAGCGTGTATGCAGTAGAATTTCAATAGTCGTCCGTTTCTTCGAGGATGGTTCACAAACCCTTCCTCTAGTGTCGTTCGGCTTGGAAGATGAACAGGAGGCAAGCTTGTAGATGATGACAGCAGAGCATAATTTTACAACAGAACAAACTTTGCACTACTTTACTCATCGACCGGGCAGGTTAGTGCCTAAGTAGCATCACATTACATGCTAAGCATGGAGCCCCAGCTCAGACTGGACTGCATCCGTTTACATGCGCTTTTAAGCACTTGATTAACAAAGGACCAAGGGCGGTCATTTCCAGTGGCCCGCCCAAAGCATCAATTCTCCAATCCAAAATAACATGCGAGATGGGGACCACCCCTTGGGTTGGGCTTAGCCTCGACCCCAGAGTCTGTTAACAATACAAACTAAATAAACAACAAAAACGCCACCACTCTCTCTCAAGTGAGAGTATACACAGGCTCTCTCTTCGGAGCTAATTCTCTAGCGCCTGTCTTTCCACATTCTTGGCGAGTACTGCCTGTCTGTCTGACAGGTGTCCGTCACGGCCCTTCTGGGAAGCTGTGGGTGCCTTCCCGGCGATAGCCCACGACAAAGGGGGGGAGGGAAAGAATGTTGTCTTCGCGGTAGCGCATAGCGTCGGCTGTGGTACGGCGCGCTCTGGCCCGCTGACAGCTCTCTTGTCCTGGAATGTGCCCGGAAATTGGGGAGGATAAAGCCTGTTTCCCCGGAGCGGCGGCGGGTCCGGTTGTTCTGGTCGTCACTCAAAGAGCATGGCTGGGTAATTGATGATGCCGCTGTCACGGGTCTCCGTCTACGCCGCGCCGTCGAACGTGGATCCTCGTAGCACACACGGAATGTCACAATTCTTTATGTCGCACAGATGCTGACTCAAAAAGAATTACGAGAATCGATGCATAGGAACGGGAGTTATTCAATGAAGAAATTTCAAAATACAAGCAAACAAAATGCTGCCCTCAACTCGATTGTCGCGCAGCTTCCCATTCCCATTTCACTCTACCAATGACGACACAGTGTGTGACCAATCAAAACAGCCTATCTTAGCACGTGGAGGAAGTTTACACTCCATGGTTGCCTGTTCTCTGTAACTCGTTCATGCCAAGGCTGGCGGCGCCGTTTGCATGGTTACAACAACCATGTGAACGGCGAGCTGACCCAGAGATGCTTCATCGTCACCTCGACGGCGCAGAAGGGAACACTGATCAATGACGTTCCCTGACTTATGGATCCCAACTCGAGCGCGAGATACTGCGACGGTGTGACGGCCTGCGAAAGATATCAGACACATTAAGCATAGCGCGTACCGCTACTGCTTACTGCCAACCATCGCCCCTAGCGCGCTAGTTGGTCGCGGCTAGCAAGGAGCGCGCGCTGTTGACGGGAACGTGGCGCCATCTGGTGCCGCCGCCCGGTGATCCTCCGCAAGCTGACGATGCGCACGGTCTGCTGAATGTGAACTGAACGCATCATTCCTTGGGACCGAAACGAGCGCTTATAGAGTGCAATAAGCTCGATCGGATCAACTCCGCAAAGCCGCTCTCAGATAGAGAGTACCCATAAGTATTATAGTGCTAGGTCGTAGGATGTTTACAGAGAGGCGCAAAGCCGGTCGATGCAAAAAGTAGCCAGAGGCTCTAGTTTTGTATTTTTGTTTTACGTGCTTTACAGTGCTTTTATCTAGGGCGAGCAAGTTGGTTTTGTTAATGAAATATAGAACACAAATCTTGACAAAACGTAGCTCTAGTTCTTAACACAATTTGCAGTATATTTACTCTTTGTCCAATCATAAAGCTCGCCCTCCGTGATGTCATATCCGATGCCAAAAACCGCCACGGTATGGTGACACCGTCAGCGCCATAAATTTGTTTTTGCGAGCTAATTAAAATATTAAAAACAGGAGTATACGCGGTACGAACGATGCCAATAGCATCACTATAACTCATTCTATGCAACCAGCGGGCAAAACAATGCACCGAAAATGCGTTTCGGGGCCCCTTTAAGGCCGATTCACAAGACGGTCCGTTCCCCTGCGGCCAACGTTTATAGATAGACTTCAGTTTCGAAACTCCTCGGCGCGCCTTCTGGTAGGAGCCGGCCCACCGCGGTTCCTGCCACCGCGGCGCTGCGGTCGACGGTTGAGCTATCGGAGCAAGCGTCGTCTGATAGCACCTAACGTTTCGCTTGCGCTGGGGTTTTCGAGTTCGCTCGAAGAATGTTTGTTCAGCGACCCTCTTCGACAACTAAGCATTATTTCAATAATTCACGCTTGCTTTATCGTATGGATAAAAGTCTGAGTCCGGTTGGCTTGTTTTTTTTTAGCACTATATACGTTGCGTGCCCGCTCCTGCTAGCACGCAGCAAAGCGATGCGTCTGCATGCGGCGTTCACCGCGCCGACATCTGCGGCAAGAGTGCACTCGAGCTAGTGTGCATTAGCGCTAATTTAGGCGTGTTGCGGTATAAATGAAATGCACTTGCCCGTCATCTGTCGTTTCAGGCCACCGTAGCTCCATGCACACGTGTCCCGGCGACGTCCAATAATTTTAAGTGCACTCAGCGCCCCGTTCTTCTGGTTTACGTTGCTGCTGATGATGCAGCATTCCTTAATGTACTGACTCATGATATACTCTAACTGCAGCACTGGGCAACGTACCATCGTTTTAATCCGAAAATTTCTCAAGAAGGATCGCGTATGAGGAAAAGCAATCATCAAAAATAAGTGACACCAAGAAAACAATTCAGTATAATGAAAGTACAATATAGGCTATTAAAAATGAAAGGAAGGACTTGAATGTATTACCAGTTTATATTGTGGACATATTTAGAGGCACACTCCTACGAGCGCTCTTTTTAATTTGCAGGCGGTGTTAGGCTGCTCCAGCCTCGCTCTGGGCCCGGGAGTCCTAACACCTCTATAGACGCTCTCTTTGCACGGATCTTTTTTTTTTTTTCATCTTACTTCCGAAAAAAAATGTATGTGTGTTACCGAATAAAAATGAACATAATGGGCTCATCTAGCAAGCAGCTTATCGAAAACGGCTCCTCAATTCTCTTGAAGATAAAAAGCCTCTTCTTTCCGTTTAAAAAGAAAATGCACTTGCAGAAGATCAGGCCCCGGTTTTAAAAGCGGCAATAAAGTAATTTCACCTTGCGAGATCTTCTAATTCTGAGGAAGTCGTAGGGTGGAAAGCACCGTTTTCGGTAATAGCTCCAATTAAGTGCTCTCCAAACAATTATGTTACCCACCTTTCTTAACATGTCTTAAAAGATACTGGTTGTGTGCTGCTATAATCTCCATCCACCCTATTCTGCGATCGCCGCTTTTTGAAGGCAAACGACAGGTGTATACGCAGCATTGATCTGAAATCGCGTAAAAATGGATTTTTTCTTCAATGCGCCTTGTGCATCTCCACGACGTCGCCATTGATGTCTACGCTTTTACGCTAAGTGATTGCTTGAAACTTAATCACATAAGTTGTGTGTTTTCTCGAGCAGCCTGACAGCGCAGGGATTTTCCTGTTTTTCACTTTTTCAGGAACAGAGGGTCACATAGCGAGCAAATGCGAAAATTCTTAAATATCATCAGCCGCTGGTGCAACCGCGCATGAAGCAGGCAGTCATATTTGTTGAATATCAGACAATCGGAGAGGATAAAACAGTGCCGCACAACTTAAACGCTCGGAAGTTCATTAAGAATAACACTTCCTGGTCACAGGAAGCACCTGCATATGCATCAGCGGTAGTTTCGTCCATTACACCTTTAAAACTTTTCGTTGATAGATATCAAACTGCGAAGGAGAACGGCAGGCCGTTACTGAAAGCCATGAATGGCATGACATCGCAAAAAAAACTGGGAGTAGAGTAAATATTATGCCACCATATACAACGAGATGAGCGCTGTCGCCCGCACCGCGCGACGGCCACGACGGCGCAAGCGTCGACTGCAGCGCCCTTACACTCCCTAGGGGCAAGTCGCACCCGGTTTCGGCGGGAGAGTTTCGAAACTCAGGTATATCTATAAACGTTACTAGCGGCCCGCGCATCACGTGTTCTTGCGCCACTAAAAACGGGCCTGCGATCCGATGATGTCAAGCGGATCCGACGGACCAGAAGAGCAGACGACGCGCTGACCCTACCACTGTTGCCGGGTTATCTTAAAGCGCTTGGCAACGCCGGCCGAATCAGTTTTTTCCTCCCGACCCATGACTGCGATGGAATGGTGTAGGTGCGGCCCTCTGTCCAATTCCTCAATGGCCTGGGGACCTCTTGCTAGCCCAGTCGATCGCTTTGTCATGGTAGCGAACGCAGTGCAGCTTGTCAAAACAGCGCGCCAGCTCAACGCCACTCTGCGAAATGCGGCAGCCGAAATATTGGCAAAAGCAGTGGTTGCCAGAGCTTGCGCGCTTGTCTTCGCGGGCCGCTGCTAATTCCCGCGAGGGGAGAGGCTCCTGAACTTCCCTGCTGGTCCATACCGGGGGCCGACAGCACGCCTCTAAATTTGATGACGCACGAACACGTGTTACGCGGGCTGCGGGCGAACGGTCCATTGTGTGAATCGGCGTTGGGCGAACTGTCCGTCGTGTGAATCAGCTTCAGACATTCCCCCCCCCCCCCCCCCTCTTTTCGAAATTTTTTGCACCGCTGACCAAAAGAACCACCGGCGCCGGAAATCATTCTTGATTTTTCACATAGAGATTTTTTTTTTCAGACTAGAAAAGACATTTTGGCGCGAACATTGCTAACTCGGGTTGGATTTAGTGGCAACGCCCATGCACCTTTAGTCATGTAACTCAAAGGGCTCCATCTTAGCACGAACTTTCAAGGGACTACCGGTGGCTCGCTGTTGCGAATAAAATTTCAGTGCAATTACTCGCAATAAATAGCAGGCAGGTTGAAGTGAAATGAAAGAGGAGAGGGGACAGTAAGAAAGGATATAGGGAGAGTTGATAAATACACTATTTAAATAACAATACAATTGTAGAAGTTGCGCGCGTGCGCAGTGAATAAAAGAAAGGAAAAACACACGCACAAATTTTTGCGCACTACAGCTGGGGTGATGCGCCCAGCTATTAATTGGGCACCCTGACAAGTGGCTGTTTAATTAATGGTTGATCGCGAGAGTTTTGGGCACCCAATGATCGCTCCGGCCTATATACTGCTGCAGTGCCGCGTGTCTGCCACAACATTGTCAGCGCTTAATGCATGCCGCCGACATCTCCCTCTCTCTCACCACAGCCACGCACCTCAAAGCTCGATTGAGGCGTCCACTAACCATGGGAGACAGTTATGCGCTCATCCTCTCAAAATTGTAGGAGTCTAGAACGTTGTCAACGGCAGCGCCAACGAACACAATGAACGCCGACGGCCTATAGAAACAGAGGCTATCGCTCGTTTTTGGCGGCGGCGGCTGAGTGGTCTTAGCCCTCACGTGGTTTTCTCCCCCGTTCGAGGTCTAGCGCACTCGGCGAAGAAGCTACGGAGAAGATTCGTAAATCTTTCGCTTTGAAAAATTGCTGGTGGTTTAGCTCCTATTAAAGCTATTGTGTACGGGTTAGCGATCCATGTGGTAAACGAGTTTAATTTAGTTTGGTCAACCCCTCGTTTGAGAAGTCCGTCCTCGCTTCTTGGACTGGCTGCTCACCCGCCTTGCACCATGCTGCAACTCGATGTCCGACGACATGGCTTTAGCCTGCGTTGATGTCGTACTGAGTACGTGCGCTGATATTCTGCCTCTTCACTCATCGCACATCGCACTAGGGAGCGCTTCGCATCCCCTGTTTGTAAGCTGCCGAGCAACAGCGCGCGGCGCTTGCTCTACTGCGCATGCGCGGCTGTGACGTCACGGTGTAGGAACCGGCGGCGGCTTCGGTGCAGCGGTGAAGTCGTTGCGGCGGCCCATGTGCTGTAGCGGGTTGTGCAGGCACAGCGAAATCGTCTTCAGATGGCGTAGCGAAGCTATCGATTCAAAAAGAAATAAAGGCAGTCAATATCTGGCAGTCCAATTTTAACCCACTATGCTTTCTTGGTGCAGGCTATGACTCCGCTCAAGTGGGATCTCTGGACGCATGCGAGACGCGTGACTGAGCTATGCCCGGGGCTGTTCCCTTGCGTCAACGAAGCGTATGCCAGGCTGCATGAGGCCCTGTGGACACTGTCCAGGAGCGGCGGCAACCTCTGGACGCCATGCGGTAGGGGCAGGAGCCGCCACGTCTGCGAGCTGCTGCGGCGGATGCAACAGTGGAACCGGCTCTTGGCGCCCATCAACACGCAGCTCAGGGAAGGAAACACTCCAGGAGAACTCGCCATCCTTAGTGTGGACGGGTACCAAGGGCACAGCGGGTGCAGCATCCAACGCGCTGTAGTTCTCGTTCACTGGCTGCTTCTTAGGCACCCCTGCGTGGCTACGCTCCGAGCGGACTATACGAATCTTATCCATTTTTCCCTCTTGTACGACAGTGTGCACCTGAGCAGCTTCAAGTGTAATGGTGAACACCACCTATACGGGAGACTTAGCCGTAGGCTCCTGAGTGCGATGCTTCACCTGCGCCAGCTCGAAGAGTTCATCTGTGATGGTCTAGACATCTCCGACGAGTCTGGAAACATGCCACTTCTGTGCGATATAATAGCGCGTAATACCAATTTGTATCGGCTCGAGGTCCAGAGATTCGGTCATGTGTTGACAAGCCTGTGGTACTTCCTCCGGGCGTTAGCCATGAATGTACGCCTCAGAGAACTCTGCCTGGATGTGAGTTGCCTGCAGGACAGCGAATACATCTTGTTCTTGCTGGCGCTCAAAGAAAACAACGCACTAAAGTCGCTGCGCCTGCTCGCTTCGCTCGATAAACCTACCTTGAAAGTGGCTGCGGTCGCACGAGCTCTGGAAGGCGCGACAGCGCTGACCAGTTTGGAGCTCTGTTATTTTCATGTCACCACCGATGATACCTGGGCCCTGGCGACGTCCCTCATCTGCAACCAGTCAGTGCAGCAGCTGGCACTGTTCGCGTGCGTACCGATATTCTCGCACGTGACCAGTGTGCCGTGCTCCGGGGACAAAGGAGAAGCCTCGTGGAGCGGCGCTTCGAAGCACATTGATCCTTTCGTGTACATGCTGCACAAGTTGACGTCACTGCGGAAGCTCACGTTTCCTGTCTCCTCTTACCCCTTGGAGGACCAGCGGGCATTTCTGGAGGCTTTGGTGGCGAACGATTTCGTTGAAGAAGTACGCGTTCAGAGCCTGAACCACCGCCACTTGAGGGAGTTCCGCAGGCTTGTCTCCGAAACCGGCATTGGTGGCCGAGTGAAATTCTGTGCTGCTCCGGTAGAAGAGAGCAGATTGGACAGTGATTCCTTTGATGCGTACGGTCGAGATGCACGTGTGCGGCTATACGAAATATCGTTACGCAATGAAGTGTATAGATGGTTCAGGCACCTGCCAACGCTCTACGGTTTGACAACCCTAGACGTGCACCTGCGAGGCGCCATTGACGCTGAGTCAGCAGGGCTTTTCGGGCAGTACCTGCGGAACACTCAGGTACTTAATGACCTCAAGATGAGCTTCTCCGCGTGCCGCGATGAGGCCCTGGTCCTCCTCGAGGCACTCTCGCTCAACACCAGCATCACTGCTCTCGACGTGGAGAGGTGGTGTCGCACCAGGCGTACCACACGACTTCTTGCGGACGTCGTCTGTTCGAGCAAGAACATTCTGGCGTTCGCCTACTATTCGGAAGGCAGGAATGCTTCGCGAGCGTTCTTTTTGGCGTTCGCCCAACACATTGACAGCAATTTCACCATCCTCTCTGTAAAGATGCTTCCGCGCAAAAGAGAAGGCAAGCACTGGAATCGCATCCAGGAGGTTGTGACCCGCAACCACACGCTCCTGATCCACGCCGCGCGCTACGTTACCGGCTGCGTGATGCAAAAGAGCGGAGCAGAGGCGCTCGAGTTGATGTCCTCAAACCCCATGCTGGTCTCCAAAGTTGAGGAAATGGCATCACTGAGTGAAAATGCAGCTTGTATAAAATGTCGTGAATACGTTGACGGTCGTTGAAGAGTAAGCAACCGATGAACGAAGAACAACTGAATTTAATACTGGGTAAAAGAGACAGCTTACAAAAAGGTTCGATGCGTACAAGGTTCGTTTTGCGACTGACGCCTTCGCCGTTGTCTCGTCGCTCCCACGGTCTGAGCCGCCAGACACCTCCCCTCTCGCCACTCGGGGACTCCGGCGTTGAGAGATGCTCTCCAGGGAGAGCGGCCTTGCGTGGCGCAGGGGGACGCGGGGCGCCCCCCTCGAAGGGCACAGACGGTAATAAATAAGTCCGAATGTTTCCGCAAAGCGGGGAATCGGTCTCAGAGGTCGACGCACGGAAAACCGTCTTTCCACGAAACATAACGTTCACAACACATTCCCGCCCGAAATGGCACTGACATTTCACAGCCACACTCACTTCACAAGCTCTAACGGATAGAGCAGTTGAACTGGACGACGCAGGGTTGCTCCTCCGGGAAGTCGCACGATGCATGACCGCACTCGCCCGTCACGCCCGGGAAAGGTCGCGTCAATTAGTGCCATCTTCCAGAGCTGTCTTGGCTGAAGAGATTCTTTAAGCAGCACAAGATCGCCTGCCTGTAGACTCCGGGTGGGGTTCTTTCGGTGAAACTGTGATGCTTGCAATTCCTTCAAGTACTCATTCATCCACTGCCGCCAGAATCCGCGCAGCAGTCGAGACCTGTTCGTGAACATTTGCCGTAGGGTCGCACCAGTAATGGCATTCAATTCGACATGCGGCACATCTGGCAGTGAGGTCAGCCTCTTGCCGGTGAGAAACGATGCCGGGCATAGCGGCTGAGGTTCGTTTGCTTCGGTGTGTACGTGCGTGAGTGGACGAGAGTTGAGGATGGCTTCCACTTCAATTAGCGTTGTGGTGAGCTGTTCAAAATTGAGACAACTTGTTCCTAGCGTTTTCTTTAAGGCTTTCTTTGTCAGGCCGACAAGTCGTTCGTAGAAGCCGCCCCACCAAGGCGCGCGTTCCACTATGAACTTCCACTCAACTCGGCTGTTCGCGAAGTAGTTTTTCACTTCGTCGCTTCTGATAATGCTCCAAAGAGTAGCTAGGTCCTTGCTTGCCTTCTTAAAGGTAAGTGCATTATCACTGTAGACAGTATGAGGTACTATGAACTTCCACTCAACTCGGCTGTTCGCGAAGTAGTTTTTCACTTCGTCGCTTCTGATAATGCTCCAAAGAGTAGCTAGGTCCTTGCTTGCCTTCTTAAAGGTAAGTGCATTATCACTGTAGACAGTATGAGGTACACCTCGTCGGGCGATAAATCGGCGGAAAGCCAAAACAAAGGAGAGTGTAGACATGTCACTCACCAATTCAAGGTGGAGCGCTCGGGTGACGCCACAAGTGAACAGAGCGATGTAACACTTTGACGCACCATTCCCCTTGACAAGTAAAGGACCGGCGAAGTCAACTCCAGTCACTTGAAACGGGTGAGCCTCTGTTATTCTGTCCCTTGGAAGTGGCGCGCAGACCTCGTTGGCTGGTTGTGCGTGGTAGCGCTGACAGATAACGCACTCCTTGACTATTTTCTTTACCAGCTGTCTTGCGCCAATCACCCAGAATTTTTCTCTGAGTTGAGTCAGAGTATCGCGGATGCCTCCATGCAGCACTTGTCGGTGGCATTGTTTGGCTATAAGCATGGACAAGTCACTGTGTTTAGGCAGAATGATAGGGTGCTTGCTGTCATAAGTCAGTTGGCTCTGTTGAAGCCTTCCGTGCACTCTAAGAACACCGTGACTGTCGAGCTGCAAGGACACATTTTTCAGCGGTGAGTCTGAAGGGATTCTCTGGCTCTTTCGTACGCACTCCACTTCGTTGGCAAATCTAGTCCGTTGTTCATGAAGAATCCAGTATTCCTCTGACCTCTTTAGCTCCTCCGTTGTCAGTGGTCCGGATTCGCTTTTTTGGCGTCGTATTTTCGCGACAAATCGCAGCACCCAGGCGGTCACTCGAGCCAAGCGTGAGAAGGAACTGAAATGTCGCATTTCCGTCAAGGCGTCCGCTGCCGGTGTGGTTGCGGCGGCGGGTAGTGCCTTCGTTTCCCTTCTTCGCTCCAGCTCCGCCTCGGTGTATGTAGTCGCGATTCCGCACTGAGGCCAGTAGCATTCCTCCATGCAGATCCATCGTGGACCCGTCCACCAAAGCTCGTTATTCGACAGCTTCTGTGCGGGTAGACCGCGGGTAAGGAGATCTGCAGGATTCTCTTTTCCTGGGCAATGCTTCCAGGTAAATTCTCCAGTCAGCCTCTGAATATCGACCGCGCGATTGCGTACAAACTGCTGCCAGCGATCGGCGTTCCCCTGAATCCAATGTAATGCGATGGTTGAGTCTGTCCACAAATGGACATTTTGGGGAGGTTCCTCTAACTGGCCGAGAATGTAGCGACCTAATCGTGCAGCCAGCAGGCATGCCGTTAGCTCCAGCCTAGCTAGGGTAAGTTCCTTAATTGGAGCGACCTTAGATTTGCTTATTAGTATTGTCGCACTACCTTCCTCGCCATCTGTCGTCAGGTAGGCAACCGCTCCATAGGCGACTGGGCTCGCATCTGCAAAAATGTGCAGACTGGTTGCTGCGTCTCCACCTGCTTTTGCCTTGTAGTATCGCGGCACCTTGACCTCGGGGAGGTAAGACAGTTCGTCAAGCCACTTTGACCACTCCGCTGCAATTCCTTCGGGCAGGGCATCATCCCATTCGATATTCAGGCGCCAAAGTTGTTGAAATAGTACCTTCGCTCGTACAATGAAAGGGGATAGCCACCCTAGGGGATCGTAAATCCGTGCTGTGGTTTGTAGGACGGATCGTTTGGTGGGTGGTTCTGTCGTGGAGATTCTATCGGTGCAGGGGCAGAATGTTAGCAAGTCGGTACTTGGTTCCCACGTGAGGCCCAACACCTTCAACACTCCTGATAGATAACCCAGCGGCTTGGCTCCCTTCGAGTCTTGCTGAAATCTCTGACAAAGCTTTTCACTGTTAGATGCCCATTTGTGCAGCTGCATCGAGGCCGCTCCGAAAATGGCGTTTGCCTCGTTGTAGAGATTCAATGCGGCCTGTTCGTTTTCGGCTCCCATCAGTATGTCATCGACATAAAGGCTGCGTTGCAGTCGACTAGCAGTGATCGGGAACTGTTCTTCCGTGTTCTTTAAGTGATGTTGGAGAGTGGCAGAGAGCAAAAACGGACTGGCAGTCGTCCCGAATGGAACTCGTTTCATGCGCCACGTCAGAATTGGTGGAAGTGGACCACCTGGCTCAGGCTTCGTTTCGTACCACAAAAAACGCAGGGCATCTCTGTCCTCAGGTCTCACTGAGATCTGTAAAAACGCCTGTTCGATATCAGCTACGAGAGCTATCTTATGCCTGCGGAAGTTGAGCAGCATGCCCACAAGGTCGGCCGTTAAATTTGGACCACTTTCCAGGTTGTCATTCAGAGATTTTGCTGACCTGTTGTGAGACGAGGCGTCAAAAACAACACGCAGCTTGTGAGCGCCGCGCATTACAGCCTGATGCGGCATGTGATATACAGTGTTTGCGCCACTGTCGTTCGTTTCGACGATCTCTGCCATATTAAGTGCGCTGTACTGTCTTATAGCCGCATCATAATCATTCAATAGCTCTGGAGAGTTCTGCAGGCGTCTTGTCAGCTGGTGTAGGCGTCTGAGAGCAACCTCTCTGTTATCCTCTAAAGCCGTAACAGGTTTCCAGGGGAGGGCTACCTCATAACGACCCCCCTTCAGCTGTACCGTGTCCTCAAAAAACTCCACAGCAGCATTTTTTCCGGTCTTTGCCTCATTGTCATTTATCCCAATCGATTCCAATGTCCAGAATTTCGTCAATATGTCAGTTGTGCTTATTTCCGTGACCGAGGTTCGCAGGGTGATCGTTTGCATGCAGTGGGGCCCTTCGTCTATGCCTTGAACTGGTCCTTGAATGGTCCAACCAACAGCTGTTTCAACGGCTCTCAGTTTTCCGTCGATCTTTGTGGATCGGCCGGTCGTTAGCTCCCAAATGTGATCGGAACCTATTAAAAGCCCAATATTTCTAGGCCCTCCGTCGTTGGTAAAATCGGCGGGTTCGTAGCCGAGTATTCTCAGCCTGTCCGTCAGTGTCACGGGTGGTGTTGGGATATACTGATCGCAAATTACGTCTGTCTCCAGAACCTCCAGTTCGCAAGTTTTCCCCTTTTTAGTTTTCACCTTGACCATAACTCGCCTGAATAATTTTTCTTCTTGGTGACCGCCAAAGACCCCCACGGTCAGCATTTCTTCTCCGAGAAGTCTGCATCCTATTCTTTTCGACGCTTCCGATGTGATGTACGAGCGTTGGCTTCCGCCATCGAAAAGGACTCGCAGTTGCGTCCAGGTTTTTTGGCCACCACAGTTAACTGCCGCAGTTTGCAGTAAGACGGTCCTCATGGGAGCGGATTCGGATCCTGTTGTCGACGTTTCAAGGCTAACCTGTGCGTTTGTGACTCCATTAGCTGCTTCTCTTTTGCGAGCTACCAAGTAGGAAGGGTCACATGTTGAGGTAGCCTGTCTCTTCCCGCACTTCATGCATTTCATGTACACATTACAATTTCTTGAACGATGCCCTTTTCGTGTACATTTAAAGCATCTTCCTGCCGCTTGTAGAAGTTGTTTCTTTTCGTCTATGCTTTTCTGTGCATCGCATTCATGCGTCTGATGCTCCTCAGCCTTGCAGAAGAAACAGCCTTCCTTCGTTATATTTTGGTGCAGGGCTGCAGCGGTCGAAAAAGGCTTATTCATCTTTTTGGAAGGCGGCTTCGTTTTCTCCTTTCGACTGTCATTAGCGCCTTTAGTTATATCCATGTTCCTTAATGCAGCCAGATTTTCTCGACTTTCCACTTCGACCCTCAGGAAAGCAATAAGGCGTGAAAAGGACGTCACAGTACCTTTTTTAGTTTCGTTAGAGCTTTCCGAAGCGTCGTCGGTCGTTGATTCCTCGTCCTCGTCCGAGGAGCTAGTTGTCGCGATGAGGCATTGACGGCTGTAGTCGAGAAGGATGTCCGTTGGTAAAGCTCGTTGCACAATCGGCATGAGCAGTGAGCTGTAGGAGTCATGCCTTTGACCCAGTGTCTCCAAGCCCTTGATGTGCGCAGCCAGAGTATCGTACAGGCGACGAAGTCCGCGTACATCGTCCGAAGAGCGAACTGGCTGTATATCAATCAGCTTCTTCATATGCTCTTGGATTAGGAGCTCTTCGTTGCCGAAGCGCTTCTTGAGGAGCTCTACGGCGTCGCTGTAGCACCGTGCGGTTGGTGGAAGTCCGGCGAGTGCAGCAGCGGCGTCACCTGTGACCGATGCCCTCAGGTAGTGGAACTTGTCTACAGATGACAGTTCTTCGTTCTTGTCGACTACTTGTTCGAACACTTCCCAGAAGGGCTGCCAGTCGTGTCGCCGTCCGCTGAATCTCGTGAGCTCCAGCCTTGGCAGTTTGAGCCTAATCTTGGAGGTCGTTGTGGCCTGAGCGGCGTTATTCTCGTGCTGAGTCGTTGGTGGGTTTCCAGTCGGGTTGGAGATACACTGTTGCAGCTTTGCCAAGACGGTTACGATGCGATCGTTGTATTCGAAAATCTGCTCGTACTCCGTCTCGGCCTGATCATCATCCAGTATCTCCTCGAAACGACTGTTCACAGCGTTGAGCTCAGCATGGAGAGACATTAGTCGAGCGTGCAAGACACTAGCATCGCTCTGAGTTAGCCGATCTAGACGCTCGAGGCATTCCTTGATAAGCTTCGTTACTTGAGTGCGCAATACCTTTCGCTTCTTGCAGATGTGCTCCATCGTTGTACCAGTACCGTTGTGGATCACCGGAATTGCTTCAAATAACCAAAGGATGAGACGACTTCATGTAGCAGCGTTGGATCTGTTGAGATGACAGGCCACAATAAGGCGAATATCCACGGTTCGTTGTTCGCAATTTCGTCTCTTCACTTCCCGTCCCGGGTTTCGGCACCAAAAACTCTTGTGTAAAATGTCGTGAATACGTTGACGGTCGTTGAAGAGTAAGCAACCGATGAACGAAGAACAACTGAATTTAATACTGGGTAAAAGAGACAGCTTACAAAAAGGTTCGATGCGTACAAGGTTCGTTTTGCGACTGACGCCTTCGCCGTTGTCTCGTCGCTCCCACGGTCTGAGCCGCCAGACACCTCCCCTCTCGCCACTCGGGGACTCCGGCGTTGAGAGATGCTCTCCAGGGAGAGCGGCCTTGCGTGGCGCAGGGGGACGCGGGGCGCCCCCCTCGAAGGGCACAGACGGTAATAAATAAGTCCGAATGTTTCCGCAAAGCGGGGAATCGGTCTCAGAGGTCGACGCACGGAAAACCGTCTTTCCACGAAACATAACGTTCACAACACAGCTAAGGTTTTGATAAGAAGCAGGCTAGCTGACCTAGATGACATGGACTTCTTCATGAGCGTTTCTGGCGTTGTTAAGGAAAGCGTTGTGTGCGAAGAAACCGCCGAGGGCAGAGCCAGCTTAGGTGCGCTGCCGTATGACTGCTGGCTGCGCTTGCGGCGCTTCTTGCGAGTGGCAGACGTGATAGACAGGCCCCAAATGATCTAAGGAGGCAGTTTTCTAGGAGAACTAACCCCTACATGTTTCTTAAGCAAGAAAATTGTTCGATAAAACTTGTGATTATGTAAAGGCTGCTGCGAAAACTCTTGTTCCGCAGTCTTGCTTGCGTTTGCCGTTTTCTGATTTTTAAAATACTTGTGCAAATATGACACGTCATAAATTGTTCGTTTCATGCTTGCTACTTGTGACACATTGTTTTGATAGCTCTGGACAAAGATATCACCAAATGATCGCTTTCACAAGTCTATTCTGATTAGGGATCGTTAGGTCTTTTCTGCTATTAAAAGCGTACTCCGCGCTAGACATTTTTTTTTTCTGCAGCTAGCCACCTTGAGCTTTTCAGGAAACAAGAAATCCAGACACTGTTTTGAAGTTCTCATCGATCAGCGCAGAACCTTATGAAACCTTTTCCGAAAGCATAACGCTACACGTAGGTCAGTCGTCGAAGCTACACAATGCTTGTGATTGTGAAGTTTGCATGTTAATTGTGTGTTGCTTGCAATATATTAAACGAACAACATACTTTATTAATTTGTTCAGGAATATATCCTATTTGTGAACACAGGAATTACGCTACACTTCTGAGCGCGCTGCTAGCTTGAGACCGACTGACGCGTGCTGACATCTAACCGAGGTCGACACATGCTTAATTCTTGAGGTCACTAGTATTGCTCATTGACAATAGCAGCGTTTGGTACTATTTTCTCAGTGAGATCGGTACTTTTGTCAAGAGTGTTCAGCTTCCTATATGTGAACACAGTAACTTCGGTTCTAAGCACAGAGCTCTCTTGAGGCCTAGTAACGCTTATCAGCCCGCAAGAGAATGAATGTCCGTGGCGAATGTCCATGTGCGGAGATGGTTAGTATGAGGACTGTCAGGTGTTCATCTCTTATCCTTGAGCCCAGAGGTGACTTGTTACATTTTAGCAATAGGCTTGCACAAGTAGTTAGGTAGAACGGAAACATCCCGGAGGAGTGCTGCACGAAGAAGTCTCACATGTCTTGTGCTGAAAGTTGAGCTGGCAAAGACAGCGTGGAGCAGCGTACAGCCTTCAAAGCGCCTAAGTCAGCCTGCGTGTTTCATAGACGCTCACGCTGACTTCCTTCGTGAAGTGGCGGGCGTGCTTCGCCGTAAGGGCACATTTCTTGTCTGTGACCGAGACTATGAAGAAAATGGCTGCTCTAACGACTGTTAGACAGCAAGAAAAGCATATAATTTGCTAAATATTCGCAGGCGCGCAATTATCATGGCTGCTTTTTCGAGAAAAACGGAGGCAATGGGCGCTGCAGGCGACTGCTCTTCTCTTCTTGCACGAATGATGTTTTTGGGCTGGCATCGTTGATCCCCGTTGACGAAAGTTGGGCGAAAGTCAGCAAATTTTGCGTGTCGTTGTTTGGTCGTGTTGTCGTGATCGCGGAGCTAAAAAATGTCGCAGCTGTCGTCACTTGCAATACATTACATCTCAACATTTATTTAAGACAAAAAGTGAAAAGGGAGGGTGGAGAAGAAGCTGTTTGAATACAGTTTGACAGCGCTCCATCTCCCCAAAGGCAACAGTACAGAGTTATAGCATATCGTTACCGTGTTTACGTTACCGTTTACCGGGCCCTGCAAGCGACGTCTGCGCATGCTCCGCCACTTACCGGTCCGCAAACACTTTACGGAATCCCTTTTAGCGTTGCGGAGTGTTAGCGTGCGCTTGTAAACAAACATGGCGGCGCCCTACACGGCCTCTTCGGACCAAATACAGCACCGCCGCCGCGTTCCTCGGCGCCCTTTGTCGCTATACATAAAGGAATTCGCTTTTAATTTGCAAACTCTCACACATACGTGGAGGTTTAAGTAACAACTAGGCCATGTTTTTGAGATTTATTGCCGATTTTCGAGCAATTAAGCCTTACTATATACCGTGTACCTAGCCAAATAGCAACGACTACACTACAGCTCTTCAGTTTCGTGCTTGATTTTACATTTTTCTATGTTTTCATTCACTGGTAATTCTCTTGGTATATTCATCAGTAATTGCAGAAAATAAGAAGTTTCTCCGGCCCGGTGTTGGCGCGCTTTAACTTACTTCCACTAGATGGCGCCACAATGTTCACATCCAAATACATAATGAAGCGACGACGCGGCACGGCGAACAGGTGTCGTAGTTGCTTTTTTTTACAGTGCTCGCAACGCAACGTGCGCTGTGTATGCAAGGTTACTGAGGTATGCGTAGTGAAATTGTCTACTGGCCAGGGTAGACAAAGGTGTCTAGCTTCACGGGCACATTTGAAAAGCCGCTGAGTGGGCTGTTAGCTGAAGTGTAGTCGGTACGTCTTTATATGCAGAGAAAAAGATTATTAAAGCGTAGCATTTCACTTCTTAGGAATGATTGCAATGCATCCGTTTTTTATCATTAAAAGCTGGGCATCTGCCGTCATCATCACTCGTTTTAGCCCTACGGTAACTTTTTACGGGAGAGACGGTACGCTAAAACGTCTTCTGGCGTGCGCCGCGCAACCGGAAAATCCGGCGTTCGGTAACACGGTAAACGGTAACGTAAACACGGTAACGGTATGCTATAACTCTCTATTAACAGCTTGTATATTTCACGTTACAAGATTACAGAAAAACCTATAGATTTCAAAAGTTAAATACTGAATGCAGGACTACAAGTTTTAATGTTTTGAAGTTACATACCTACAAAGGAAAAGAGAGTAATTGTTAACCGGAGAAAGATAAAATAAGAATTAAAATCTGGCAAATATACGTGGAAGAGAGACATCCAGACGCAAAGCATTTGTCTAAAGCGAAAACGCTAATAATTAGAATGAAGTCGAAGCATATCCACATTGATTATTTCTATTGACACCAGAAATGCTCACTTTGCATAAGAATATCTGTGAAATGTGGTTGTTTTTAAGCCTTTCCACATACACGCCTTCCGAGTGGAAGCGGTTAGGAACGCCTGCTAACCTGCGCGGAAATCTTTTTTTTGGCCGTAGTATGTACTCGGAAAAGTATTGTTCCAGGGTACCTGATGTCGACAGGGGTAGATGCTTTGTGTGTTCTCTAAATTTGAATGTTTTAGGAATGTCTCAAGTTTGCCCTTAATTGCTCGCTTGTAGCATCTAATTAACTTGTAGCTATATATATCAGCTGATCTTAAAATATTGTTTTTGACAAAAACTTGTTCAGTGTGTTCCAAATAAAGAACATTCTCAATTGATCGTATTGCTGTCTTCTGCAATAGACCTAAGCTATGTATATTGTTTAATGTCATGTTCCCCTAAATCAGTGAGCAATAATCAAGCTGCGAGTGGATTAAAGAATTGTAAAGAAGATTTTTTTTACGCCAATTGGTAACGTGTGGCGGCATTTATTTGAAAAAACAACAGCTTTTTGCACTTTCGCGCAAAAATTCGACATGTTCGTTGCAAGTCATGCCATCTGACAAGGTCACCCCAAGTGTTTTCACAGTTTCCGGGATTCCCGGAGTGGGCAGGCACCCATATGAGCTCCATGTGGCGGGGCGGGTGTGTGGCGAGGGAGTTCAATATGCGAAATGCAGGGACGTGAACTCTCCCGCGGACGAAATTTAGTATGGCAGTTTAAGAGTCCGATAGTATATACCGGGCATCCGTGCGCGTGATGGCTAGGGCAGTAGCGACCTCTTCAGCCTCCTCCGAAGTGGCAGTGGAAGAGATGTGAAGCTTTGTGAACCATATCGTTTACAAAGAACATTCTCGTATCCTTGTTCGAAAAGGAAGTGACAAGATGCCTCTTTATCTGTATGAGACGTAAAAAACAAAACAAAGCATCCGAGAAAGCTTCTCAGTGAACTATATAGTCTGATACAACTAAAGAACACTGAGACTTTTCCCCCTCCAAAGCACCCCCTTCCAGCGATAGTGTCGGCCGATTCTCATGACCCTGCTAGCGCAACAATGCAGGGAGCGGCGCCGTAATCTGGAGAGGGGTCTATTCCCTGCCATAGAGGGAGGCGATTATTCTCTTTTGCTTATCACTTCCTTTTCTGTCATGAGAATCAGGGCCATGAAAATCAACCGACGCCATTAGCTTGAAGGGGGTCTTTGAGAGAGAAAAGCCGCTGACTACAGGGTATCATGGCCATTTCGTCCTGAACAGTACTGTTCTCCAGGTTATCCCCAATAATTGCTCCCTATCTCTTTTTTATTGTTCAGAGTAGGGGTACTAACGCCATGAGGAGGTCAAATCAGGTACTCGTGAACAGAATGCACCATTGTACCTTTTGAAGAATTCACTTTGCACTCGACGTCGAAAGCTGGTGGTAACCGCGTGGGCTTCTGCTCACTTCGATCAAGGCGCATCATCACCTACCCTTTTCAAAAAATAATACAATGGAGGGCTACTGGTTCATTCCCCCTTGCGCTAATCCCTTCTGTCGGGAGAGCAGGAGGAGAAATGTGTTTGTGAACAAGGGTTTTTATTTCAAAAAAACTTACCTGCAAATCCATCCCTTACGGCGCGGTACAGTGTCCGCCGGGATGTGAAAGATACTACGCTATTTCTTTTCCGCAACAACAAACCCACCTGGAAATCAACTTGCCTGTAATTCTGCAAGATAAGCATTGTGCTCGCGAAATAGTATATGCTCAGGGCAACAGCGAAAACCGACACTAACAAAGAGCAAAAATGAACGCTAATATTAGTTGATTACTTCAGAATAACTAGTTTTAAGATAACTGCAAATGGGCTTTTTCACGTTGGGAGGGCGCCCCTAGCGGCGGCCGCCGAATCACAACTGGTGTTTCGGTCTGTCCGCTCGCCTCTCGCGCAGTCAGTTTAGTCGGTTGATCATTTGCTGAAGTTTTCGTGCTCACCCGAACGTCGGTACTGCGTTTTCGCCGATGGATTTAGCGCAATTTTTGGACGCGAGCAAGCAGTGGACCAACGATCAGGCTTCTGTGCAGCAGGTTGGGGAGAATGCGATTTACATGCACTGTGGCGCATCGAACCGGCAACTGCGGAAACAATGGGCTTTCAAAGAGGAGAAATACATTCGCCGCATTGCATGTTGCGTTCGCCAGCACTCGTCCCAGGGCGAGCTCCTGTTGCGGAGAGAGCGGGCGACCGCGCCGACGCAGCTATCATATTCTTGTGTTCGAAGATCGATGGCACGTAATACGGATGGTCCAAGAAACGAGAAGGCACCCCTGCAAAAAATAAAACGCAAGAGAAATGCACGTCACCCTGACCTTTTTCAGAGCTGCGCACTGTCGTCACTTTAATCACCGCAATTTCAGGAATAACAAACGGGAATAAATGGATTGAAAGCCCGGTCCCGATACCTTGTCGAGCGTGCTCGTTGTTTAATAACAAGGCTGTTCCAGGGCTGTTGACGATGCGCAAACGATCTCACAGCGTTCTAGAGTGCTGTGGAGGCGCCGAGCAGCTTACTGACTGGCGTATTCGGCTGGCTGGCGAGCGCACGAGAGTTCCGCTGAGGAAGCTGTCACCTCGCATTCGCATAGTCCACTCCACTGAGATGGTCTGAAATGGGCACAGTCCACTGCAGCAAAATAAGTCGACGCGACTGCTCTCGCAGGAGAGTTGCTCCTAAGCGGAAGGTATGCGGCATTCACGAGCCATTGTCGTTGTTTCGGCGAACACTGGTCGCGCGCTCCGTTCGAGAGCGGCCGTTCCACGGCGCGCGCACGCTTCCGTAGGCGCACTACATTCCTTTTAGCTTTCGCCCTATCTTTTAGGCTACCCTCTATTCGTATGCGGCACTCATATCACAGTTGCAATGAAAGAACTGCGCGATCGAGTCACGGACGACGAAGAGCCAAAGACGCACACAAACGCTGTCTTCACCTCTTCGTCGTCCGTGACTCTTTTGCGCAGATCTTTGCATCTGTATAAACCAACCAGCCCGACAAGTTCTACTGAAGTTATTGTGATGACCATGGTGCTAGCAGACAGTCCCGCGCTGTTTCCGCTTATATTTTCATGCAGCCACTTCTGCTATGCTACCAAATGGACAACAGAGGCGTCGCACCTTGAGCTTCGCCCTACAGCTTCTCAGAAAATGAGTTCAAGAACGAAGAAAAGGAGTTTGTACCAGACATAAAGTCGTCGCTGCCGACACGCGAGTTGGCTGTCACGGAGATCCATCAACATTCACACGGCACATTGCCTGTGCCCACTCTGCTCTTCTGGCTTCATGCAGGGATGCCGCAGGGAATTTAAAAATCTTACTTTTTCTGGCTTTTTGCTAGAATTAAAGCATCCCACGATGGCGCATCGTTGAAACACCCCGCCAGCTTTTTCAGCACGTATGTAAAGAGCAGAGTTGGCGACAGGTACGCCGCAGCGATGCGCCGATCGCGCGAAGCAGTCGGACTCAACTGGCCGACGAACCACCAAAAAACATGGCGGTCGCGCTACCCGCAATGCACTGGGCGCGCGCACGCGCAGAGTGCCACCATGAAAAAGGCCCATTGTCGCCTGACACAGACCATCTCGTATCAGTAACCTTCCGTGTAACCTAAACAAGTTCTATTCCTTTAAGGCCTTTAAGGCCGATTCACACGACTGTCCGTTCACCCGCGGCCCGCGCATCACGTTTTCCTGAGCCACTAAAAACTGGGCTGCTATCCTATGACGTCAAGCGCATGCGACGGACCAAAAAAGTAGACGACGCGTTGACCGTACCACTGTTGCCGGTGTTATGCCTGGCGTGCATTGCAGCCCAAATGAATAAAGACGTGGACTCCCCGCCCAGGACTTCCAGAAAACCAAAGAAAAAAGACTGCAAAGACTGGCGTTCGCGGAACGAATTGCAAAGGTAGCGACGACAATGGCGTCCCCACGGAGTCAAGCATTCCATCGGGTCGACGAACCGAGTGTTGTCCTCATTAGTCACGCTGGGGTTGAAAATTGGCAGAGCTGCGCCTTCGACAGAGGTTCCACGTTCCGGTCATGAGACGACGAAGGGCAAGGTCTTTCAGCCCCTGCTGGGAAACAGCCTGACATTCCTGTGCCATATGGCCCGCATTCCTGGGTCACCCGCCGCGGTGGTTCAGTGGTTAGAGCGCTCAACTACTGATTCGGAATTCCCGGGTTCGAACCCGAGCGCGGCGGCTGCATTTTTTTTTGAGGAAAAACGCTAAGCGCCACTCCCTCCCCCCCGAATTTTTTTCCACCGCTGACCAAAAGAACCATCGGCGCCGGAAGTCATTCTGGATTTTGTCACCTACAGATTTTTTTTCCAGGCTAGAAAAGAGATTTTGGCGCGAACATTGCTAACTCGGGTTGGATTTAGTGGCAATTCCCATGCACCTTTAGTCATGTAACTCAAGGGGCTCCATCCTAGCACAAACTTTCAAGGGCGTATCGGTGGCTCGCTGTTGCGACTAAAATTTCGGTGCAATTACTCGGAATAATGGATAGCAGGCAGTTTGAAGTGAAATGAAAGAGGACAGGGGACAGTAAAAAAAGGATTCAGGCAGAGGTGATAAATACACTATTTACATAACATTACAATTCTCCGTTATTGCACAACTTTTTGCACAGAACACCTGAGGGGATGCGCCGAGCTGTTAATCGGGCACCTTGACAAGTGGCTGTTGAATTAATGGTTGATCGCAAGAGGTTAGTCACCCAATGAATTGCTGCAGTGCCGCGTGTCTGCCACAACGTTTTCAGCGCTAATGCATGCCGCCCACATCTCCCTCTCTCTCACCAATGCCACGTACCTCAAAGCGCGATTGAGGCGTCCACTGACGAAGGGACACAGTTATGCGCTCATCCTCTCAAAATTGTATGACTCTATAACGTTGTCAACGGCAACGCCAACGAACGCAATGAACGCCGACGGCCTATAGAAACACAGGCTAGCGCTCGTTTTTGGCGGCGGCGGCTGAGTGGTCTTAGCTCTCACGTGGTTTACTCCTCCGTGTGAGGAGCCGAATATGTGTTCTCATGGTGTCAAAATATCGCATTAAAGCAAAATCAAACTTTGGGTACCACATTTTTCTGGGAATTATTTGTTCAAGCTTTATGTAACGTAGCTTTGATTATACAGTTACTGCTGCAGATTTTATTGATGGAATAAATTGTAAAGACTCAGCCGATGTTAGACAGCGATGCCCAGAGGTGCACAGTGTAGCATTTCCGAAACTTAATGAAGCTTGCAGCACTTCAAAAACCTAGTAGCTTTTAATCTCCCGCATGTGTTGCCAATGTACAAAGGGGGATAAAAAGTGCACTGTGTGCTCCAACGGGGCTGGAAAATATACACCTGTAGCTATCGCCTCAAAACAAGCAAGGCTGCGGTATACCGCGTAAACCGCGGGAACCGAACGATCATAATCCCACATAACGTTCTACAGACCATCTGCCCAGCATCGATCTTTCCGCAAGAATGGACATGTCTGTTATGAATGCATAATTTAAAAATTTGGTTATCAGATCTTCGTATACGTCGTATGGAGATCGGCTTAATGCTTCGGATGAGCGCATAGGTTAAGTTTGATCTGCGATTCACAATTTTCGTTGTTGATGCCTTGCTTATTTTTACATAACTTGTCTTATGCGTTCCACAGTATGAATTGTGCCTTGATTCTCTGCATTTTGTTTTTATCATGCTCGTCCGGCTCTTATTTGTGAGCCTAACATTTATACACAGGCCACTTGATGTTCTAGCATCATTTTTTCGAGAATCCGGGGGTGAAAATCGGGGCGATATCTCCAACTCTGCATCGGTGACTAATTGAGTTATTTGGGAAAAAGAATCAAACTTCGCCTTTTTTTCGGGTCATTTTACAATTTTGTGGTAGCGCTTGTTTTCGTGTGGGACATAATTTATAACTTTTTTTAATAATTACAGCTAAAGCTCGTCATGACGAAGCTGAAGGAGTAACGCTATTGCTTCGTTGCAGCCATTGCTTCGTTTTAGCCGCAAATGACCTTGGCCGCAACTGTGGCGTGCCAACGGGCTTCCGTACCACCATGCACACCGAAGACAACACAGGTGGCGTTTAGGTTGCCGCCTACGTGTGCTGGCCCCATTGTGGCCACGGTATGTTTGCTTCGTAAACGCCTTTAAAGCAGCTGCTATCGATTGAATCTCGGTCGCGCGTGTCCAGTTTTATTGCGACCTGTATCATCTTCAGCGCCTAATGACATGGCTCAAGATTCTGAAGACGTCTCTTCTAATCCACAATCATTTCTGTAAGCGAGCCTAAGACACGCACACAAAGTGCCTCCGATACAGGCGAATGTGGGCCCACCAACCAAATACATCTGCCTCGTCAACAGTCACCCGTTTCTTACGCAGGGCGCTTATGATTTAATGTATGAGAAACGGCTCTTGGAGGATCAATGTCGTAGGGGGACAGGGGAAGACCTATTCCCAATAATTAGCCACTTTTTACCTGCGCGAAGGCAGATGTGGGCTGATACCGGGCGCTGCGTTCCTGTGCGCCGCTCTTTGTCACATCGATATCATTCAGCAGGCCCCGTATACTCGAGTGTCGATGAACATTGGCATGCCGGCGTCAAAATGTTTTCAAACCAAACGGGTGGAATAATCCGGACAAACATGTTTTTATTCTTTTTTTTTTCGTGCGATGCTTGTCACTGCCGTATATGCGTGGTGGTTTAAATTTGCCTCGTCGAATAGCTGTGCAACTGCTTCGCAGCATTACAAATCCATACGCGCAGCGTTAAACAGCAAATGAAGTTCTTTCGTCGTTTCTTATATCCATTTGTATACGAATATTTTACTCGATCGTTTCAGCACCCTGTGGAGTGCGCCTCACAAGTCATGTGTGACCAAGGGACTGAGAAGATCCCAGGCCACTCTACTACATACAATTCGCACGGCCTCTGCTCGCACTCCTGCCTGGATGCGCATCTGAACTCAACTCAAATCAACTACTTGGCAAAAACAATGTATTAAGGGGTCAGACAAAAAATTTTTGACTAATAAAACATTTTTGCATCGTTTATTACATCTGCCTCGTCAACAATCACCCGTTTCTTACGCTGGGCGCTTATGATTTAGTGCATGACAAACGGGTCTTGGAGGAATAATGTCGTAGGGGACAGGGGAAGACCTATTCTCAATAATTAGCCACTTTTTACCGGCGCTAAGGCAGATGTGGGCTGATACCGGGCGCTGCGTTCCTGTGCGCCGCTCTTTGTGACATCATTCAGCCGGCCTCGTATACTCGAGTGTCGATGAACTTTGGCATGCCGGCGTCAAAATTTTTTGAACCCAAAGGAATGAAATAATCCGGAAAAACATCTTTTTTTTCTTTTTTTTCGTGCGATGCTCGTCTGAGCCGTATATGCGCGGTGGTCTCAGTTTGCGTCGTCGAATAGCTGTGCAACTCCTACACACCATAACAAATCGATACGCATACCGTAAAACACCAAATGAAGTTCTGTCGTCGTTTCTTATATCCAACTGTATACGAATATTTTACTCGATCATTTCAGCACCCTGTGGAGAGCGCCCCACAAGCCATGTGTGACCAAGGAACTGAGAAGATCCCAGGCCACTCTACTACATTGAATTCGCACGGCCTCTGCTCGCACTCCTGCCTGGATGCGCATCTGAACTCACCTCAAATCAACTACTTGGCAAAAACAATGTATTAAGGGGTCAGACAAAAAAGTTTTGACTAATAAAACATTTTTGCATCGTTTATTACAGTTATTTTGTCGTGTACATTTCAATCTCTATTGCGGCACTTGCGTGTCCGTCGAGGACCTGCCTGCATTTCTGTTTGTTGCCTTCACAAACATTTATTCAAGACCACAGCGGCCATTTAAAATACTCAATTCGTGGAGCAGCACGTCGTTAGCGGGGATAGCGCTTGATAGAGTAATGGAAATTATACGTTTAGCCAGCACTAACATTACGGCCTTTCATTTCTAAAACCACGTTCTCCAACTTAATCTGAAATTACGTCTCGTCATGAACAACAAGCATTAAAAGAGATTTGAAATCATTATTTAACTATAAACACCCTTTCGAAATAAGCGCAAGATATCCGCTAATTCGCTTTCAGTGTCTTAAGCTTTCCGCAGGCGCATTTTCGTATATATCCGTTCGTGAGGGAGAGAGATGGGTAAAACCAGGTTTTCCTCAAACACCAGTTGCCCTACGCCCTTCTCGTCATGCCAGGCACTGTAACACATTCACGCTCGCCCTCTCAACGCAGTGAAGATCCTCGGACGGGGATCATCAGAGCTGGGCAACTGCTTTGAAAACTTGACAGCTCCTTTTCAGCTGCTTGAGAGCGTAGTGCTTGCGTGACAGGCTGTGGTTGTTGCGGACGGCGTTATTTTCTCTCCAATGCCTTTCATTTTCTATTTCCTATCTCCTTTCCCAATGCTGGGCAGCATACCTTCTACTAACGAACCTTCCTGTTTCCCTTCCTTTCTCTCTACACTTAGCCTGCGACCGGTTTGAGACGATGGTCTGCTTTCTACAATTATTTAATTATAAGAAACTAGTGAATCAGTATTGACATTTGCTTTTTTCAAGCGTGTCTTCAAAAAGGAAATACTCTGAATATGATCCGTCACGTCTGAGAGGGTTCAAAGCGCACAACCTGAAACACTCGGCGGCAATTAAGAGCTGGGTTGCGCGCGGGACGATGTTGTCAAAACAGAAAACAGGAGACAGGGCGTGACAAAAAGTTGAGTGTACATTCGGGTTGAGAGAGCGCTCGTGTTTTTTTTATTTTTTTAACATCAGACCCGAAAGCAGACGCGTGAATGACTCTGTTAGGCGTTGGTCGTTTAAAAGCGTGCTTTCAAAATAGCAATTTTTCTATGCCGCCTAACGTGCCTTTCATGTGCTGAAGCGACAGGCTAATCTTGAAGGTTGTTCAGTAAATTGAATGAGTGTACCGAAGGCTGTGACACCCTTGTCGTTAGGGCTTCTTGTTTGTGCGACATTTCCGCTTTCATTTATTCAGGCAATTCTACTACGCATGCGTGAGCGTAAGTGTATATGTTGTTTTAAATGTGAGCGGATATTACAAAATTAACTGCCAATTTTTATACTGATATTATGAATTTACTTTCTGCTTATTTTTTATGTGTTGGTGGCAGTGTGATAGCCGGTGGTCCGTTTTCTAGGTGCGTACCTTATGTTTTCTGTGTGTGAAGTAAACGTCCGTATACCTGGTGTCTACTTTCTAAAAAACACAGCATAAGCTTGACATTCTTAATTTTGCGAAACGGGAATTATACTTACATGTACTGTCTTGTTGTCGATTGTCATATTCTTAAGGCAAAGAGCCGGCAGCACAGAATATAAAGCTCTTTCGCAAAACCAGTTCCGCTTATATACTTTCACTGTGCTGCCCTATATGCTTCGGGTGTCATCGTATGAGCACGTCTCAAGAACATCGCTGGAGTAATTAAGTAGCACGCTGTTCCAGTATTCAGGACTTCATTGGTTGTTTTCACCGAATACCGGGAACGCCAGGCTGGTACCTGGCGTTGTTCTCAGAGTCGAGCCGATGAACGACGACGCAGTGGTTCTACGTACGAGAGAGACAATACGTATATCTACCGGACGGGTTATTAGTTCGCTTCGCGCGAGTCATTGCAGCTACGGAAGTCTGGGAGCACAGCACCTGGTAACGCCGAGAGCTGACAGCGTCACTCAAGCAGCGCAGTGTTCGTGGGTCTTCGTTATCGCTTTGTCGGTCTCCGATGGATTGCTAAGCCATGAAGGCTGCGCACACATCGTGTGAGCAAGTCCATCCGGTACAAATCGGCAACAGTGAAAACCCAATCGAGGAGACTAAAGGGGGAAACGAGCAAGGTGCACCCTTGTTAACATTCAGAGGCTTTACGCTACCTCAGTTCGCTTCGCGTGTTTTTTTTTTCTCTATTTGTGCGCGTCACTAAACGAGAAGACTGAAGTACGACTACGGGGTGACTCGATGTTATGTAATAAAAAAAATGTTAGATACTTGCAGAAGTCAGGAAACGAAATGACGCTGTCAAGCATTAAAAATCTTCCTTGATTTGATTTCGAAGTTGATGGCATGTTAGTTGTGAAAAGAAAGTTCTAACACCGATATCCGTCTCTAATGCAAAGCATGATGTACGAGAGGAGGTTCGTTTTGGGTGATTAACTTGGAGGCGTTTGGAGGATAAACTCTCACTTTCGCACAGTTTCTATGGTTCGCTTATTTTCCTCCATTCCTCAGTGTTTATGTTCCTCTTTACCCTTCCTCCAGTGCACAGTAGCCAGCCGGAACCAGCATTGGCTAACCTCTCTATCTCTCCACCCCATCTTTACTCCCTCTCCTTTTATCTCTCGTAGATAAGCTTCTGCCAGAGTCCTTCATTGGTTTTACTTTTCTCTGTACCAAAGCTAAACCTAACTAGCTAAACTCAACTAAAACTCTAAACAAGTTAATACAACGCTTAGTTTAGTTTATTTTATCTGTAATCTCAGAGTGTTCTGGCGTTGGGGGTTAAGGGCATGGTTATATTTAGGGCAACGGAGCACGCCAGCAATAAGCCGGAATGCAAGATAATGTAAGAGGGAATGCGAGAGAGATTTAGCGATCTATGGAGCCAATGCGGATCATCGTTTTTCTTTTCGTCATGATTTTGTGCACGGGGCACTCTGCCCTTTTTCGAACGATCCGGGCTAGGCTCTGTTCAGAGATGACCAAGGCCGCGAAAAGTCTGCTGCAAAGATAGCTTAAGCCGGAGAGGAGCGTAAACTGTTGATGTGTTCGTGTTTGTCCGCCTCAGGTCTTTGCTTACATATAAGCTACAGTGCAGGTTTCACGATATCACAGGGTGAACCCGCTCACATCCACGCTGCACTAGTGCACAAAAGCAACCGTTCACTGGGGCGCTGCAGGTCCCTTCCGTGCTAAATGCGCACACTGTGCAATCTTTGTCGGCAAGTTTCGTTCGTTAACTTGGACGTTAACTCGTACGTCATTTAAGCCGCATGACTGATGGGTTTCATGTATCGCTCGATACAAACAAGCTTAAGTCGTTCTTAGCAGAGCCCACCATTCGTGCTCCAGCTTTCAGGAGAGTAATTTTACATATTTGATGACAAAGATCAAGAAGTCACGCGGCCACGTAACCCAATTCTTTCGATTGTCCTATCATGCCGCTAGAGCCTCGTTTTGGGTGACTTCAGTTCGAGCGACTGCTCCAATTGCTGGGACTCTTAGCAGCTGCACCATGCAGTTTCATGGCGATATTAAGTCAAGTTAGATTGACAGATTTGCCACCAAAGGTGACAAATTGCTTTTTTCTTGATTGATTTTGTTGATTGATTGCAATAGGAGCCGAACACAAACAGGCAAGACCCGCGAGTAGCACTAGCCACCAAGACTGAACACTAAATTCCGCTCACTGCTTTCTTGCAGTGTGGAGACAATGAAAAAAGAAATGAAAGCAAGCAGAGTGGTGGAGACGCTAATAAAAGCACCAACGAATGTTATCCAGGCCTCGCACCGGCGTAAGTAGGACATATTCTCCACCGCGTCACCAACAGCGACGCGATATACGGGACGAATAACCAGCACTCGGCACAGGGACGAAGCGACAAGCACGACCCAAGATGTACACGACAGAAGATGTACACAAAAGGTGTGTGTACACAACAGCGGCCACCGTCACGGTAATCTGTCGATAAACCTTATTCGCCCATTCAAGATGCCTTATATAGCAGACGAGAACCCGTATAAAGCCGTACGACGAAGCTATTCATTTTTTTTTTCTGCGCACCAGTATAGTGGAAACTCTGAGGTCATCATAAGAGATAGATTTATATAGCCAGAGCGCATTATCGCTTCTTTTATTATCATCAGAAACAAGTCACTCACACTAAGTGCTCGGTTGCCTTCCTCCAGACCGAAAAGAGGCCCAACTGAAAAATGCTTCCATCGTTTGCTGTGAGGCGTTTAGGTTCAGTACGATATGATACGATGCGATACGGCACACAAAAAAATGGGTAACAGAGATGTTTAAGGGTAAATGCTGTAGATGGCAGCTTGACAGAGCTAAAATACGTTTCATGGCAGCAGCAGAGCTCAATAACAGTGCACAGGGAGACAATAATCAGGCAGAAAAAAACAGCACAAAAGGATGAAAGAATAGACAAAGTAAGTTACATGATTTCACAAAACAAACAGTACGAAGAAAATCAGGCACTAAGACCTATTACGATATATGTCGTAATAACACTTACAACGCGCTGTGTTTATGACACAACGTCAGACAATGACGAACCACGCAGTTAATCGCACATTGACTCTTCTCCTAGAGAAAGTATATACTTTTTTGCCGGAAATCCAAATATGCTCATTAAGCACTCATTCGCGGACCACTATGGCCACGTGGTCGGAGAAAAGCGCCTGGCGACGCAAAACCAACAAACGAAAAGAGAGAGTGCAAAAGCACGAAACCACACAGCTGCAGGTCGCCCGTCTTAGTTGTTTAGATAAGTTAGTTATTTAGATCGATATCAGTGGAGGGATACTTGTAACATCACTAGAAGGTATTCATAAGGGGTGGGTGGGATGTGTCTTAAAATTGATGAAATAGGGTTGGGGTACATCATTTCACCGGAGAAATTTCTAAACCGGGGAACTTCATTCACGATTTTTTCTGCAACGCAAGCACATTTCGTAGCGCTCCTGAATATTAGTCAATCCGTCTAGCTTAGTGTTCCTATTTAGTGTCCGTTAAAGCGCCATGTGTGCATAGAAGCCAGAGTGAACTTTTAACGACTTGAGGGCATGAACTCGGCCATAACGACTTAGCGTCAGTGTACGAAAACGACCGTTCATTGCAAGCTGCGGGTCACATCAGCGGTCAACGTGAACACTCCTCAGCGGTGAAGTTTAGCTCATTAATTCGCATGTTAACTCGAACGTCTTTCAAGACACATGACTGATGGGTTCCAAAAACTGCTCTATACAAAAATAGCTTATGACGTTCTGCGCTGACCCTCCGTTCTTACTTCAGATTTCATGAGAATAAGTTTGCATATTTGAAGGCAAAGTTTGAAAAGTTTCGCGCCTGCTTGAATCATTTTTTATATGTTTCGCTCAGCTCACTGGAGCCTCGCTTTAACTGGCGTATGATCCATTGACTGTTCTGGGGAATTTCAACGTTGCGCTTTAGGAGCTGTGTCAGTTACGTGTGTGCGTTTTGTGTTCGCATGCACTTGTGGCAGCTGTGCTAAGAGTTCACAGAGTTATCTTCGTTTGTACTTCATAATACTTGTCAAGAAAAAGAAAGAATATACTGCTTAGTGGCGTTTTAGGGTGTGTTCTCCATCAAGGCGTTCCTCTATCTGGCCCATGCTTTGTTTTTAGGAGTGAGATGCTTTTAGCTTCCATTCGCAGCAAGTTCACCTGAACATATTTCGGAAACGAGAAAAACCGGAGTTGAACACGAAGCATACCTTCAGCTTGAATGCGAAGTTTATCACGAAAATTTAGAAGCCATTCCCAAGACTTTTGTCTGAATGGCATCCAGCAGGCATAAACCTGAGTCCCGGACAGGACATGAACCAGCGTAGGCGCAAACAGGGCAGCTCTGCTTCCGGTGCATTAACCATACGGTCGTCGCGACAGCTGTGGTATTCGCAGAGAAGGGGCCAGAGCAGGTTATCAACTCGGGTGGTAGTTCGCTTTAGTTTGGGCCACCTCCGCCTAAGCACTTTAATCTACTGTGTCTTCTGTAGACTCACTGAAGAAGGTTAAGAGATGTTCTTTTGCTTCCTGCGAACTCGATGATCACGATAATTTTTTATACCACATAGCACAAGGTGTTTTTGTTTACTCATCATCAGCCTGCCTACGCCTACTGCAGGGCAAAGACCTTTCCAATATCTCTCTAGTGAAGGCTGTCCTGTGCCAGCTGCGGCCACCCTATCCCCGCAAACTTCTTGACCTCATATTTCCGCCCACCAAAGTTTTTACTGCCCCCTGTTACGCTTCCCTTCCCTTGGAATCCAATCTGTTACCTTTAAGGACGATTGGCTATCTTGCCTTCGCATTACCAGCTCTGGCCAAGCCCATTTCTTCCTCCTGATTTCGACTAAAATTTCCGTGTCCCGTATTTGATCCCTGACCCACTCTGCACTCTTCCTGTTTCTGAACGTTACACCTATCATTTTTCTTTCATTATCTCGCTAGCTGTCCTTAAGTTGAACCTTTTCCGTTAGCCTGTACGTTTATGCCTCATAGGGGAGTACAGTTAAGATACAGCTGTTATATACTGATCTCTTGAGAGATATTAGTAAACCGGTATTGCTGATCTCGGAGAACCTGCCATATGCGCTCCGCCCCTTTTTTTTTTTTCCTGGCCAACGCTGCGGTGCTTCCTGCGACCTTGCGTGCAGCTCTGTTTGGTGAGCGCTCTCACACTCTTTCTCCACTGCTCTGCGTTTTGTGACGCGGGCCCTTTCAACGTGCCCTTTGTTCTGAGAATAGTTGCACCTCTGCTGACCACACTTGGAGTAGTTCAGCAAACCGGAACATAGGAAACAATAAAACAATTGGTCGCTGCGCATCCGTGATGCGAGAACCTGTGACGCGTATGTTGAAGGCGCCCTCATGTAAGCCTGTTGTTGAACTCATTCTGCCGCAAGAACCAAGAACGTGGTGTCCTTTTCGCCGAAGAGACGCTGTTGCAGAGCCAAGTCCCGGACACCAGACACGAACGTTTGTCGCGAAGCATCATTTCGAGAGGCAGCTTTGTATTAGTTCATCTTGAGCAAACCGCAGCAGTTCAGGACTACATGGAGACGTTACAGCCGCCACACATGCTTTCCCGGGAATTGAACCAAAGTTGCACTCCCTCCCAATACTCTTGAATTCTTATACGGGCAGCGAAAGGACGAGTGTACTGCGCCAGCAACCGGCAGAAAATAGCCCGCACGTTTACCCTCTTCCTGTCCCCTCACCTCTTTCATTTCATTTCTCCATTCTGCCTCCTCTCCTTTATTTCCGCTGCCCCAGCTCAGGTTCTTCAGTATCGATGGCAGATGCCGGGGCTAGCAAAAATCTTTTCCTTCCTTTTTACTATCATTTTAATAAAAACCACTACCACCACCAGCACGTTTGGTAGCTGTTTCTCCCATTGGCTGGCCGTGATCGTGTCGTAATGCCGGTAATACCCCCGAAGGAGAGCGTTTAGGAGTATGCTGAACAAATAAATAAATAAATAAATAAATAAATATTATGCCACTCAGGCACTCTTAAGCGTGCACATGCTGCCTGGAATTTCTGGTTGTAACAAAATATGAAAGACAATCGATTTGCGGCGAAAGGTTTAAGGCCGCTGGTCTCATTTGTAAAGCTAGTGACATCCGACCAGCTCTTATTGCTTGACATTGAAGTGGGTGGTCAGCAGATGAACTGGCTTGTCGTAGCCCACCCCAGCCAGGCGTGTCGGCTGGCTTGCAGCTCAAAAATGCGTTGTCCAGAATTTCTTGGTGTGCCTAAATACGCGATTTCGAGCCCCGCCGCGGCGGACGGTTTTTATGGAGGCGAATCGCAAGAGGCCCGTGTGCTGTGCGACGGCAGCGCACGTTAAAGAACTTAACGACGGTCCAGATTATCCGCAGCCCTCCACTACAGCCGCACTCATAGTCTGAGCCACTTTGGGACGTTAAACTTCGTAAACCCAAGTGTCAAATGTTTGCATTGCTATACAGCAGCCTACGAAAATTAACCCAGAAAACAGCTAATTTTGGCCCTCGTTCTTTCTGCTACAGCAAGAATGCTAGTCAGCATTAAGGCATCGGTACCGCCCCTGATAACCTCATCAGATCTGACGTACATTTACAATGCACGTTTTTCTTTTACAGAATTCTTAATAAGAGCATTACTTCTGCAGCCTATTTCCTATCCGAAGTCACATATAGGGCTAATTGTTCTGCCGCGTAATCAGCTTCTCAAAAACTTGATAACAATGGCTCACATTTCTGCTTTCAGTGTACAAATAACTCCCAAGTTTTTCTAGGCTTTACCATGCTTTTAATACTAATTTTGATTTAAATACGTGCTCTCTCACGCGTGTACTTAAATGTATGTCATATGACATTGTTACATGTTTCTGTTGATACAGAGGCACGGAGCAGAAAGTATGCTTTGGCGGAAAATGCCTGTTGACGATGTCACTACCGTTGTCATCGCAAGAGGACACGCCCAATACACCCATAGCAAACGCATGCGGCACCAAGCATCACCGCCAAAAAAGTAACTAATGACCTCATGGGTGAACCAGCACAGGAGGGTCCTAAAATGCAAGAAAAAAAAGTGTCCTTGGTAACAAAAATGAAATGTGAATAGAAGCCGCCAGAGGTAGAGGTAGCTCTGCGATTCCCACAACGGCATCATGCGCGGGGCCACTTCCAGCTCAAGAAATTCCGGGCTAACTTAAATAAAACAAAAATTGAAAGAGGAGGCTGCCAAAAAAAATATAAAGTGGGATAGCCACGAGGCGGGTAAGCGCACTTTGCAGGTCTCAAGCAATTGGCGCGTTTGGGTCAAGTTTACATTTTTCTCGCTTTAATATATGTATCCGAGAATGAACACGTGATTGCTCAGCTTGCTGCGCAGTCATGAAAACGATCGTGAGCGCCAAGTGCTGGAATATGTACGAATACATATGAATCGCAGCACAGCGACGATTGGGGCTAATTCGGTGCACGTTGTATTCTACGCGCTACCACGGTAGAAACAAGAGAGGAAATAACGACCGCCAGACAAGCGCGTAACTGACAACTGATTTACTCATAAAAAGGGCATTGAGGACACTGATGTGGTCATGCATGCAAAATATATTAAATACCACTTTTTGCCGTATAAACCAGTTGTCAGTTGTGCGCTTCTCTTGTGGTAATAGGGAATAATAGGCCACACAAATGCACTCTAAATAACGCTTCCCGCGAAAGGCGCTGCTTGCTTCTTTCTTTGCGATTGCACATGTCATCTTTGCCAGAAGTAACCAGGTTGCCGCGACCAGACAAAAAGCGGGCTGGCGGCAACTTGCCTGAGCGGCGACGATGTGGTCGCCATCCGTCGTCAGCTGTGTGGTAACCTGCGTGACGTGCGAGTGCTCCTTCCCCCTCCAGATTTCCTGTCAAGATGAGAAATACAAAGGGCAGCCTTGTTACTTCTGGTAATAATACACTCAAAAAACCCCTGCAGCGCATGACGATTCATCTTGCGTTAATACTGCTGCGTTATTTGTGCAGTACTCAGTAATCATGCAGGGCCATGCACTGAGGACAAGCAGCCTTTACTAATTCCTTGGCGTACCGGACGCTTTCGAGTAAGCAAGAAAACAACATTTCCCTTTTTCTTGATGAGAGTAGTTTAGGAAATCTAGTTCCATAAACATAAGGATGATACCATGGTGGATGATACCGTCTAACTGAAATGCTTTGTTTGTGAAAGCGTGCTTCACTGTGTGCTGAAATACCTTCGCTTCCAAGGGAGGATCAGCATGTGCCCCCATGGCTCCTCTCATGGAGCTGGTGGGAGCAGTGTCAGGGCGAATGGTAATCCGAACTGCAAATGAGGAACTCAGATGGAGCAATCTATCATCCCCTTGTCGAAAGCCTACCTGTCGTATGGCTGCTTCAGCCAATGATCTGCGGTGCTCATGACATGGAGTTTGACAACACAGGCAGGGTGTTGCAAGCTCCTCACAATTGCAGTAGCTGTTCCACCAGACTTTCTCGAGCAAAGACTTGCTGATCGTTCAAATCTTTCCCAACAGCCGTCCCACCCCGGAGTTCTTCAGGCGATTAAGTTCTATTGATCCGATGGTCAGCAATATGTATCTTGAGCGCTTTTCCGCGAATATTTTCCCATCTTTTTTTAAGCACCGTGAGGAACGTTGGAATGTTCGCGCGTTCCCTGAAAAAATAACTCGGTGTATTCCTCTTCTTGCCACAAATCTCCTGGACGCACTGAGGGAGCTGGCAGTCGATGTGTGAGCTACCAGTTCAAGATGTACCACTCGTGTGATTGCACATGTGAAGAGAAGAATGCATGTCCCTTCCTTCAGCTTTGGTGTTTAGTGCACCGGCAATGTTTACGCATGTCAATTTAGAAGGCAACTATTGTGTTGCCCTTCCAGGTACACAGAGAGCAGCTGCTGTCTGCTCGGCTGTTGAGGTCGCCGCAACCAGATTTTTTGAACAAGCTTTTTACCACTTGTCGTTCCCTAATAACCGAGTTCTGCGAACCTTTCAAGTGGACAGCATGTATAAGGCGCCTGTGCATACCATGAGCTCGAAGCTCGAGGAAGGAAAGATTCGCCAAGAGAATAACGAAACGCTTGGCATTTTAGGAAAGCTCGACTTGCTTGAGACGTCCCAAAACTATGAGTATTCTGATTGGCTAAGAAGATAATGAGGTCACGTGCTGGGAAACTATTCGGCATTGGTGCTGAGGGACGACTGGAATTCTTGGGAAAAAGCCTCGTGTTGCACCTCTTTGATCATACATACTTGATTGCTGTTGATCTCTGCTTTCAGATATGCTTTCTGCCTCTCAGTAGGATTTCTAGTGTTGTGTAGAAATCATTTCATCCAGGTGGCAACTCTGACAAGCTTGGACAGGAAGCTGTGGCGTTTAAAAGCTAAAACAGATTCTTCTGCCTTTTGTGTCGCATTGTGAACATGAAATAGCTTCTTTTCATGATATGCAGTCATATGGCCAGCAATTATTTTGCTGCAAGGCCACGTAAGCAGGAGGCTTAGTGAGCCAAAAAGGTCCGTGCCACCAAATCGTTGTTGACCTGAGCGCTTCACAGGAAAAGCCTCCGGTAAGGAAGTCAGCTGCGTTTTCTGCTTTTGAGCAGTTGCTCCAGATGTATTGATCAGTCAGCTGTTGTATTTTCAGCAGGCGGCTGGCGACGAAAGCTGTCCATTGTTGAGCAGAACCCTGCACGTAGGGAAGTGCAATTGTTGAATTTATACTGATCGACTGAGAGTGATCGACTGCGACTGATCGACTGAGTCTGATCGACTGAGACTGATCGACTGAGTGAAGTAGTCTTTTAGCCTGGTGCATGCCCATTAACATTCTCATTAATTCAAGTCATGGGCAAAGTTGCTTTAGTGGGGCCACTCTCGATTTGGTGCGTTTCGATGGAGGCGAAGCGCTAAAACGCCCTTGTGGTGTGCGATGTCAGTGCACGTTGAAGATCTCCAGGTAGTCGAAATTTTTCCGGAGCTCCCCACTGCGGCACCTTTCTTCCTTTCTTCTTTCACTCAGTCCTTTACCCCTTCCTTTATGGCGGGGTTTAGGTGTCCAACGATATGTGCGACAGATATTTCGCCTTTTCCTTTCCCCAAAAATCAATTTTTTTACTTGAGCCATGGTGTGTTTGAGTTATGTGTTTGGCAGTTAATGCGTCTTGAGAGCCGCCTTTCCGTATATCTCAAAATGCTTGGAACAAAGGGATCAGTTGTTAGTCAACGCGTGTCCGTATTACTCTCCTTTCATCCATGTATTTTTTGCGCTGTAATCCACGATTCATGATGCACCCCCCCCCCCCCCCCCAACATCTGGCTTAATTACCGCACCACAAGACTGCCGCGTTCAAGCGTTCCTTCACATCGAAATGAGATGCGTTGTTCTAATGGCGCCTTTAGGCTTAATTTTAAGATCGGAACTTTTTGCAGTAGCGTCCTGGGCATGCATGCGGCAGGCCTCCTCGTTCGCGATTTGCGCCTTTCATTCCAGGGAAAAAATCGCGCATTAGTTCGCTTCACGTGTCTTTCCAGCGACACTCCAGTAAAAAATAGAGAAAATATCCAAGAAAGAGACGATAAACATTGGGTGTAAGCGCTGTTCTCTGCTATGTTTGAGTTCACCAACAGGAGGACCGAGTTGGTTGACCGATTCTCAAGAGTCACGCGCGGGCACGGTGCCTGAAGCGCACCGTGACGAAGAAAGCAAGCGTGCACGAAAGATTCCACACCTCAGTAGACCATTACAGCAGAAGCAACTTCGCAAACCGTCTCTCGCAGTAATAGGATTAGGCGGAAGGGGAGGTCAAGGAATTTTGTCAGCGACCAATGCTTTGGTCTCATGCCATGACTAATGTCAAACCGGTAGCGCTGCCAACTTCTGACCGGATGCAAGCCCGCCCTGCCATTGTAAAGGAGCTTTCGGAGAAAAATTTGAGGGGTCACTATAGCCCAGGGGGGCCCAGCCATGGCCGGTTTGGTTCGCCCGGCGGCTGCCAGAAGGGTGCGCATCAAAACACCGGTGACGTCTATATTGCCCTCTCCCTCTTCAGCACCTGGGGAGCAAGGCGCGGCTATGGGCACTCGAGGGCGAAAGAAAAGTAGCGGCTTGCCTGCTCGGGAAACTTCATATGAGCGCCACCGCCCTCAAACTTTGGGGACGTTCATCGCTGTATCTCAGTCACCAGTGTTATCGTTGCGCTTTCTTGGCAGTACCCACTGATAATGACTGACCCTAGATAAGCGTGATTCACGAGTGGTTATAAGATCAAATTTGCGGATAGCTCTGTAGCAGCCGCCCTCGTTTCACTGGTGGAAGCTGTTTGGTGTAAAGAGAGGGACCTCGGTGTCGGCCCATGGCTTCCCACAACCAGGAGATGAGCAGCACTCCAGTTGACAATCGTCGGTCCCGACCTCCGGCGAGCAGCGTTCGCGCAAAGAAACCGTCGACTCCAGAAACAGTAAGTGATTGAACGGCCGTTTATTTGCTTAACTAATATAAAGGCAAAATACGAACTTTTGATTCTAAACTGCGCAAACCATGCCATACTTGAAGGAACCCGGCGCGGTGGCTCAGTGGTCAAGGCGCTCGTATACTCAGCCGGAGTACCCGGGTTCGAACCCGACCGCGGCGTCCGCGTTTCATGTGCTGTGAGATGTCAGCGCACGTTGAGGATCAAAATGAAAATTGGTTTTGGGAGAAAAGAAATCGAACAGTATCTGTCTCACATATCGGCGGACACCTTAACCGCGCCGTGAGGGAAGGGATAAAGGAAGGAGTGAAAGAAGAGAGGAAGAAAGAGGTGCCGCAGTGGAGGGCTCCGGAATAATTTCGACCACATGGGGATCTTTAACGTGCACTGATAGCGCACAGCACACGGGTGCGTTTGCGTTTCGCCTCCATCGAAATGCTTCCGCCGCGGTCGGTTTCGAACCCGGTTACTCCGGATCAGTAGGCGAGCGCCCTAACCACTGTGAAGGATACCCAGGTGTTCTAAATTATCCCCGAGACCTCCACTACGGCACCTCTTCCTCCCTTTCTTCTTTCACTTCCACTTTTCTGTCTTCCCTTACAGCACGGCTCGGGTGTCCACCGAGATATGGGAGATGTGGGATCTCCTTCCCTCAAACACGAATTTTCAATTTTTCATCGCCGCGGTGGCTCAGTCGTTAGAGTGCTCGGCTTTGCGAACCATCGTTCACAAAGAGCATTTCCGTATCCTTGTTCGAAAAGGAAGTGAGGAGATGCCTCTTTATCTGTATGAGACGTAAAGAACAAAATAAAGCAGCCGAGGAAACTTCTCAGTGAACTATACTGTCGGATACAACTAAAGAACACTGAGGCTTTTCCCCTTCAAAGCACCCCCTTCCAGTGATTGTGTCGGCCCATTCTCATGACCCTGCTAGCACAACAATGCAGGTAGCCGCGCCGTAATCTAAAAAGGGGTCTATTCCCGGCCATAGAGGGAGGCGATTATTCCCTTTTAACTATCACTTCTTGCTCTGTCATGCGAATCACGGTCATGAAAATCGGCCGACGCCATTGGCTGGAAGGGGGTCTTTGAGAGAGAAAAAGCCGCTGACTACAGGGTATCATGGCCACTTCGTCCTCAACAGTATTGTTCTCCAGCTTATCTCCAGTAATTGCTCCCTATCTCTTCTTTAGTGTTCAGAGTAGGGGTACTAACGCGATGAGCAGGTCAAATCAGGTACTCGTCAACAGAATGCACCATTGTACCTTTTGAAGAACTCACTTTGCACGCGACGTCGAAAGCTGGAAGTAGCCGTGTGGGCTTCGGCTCACTTAGATAAAAGCCCATCATCCCCAACCCTTTTTCAAAAATAATACAATGGAGGGTTACTGACTCCTTCCCCCTTGCGCTAATCCCTTCGGTCGGAAGAGCAGGAGGAGAAATGTGGTTGTGAACGAGGGTTTTCATTTCATAAAAAGTTACCTGCAAATCCATCCCTTACAGCGCCGGTCAGGTGTCCGCTGAGATGTGAGACAGATACTGCGCCATTTCCTTTCCCCAAATACCAACCAACCTGCAAATCAGCTTCCTTGCAATTTTGATAGTTATGCATTGTGCTCGAGAACCTGTATATGCTCAGGGCGACAGCGAAAAGCAACTCTAAAAAAGAGCAACAATGAACGCTAAGTAGTTCATTTCTTCAAAATAGCCAGTTTTAAGATAACTGCAAATTGTCGCCTGACCCAGACCTTCTCATATCATTCATCTTCAGTGCAACCTAGACAAGTTCCATCCCTTTAAAGGGGCTGCGAAACACCGCTTGAACGGACGCCGGTTACACTTGAGATGGATTCTTTATGTCGCACAGATGCTGACTCAAAAAGAATTACGAGAATCGATGCATAGGAACGGGAGTTATTCAATGAAGAAATTTCAAAATACAAGCAAACAAAATGCTGCCCTCAACTCGATTGTCGCGCAGCTTCCCATTCCCATTTCACTCTACCAATGACGACACAATGTGTGACCAATCAAAACAGCCTATCTTAGCACGTGGAGGAAGTTTACACTCCATGGTTGCCTGTTCTCTGTAACTTGTTCATGCCAAGGCTGGCGGCGCCGTTTGCATGGTTACAACAACCATGTGAACGGCGAGCTGACCCAGCGATGCATCATCGTCACCTCGACGGCGCAGAAGGGAACACTGATCAGTGACGTTCCCTGACTTATGGATCCCAACTCGAGCGCGAGATACTGCGACGGTGTGACGGCCTGCGCAAGATATCAGACACATTAAGCATAGCGCGTACCGCTACTGCTTACTGCCAACCATCGCCCCTAGCGCGCTAGCATGGCCGCGGCGAGCAAGGAGCGTGCGCTGTTGACGGGAACGCGGCGCCATCTGGCGCCGCCACCCGGTGATCCTCCACAAGCTGACGATGCGCACGGTCTGCTAAATGTGAACTGAACGCATCATTCCTTGGGTCCGAAACGAGCGCTTATGGAGTGCAATGGCTCGATCGGATCAACTCCGCAAAGCCGCTCTCAGATAGTTAGAGAGTACCCATAAGTATTAGTGCTAGGTCGTAGGATGTTTACAGAGAGGCGCAAAGCCGGTCGATGCAAAAAGTAGCCAGAGGCTCTAGTTGTGTATTTTTGTTTTACGTGCTTTACAGTGCTTTTACCTAGGGCGAGCAAGTTGGTTTTGTTAATGTAATATACAACACAAAAACTTGACAAAACGTATCTCTAGTTCTTAACACAATTTGCAGTATATTTACTCTTTGTCCAATCATAAAGCTCGCCCTCCGTGATGTCATATCCGATGCCAAAAACCGCCACTGTATGGTGACACCGTCAGCGCCATGAATTTGTTTTTGCGAGCTAATTAAAATATTAAAAACAGGAGTATACGCGGTACGAACGATGCCAATAGCATCACTATAACTCATTCTATGCAACCAGCGGGCAAAACAATGCACCGAAAATGCGTTTCGGGGCCCCTTTAAGGCCGATTCACACGACGGTCCGTTCCCCTGCGGCCAACGTTTATAGATATACTTCAGTTTCTAAACTCCTCGGCGCGCCCTCTGGTAGGAGCCGGCCCACCGCGGTTCCTGCCACCGCGGCGCTGCGGTCGACGGTTGAGCTATCGGAGCAAGCGTCGTCTGATAGCACCTAACCTTTCGCTTGCGCTGGGGTTTTCGAGTTCGCTCGAAGAATGTTTGTTCAGCGACCCTCTTCGACAACTAAGCATTATTTCAATAATTCACGCTTGCTTTATCGTATGGATAAAAGTCTGAGTCCGGTTGGCTTGTTTTTTTTTAGCACTATATACGTTGCGTGCCCGCTCCTGCTAGCACGCAGCAACGCGATGCGTCTGCATGCGGCGTTCACCGCGCCGACATCTGCGGCAAGAGTGCACTCGAACTAGTGTGCATTAGCGCTAATTTAGGCGTGTTGCGGTATAAATGAAATGCTCTTGCTCGTCATCTGTCGTTTCAGGCCACCGTAGCTCCATGCACACGTGTCCCGGCGACGTCCAATAATTTTAAGTGCGCTCAGCGCCCCGTTCTTCTGGTTTACGTTGCTGCTGATGATGCAGCATTCCTCAATGTACTGACTCATGATATACTCTAACTGCAGCACTTGGCAATGTACCATCGTTTTAATCCGAAAATTTCTAAAGAAGGATCGCGTATGAGGAAAAGCAATCATCAAAAATAAGTGACACCAAGAAAACAATTCAGAATAATGAAAGTACAATATAGGCTATTAAAAATGAAAGGAAGGACTTGAATGTATTGCCAGTTTATGTTGTGGACATATTTAGAGGCACATTCCTACGAGCGCTCTTTTTATTTTGCAGGCGGTGTTAGGCTGCTCCAGCCTCGCTCTGGGCCCGGGAGACCTAACACCTCTATAGACGCTCTCTTTGCACGGATCTTTTTTTTGCATCTTACTTCCGAAAAAAATGCATGTGTGCTACCGAATAAAAATGAACAAATTGGGCTCATATAGCCTTCCAAGCAACTTATCGAAAACGGATTCTAAATTCTCTTGTGAGCATAAAAAGCCTCTTCTTTCCGTTTCATAAGAAAATGCACTTGCAGAAGATCAGGCTCCGGTTTTAAAAGCGGCAATAAAGTTTTTTGGCCTTGCGAGATTTTCTAATTCTCAGGAAGTCGTAGGGTGGAAAGCACCGTTTTCGCTAATAGCTGCGAGATAAGTGCTCTCCAAATATTTATGTGACCCACCTAACATGACTTAAAAGATACTGGTTGTGTGCTGCTATAATATCCGTCAACCCTCTTCTGCGATCGCCGCTTTTTGAAGGCAAACGACAGGTGTATACGCAGCATAGATCAGAAATCGCGTAAAAACGGATTTTTTCTTCAATGCGCCTTGTGCATCTCCACGACGTCGCCATTGATGTCTACGCTTTTGCGCTAAGTGATTGCTTGAAAATTAATCACATATATTGTGTGTTTTCTCGAGCAGCCTGACAGCGCCGGGATTTTCCTGTTTTTCACTTTTTCAGGAACAGAGGGTCACATAGCGAGCAAATGCGACCATTCTTAAATATCCTGAGCCGCTGGTGCAACCGCGCATGAAGCAGGCAGTCATATTTGTTGAATATCAGACAATCGGAGAGAATAAAACAGTGCCGCACCACTTAAACGCTCGGAAGTTCATTAAGAATAACACTTCCTGGTTACAGGAAGCGGCTGCATATGCATGAGCGGTAGTTTCGGCCATTACACCTTTCAAACTTTTCGTTGATAGATATCAAACTGCGAAGGAGAACGGCAGGCCATTACTGAAAGCCATGAATGGCATGACATCGCAAAAAAAAAAACTGCGCGTAGAGTAAACATTATGCCACCATATACAAAGAGATGAGCGCTGTCGCCCGCACCGCGCGACGGCCACGACGGCGCAGGCGTGGACTGCAGCGCCCTCACACTCCCTAGGGGCAAGTCGCACCCGGCTCCGGCGGGAGAGTTTCGAAACTCAAGCATATCTATAACGTTGCCAGAGGCCCGCGCATCACGTGTTCCTGCTCCTCTAAAAACGGGCCTACGATCCGCTGATGTCAAGCGGATCCGACGGACCAGAAGAGCAGACGACGCGCTGACCGTACCACCGTTGCCGGGTTACTTTAAAGCGCTTGGCAATGCCGGTGAAACCGGTTTTTTCTTCCCGACCCATGCCCCGCCGCGGTGGCTCAGTGGTTAGGGCGCTCGACTACTGATCCGGAGTTCCCGGGTTCGAATCCGACCGCGGCGGCTGCGTTTTTATGGAGGAAAAACGCTAAGGCGCCCGTGTGCTGTGCGATGTCAGTGCACGTTAATGATCTCCAGGTGGTCGAAATTATTCCGGAGCCTTCCACTATGGCACCTCTTCTTCCTTTCTTCTTTCACTCCCTCCTTTATCTCTCCCCTTACGGCGCGGTTCAGGTGTCCAACGATGTATGAGACAGATACTGCGCCATTCCCTTTCCCCCAAAAACCAATTATTATTTCTCCCGACCCATGACTGCGATGGAATGGTGTAGGTGCGGCCCTCTGTCCAATTCCTCAATGGCCTGGGGCCCTCTTGCTAGCCCTGTCGATCGCTTTGTCATGGTAGCGAACGCAGTGCAGCTTGTCAAAACAGCGCGCCAGCTCAACGCCACTCAGCGAAATGCGGCAGCCGAAATATTGGCAAGAGCAGTGGCTGCCAGAGCTAGCGCGTTTGTCTTCGCGGGCCGCCGCTAATTCCCGCGAGGGGAGAGGCTCCAGAACTTCCCTGCTGGTCCATTCCGGGGGCCGACAGCACGCCTCTGAATTTGATGACGCACGAACACGTGTTACGCGGGCCCCGGGCGAACGGTCCATTGTGTGAATCGGCGTTGGACGAACTGTCCGTCGTGTGAATCAGTTTCAGATACCCCCCCCCCCCCCCCCCCTCTTTTCGAAATTGTTTTGCACCGCTGACCAAAAGAACCACCGGCGCCGGAAATAATTTGTGATTTTTCGCATACAGACTTTTTTTCAGACTAGAAAAGACATTTTGGCGCGAACATTGCTAACTCGGGTTGGATTTAGTGGCAACGCCCGTGCACCTTTAGTCAGCTTCCCGGACAATTTCGCGGCTTTCGCGCAGTCAAGTTCAGGCAAAAAAAAAAAGCGCTCGTCATTGTTTGTCTCGCTTGTCCTCGTTTTTCCGCGCCAACTTCTTCCGTACACCTTTAGTCATGTAACTCAAAGGGCTCCATCTTAGCACGAACTTTCAAGGGACTACCCGTGGCTCGTGGTTGCGACTAAAATTTCAGTGCAATTACTCGCAACAAAAAGCAGCCAGGTTGAAGTGAAATGAAAGAGGAGAGGGGACAGTAAGAAAGAATATAGGGAGAGGTGATAAATACACTATTTACATAACAATACAATTGTAGAAGTTGCGCGCGTGCACAGTGAATAAAAGAAAGAAAAAACACACACGCACAACTTTTTGCACACTACAGCTAGGGTGATGCGCCGAGCTATTAATCGGGCACCCTGACAAGTGGCTATTTAAAGTAATGGTTGATCGCGAGAGGTTGGTTCCCTAATGAACGCTACGGTCTATATACTGCTGCAGTGCCGCGTGTCTGCCACAACATTGTCAGCGCTTAATGCATGCCGCCCACATCTCCCTCTTTCTCACCACAGCCACGTACCTCGAAGCTCGATTGAGGCGTCCACTAACCAAGGGAGACAGTTATGCGCTCATCCTCTCAAAATTGTAGGAGTCTAGAACGTTGTCAACGGCAGCGCCAACGAACACAATGAACGCCGACGGCCTATAGAAACAGAGGCTATCGCTCGTTTTTGGCGGCGGCGGCTGAGTGGTCTTAGCCCTCACGTGGTTTTCTCCCCCGTTCGAGGTCTAGCGCACTCGGCGAAGAAGCTACGGAGGGGAGTAGTAAATCTTTCGCTTTGAAAAATTGCTGGTGGTTTAGCTCCTGTTAAAGCTGTTGTGTACGCGTTAGCGATCCATGTGGTAAACGAGTTCAATTTAGTTTTGTCAACCCCTCGTTTAAGAAGTCCGTCCTCGCTTCTTGGGCTGGCTGCTGACCCGCCTTGTACCATGCTGCAACTGGATGTCCGACGACATGGCTTTAGCCTGTGTTGTCATACTGAGTACGTGCGCTGATATTCTGCATCTTCACTCATCGCACATCTCACAAGGGAGCGCTTCGCATCCCATGTTTGTATGCTGCCGAGCAACAGCGCGCGGCGCTTGCTCTACTGCACATGCGCGGCTGTGACATCACGGTGGAGGAACCGGCGGCGGCTTCGGCGCAGCGGTGAAGTCGTTGCGGCGGCCCATGCGCAGGAGCGGGTTGTGCAGGCACAGCGAAATCGTCTTTAGATGGCGTAGCGAAGCTATCGATTCAAAAATAAATAAAGGCAGTCAATATCTGGCAGTCCAATTTTAACCCACTATGCTTTCTTGGTGCAGGCTATGACTCCGCTCAAGTGGGATCTCTGGACGCATGCGAGACGCGTGACTGAGCTATGCCCGGGGCTGTTCCCTTGCGTCAACGAAGCGTATGCCAGGCTGCATGAGGCCCGGTGGACACTGTCCAGGAGCGGCGCCAACCTTTGGACGCCATGCGGTAGGGGCAGCAGCCGAGACGCCTGCGAGCTGCCGCGGCAGATGCAACAGTGGAACCGGCTCTTGGCGCCCATCAACACGCAGCTCAGGGAAGGAAACACTCCTGGAGAACTCGCCATCCTGAGTGTGTCCGGGTACCAAGGGCACAGCGGGTGCAGCATCAAACGGGCCGTAGTTCTCGTTCACTGGCTGCTTCTTAGGCACCCCTGCGTGGCTGCGCTCCGAGCGGACTATACGAATCTTATCTACTTTTCCCTCTTGTACGACAGTGTGCACCTGAGCAGCTTCAAGTGTAGTGGTGAAGGCCACCTATACAGGACACCTAGCCGTAGGCTCCTGAGTGCGATGCGTAACCTGCGCCACCTCGAAGAGTTCATCTGTGATGGTCTAGACATCTCCGACGAGTCTGGAAACATGCCACTTCTGTGCGATATAATAGCGCGTAATACCAATTTGTATCGGCTCGAAGTCCGCAGATTCGGTCATGGGTTTACAAGCCTGGGGTGCCTCCTTCGGGTGTTAGCCATTAATGTACGCCTCAGAGAACTCTGCCTTGATGTGAGCTGCCTGCAGGACAGCGAATGCATCTTGTTCTTGCTGGCGCTCAAAGAAAACAACGCACTAAAGTCGCTGCGCCTGCTCGGTTCGCTCCGTGAACCTACCGTGAAAGTGGCTGCGGTCGCACAAGCTCTGGAAGGCGCGACAGCGCTGACCAGTTTGGAGCTCTGTTATTTTCGTGTCACCACCGATGAGGCCTGGGCCCTGGCGACGTCCCTCACCTGCAACCAGTCAGTGCAGCAGCTGGCACTGTTCGCGTGCGTACCAATCTTTTCGCACCTGACCAGTGTGCCGAGCTCCGGGGACAAAGGAGAAGCCTCGTGGAGCGGCGCTTCGAAGCACATTGATCCTTTCGTGTACATGCTGCACAAGTTGACGTCTCTGCGGAAGCTCACGTTTCCTGTCTCCTCGTACCCCCTGGAGGACCAGCGGGCATTTCTGGAGGCTTTGGTGGTGAAGGATTCCATCGAAGAGGTACGCGTTCAGAGCCTGAACCACTGCCACTTGAGCGAGTTCCGCAGTCTTGTCTCCGAAACCGGCATTGGTGGCCGAGTGAAATTCTGTAGCGTTCCAGTAGAAGAGCGCAGATTGGACAGTGATTCATATGAGGCGTACGGTGGAGGTGTGCGTGACCGGCTACACGGCATAGGTTTAGGCAATGTAGTGTATTGGTTCAGGCAGCTGTCAACGCTCCAGAGTTTGACAACCATGGATGTGTGGCTGCGAGGAGCCATTAACGCTGAGTCAGCAGGGCTTTTCGGGCATTACCTTCGGAACACTCAGGTACTTAACGACCTCAAGATGAGCTTCTCCGCGTGCCGCGATGAGGCCCTGGTCCTCCTCGACGCACTCTCGCTCAACACCAGCATCACTGCTCTCTACGTGGAGGGGTGGTGTCGCACCAGGCGTACCGCACGACTTCTCGCGGACGTCGTCTCTTCGAGCAAGAACATTCTGGCGTTCGCCTATTACTCGAAAGGCAGGAATGCCTCGCGAACGTTCTTTTCGGCGTTCGCCCAACGCATCGACAGCAATTGCACCATCCTATCTGTGAACATGTTTCCGCGCAAAAGAGAAGGCAAGCACTGGAATCGCATCCAGGAGGTTGTGACCCGCAACCACACGCTCCTGATCCACGCCGCGCGCTACGTTACCGGCTGCATGGTGATGCAAAAGAGCGGAGCAGAGGCGCTCGAGTTGATGTCCTCGAACCCCATGCTGGTCTCCAAAGTTGAGGAAATGGCATCACTAAGTGAAAATGCAGCTAAGGTTTCGATAAGAAGCAGACTGGCTGACCTAGATGACATGGACTTCTTCATGAGCGTTGCTGGCGTTGTTAAGGAAAGTGTTGTGTGCGAAGAAACCGCCGAGGGCAGAGCCTGCTTAGGTGCGCTGCCGTATGACTGCTGGCTGAGCTTGCGGCGCTTCTTGCAAGTGGCAGACGTTATTGACAGGCCCCAAAGGATCTAAGGAGGCAGTTTTCCAGGAGAACTAACCCCTACTTGTTTCTTAAGCCAAGAAAATTGTCCGATAAAACTTGTGATTATGTAAAGGCTGCTGCGAAAACTCTAGTTCAGCAGTCTTGCTTTCGTTTGCCGTTTTCTGATTTTTAAAATACTTGTGCAAATATGACACGTCATAAATTGTTCGTTTCATGCTTGCTACTTGTGACACATTGTTTTGATAGCTCTGGACAGAGATATCACCGAATGATCGCTTTCACAAGTCTATTCTGATTAGGAATCGTTAGGTCTTTTCTGCTATTAAAAGCGTACTCCGCGCTAGACTTTTTTTTTCTGCAGCAAGCCACCTTCAGCTTTTCAGGAAACAAGAAATCCAGACACTGTTTTGAAGTTCTCATCGATCAGCGCAGAACCTTATGAAACTTTTTCCGAAAGCATAACGCTACACGTAGGTCAGTCGTCGAAGCTACACAATGCTTGCGATTGTGAAGTTTGCATGTTAATTGTATGTTGCTTGCGAGTGAAACGGTTAGGAACGCCTGCTAACCTGCGCGCAAATCTTTTTTTGGCCGTAGTATGTACGCGGAAAAGTAATGTTCCAGGGTACCGGATTGTCGATAGGGGTAGATGCTTTGTGTGTACTCTAAATTTGAATGTTTTAGGAATGTCTCAAGGTTGCCCTTAATTGCTCGCTTGGAGCATCTAATTAACTTGTAGCTATATATATTAGCAGCTTTTAAAATATTGTTTTTGACGAAAACTTGTTCAGTGTGTTCCAAATAAAGAACATTCTCAATTGATCGTATTGCTGTTTTCTGCATTAGACCTAAGCTATGTATATTGTTTAATGTCATGTTCCCCTAAACCAGTGAGCAATAATCAAGCTGCGAGTGGATTAAAGAATTGTAAAGAAGATTTTTTTTACGCCAATTGGTAACGAGTGGCGGCATTTATTTAAAAAACCAACAGCTTTTTGCACTTTCGCGCAAAAAAATCGCCATGTTCGTTGCAAGTCATGCCATCTGACAAGGTCACCCCAAGTGTTTTCACAGTTTCCGAGATTCCCGGAGTGGGCAGGCACCCATATGAGGTCCATGTGGCGGGGCGGGTGTGTGGCGAGGGAGTTCAATATGCATAATGCAGGGACGTGAACTCTCCCGCGGGCGAAATATAGTATGGCAGTTTTAGAGTCCGATAGTATATACCGGGCATCCGTGCGCGTGATGGCTAGGGCAGTAGCGACCTGTCCAGCCTCCTCCGAAGTGCCAGTGGGAGAGATGTGAAGCTTTGTGAACCATATCGTTTACAAAGAACATTCTCGTATCCTTGTTCGAAAAGGAAGTGACGAGATGCATCTTTACCTGTATGAGACGTAAATAACAAAACAAGCATCCGAGAAAGCTTCTCAGTGAACTATAAAGTCTGATACAAATAAAGAACACTCAGGCTTTTCCCCTTCAAAGCACCCCCTTCCAGCGATAGTGTCGGCCGATTCTCATGACCCTGCTAGCGCAACAATGCTGGGAGCGGCGCCGTAATCTGGAGAGGGGTCTATTCCCGGCCATAGAGGGAGGCGATTATTCCCTTCTGTTTATCACTTCCTTCTCTGTCATGAGAATCACGGTCATGAAAATCGGCAGACGCCATTAGCTTGAAGGGGGTCTTTGAGAGAGAAAAGCCGCTGACTAGAGGGTATCATGGCCATTTCGTCCTCAACAGTACTGTTCTCCAGCTTATCCCCAACAATTGCTCCCTATCTCTTTTTTAGTGTTCAGAGTAGGAGTACTATCGCGATGAGGAGTTCAAATCAGGTACTCGTCAACAGAATGCACCATTGTACCTTTTGAAGAATTCACTTTGCACTCGACGTCGAAAGCTGGTGGTAACCGCGTGGGCTTCTGCTCACTTCGATTAAGGCGCATCATCACCTACACTTTTCAAAAAATAATACAATGGAGGGTTACTGGTTCATTCCCCCTTGCGCTAATCCCTTTGGTCGGGAGAGCAGGAGGAGAAATGTGGTTGTGAACAAGGGTTTTTATTTCAAAAAAACTTACCTGCAAATCCATCCCTTACGGCGCGGTTTAGGTGTCCGCCGAGATGTGAGACAGATACTGCGCTATTTCCTTTCCGCAACAACAAACCCACCTGGAAATCAACTTCCCTGTAATTCTGCAAGATAAGCATTGTGCTCGCGAACTTGTATATGCTCAGGGCAACAGCGAAAACCGACACTATCAAAGAGCAAAAATGAACGCTAATATTAGTTGATTACTTCAGAATAACTAGTTTTAAGATAACTGCAAATGGGCTTTTTCACGTTGGGAAGGCGCCCCTAGCGGCGGCCGCCGAATCACAACTGGTGTTTCGGTCCGTCGGCTCGCGTCTCGCGCAGTCAGTTTAGTGGGTTGATCATTTGCTGAAGTTTTCGTGCTCACCCGAACGTCGGTACTGCGTTTTCGCCGATGGATTTAGCGCAATTTTTGGACGCGAGCAAGCAGTGGACCAACGATCAGGCTTCTGTGCCGCAGGTTGGGGAGAATGCGATTTACATGCACTGTGGCGCATCGAACCGGCAACTGCGGAAACAATGGGCTTTCAAAGAGGAGAAATACATTCGCCGCATTGCATGTTGCGTTCGCCAGCACTCGTCCCAGGGCGAGCTCCTGTTGCGGAGAGAGCGGGCGACCGCGCCGACGCGGCTATCATATTCTTGTGTTCGAAGATCGATGGCACGTAATACGGATGGTCCAAGAAACGAGAAGGCAACCCTGCAAAAAATAAAACGCAAGAGAAATGCACGTCACCTTGACCTTTTTCAGAGCTGCGCACTGTCGTCACTTTAATCACTGCAATTTCAGGAATAACAAACGGGAATAAATAAATTGAAAGCCCGGTCCCGATACCTTGTCGAGCGCGCTCGTTGTTTAATAACAAGGCTGTTCCAGGGCTGTTGACGATGCGCAAACGATCTCACTGCGTTCTAGAGCGCTGTGGAGGCACCGAGCAGCTTACTGACTGGCGTATTCGGCTGGCTGGCGAGCGCACGAGAGTTCCGCTGAGGAAGCTGTCACCTCGCATTCGCATAGTCCACTCCACTGAGATGGTCTGAAATGGGCACAGTCCACTGCAGCAAAATAACTCGACGCGACTGCTCTCGCAGGAGAGGTGCTCCTAAGCGGATGGTATGCGGCATTCTCGAGCCATTGTCGTTGTTTCGGCGAACACTGGTCGCGCGCTCCGTTCGAGAGCGGCCGTTCCACGGCGCGCGCACGCTTCCGTAGGCGCACTACGTTCCTTTTAGCTTTCGCCCTATCTTTTAGGCTACCCTCTATTCGTATGCGGCACTCATATCACAGTTCCAATGAAAGAACTGCGCGATCGAGTCACGGTCGGCGAAGAGCCAAAGACGCACACAAACGCTGTCTTCGCCTCTTCGTCGTCCGTGACTCGTTTGCGCAGATCTTTGCATCTGTATAAACCAACCAGCCCGACAAGTTCTACTGAAGTTATTGTGATGACCATGGTGCTAGCAGACAGTCCCGCGCTGTTTCCGCTTACATTTTCATGCAGCCACTTCTGCTATGCTAGCAAATGGACAACAGAGGCGTCGCACCTTGCGCTTCGCGCTACAGCTTCTTAGAAAATGAGTTCAAGAACGAAGAAAAGGAGTTTCTACGGGACATAAAGTCGTCGCTGCCGACACGCGAGTTGGCTGTCACGGAGATCCATCAACCTTCACACGGCACATTGCCTGTGCCCACTCTGCTCTTCTGGCTTCATGCAGGGATGCCGCGCAGGGAATTTAAAAATCTTACTTTTTCTGGCTTTTTGCTAGAATTAAAGCATCCCACGATGGCGCATCGTTGAAACACCCCGCCAGCTATTTCAGCAGGTATGTAAAGAGCAGAGTTGGCGACAGCTACACAGCAGCGATGCGCCGATCGCGCGAAGCAGTCGGACTCAACTGGCCGACGAACCACCAAAAAACATGGCGGTCGCGCGCTTCCCGCAATGCACTGGGCGCGCGCACGCGCAGAGTGCCACCATGAAAAAGGCCCATTGTCGCCTGACCCAGACCATCTCGTATCAGTCACTTTCCGTGCAACCTAAACAAGTTCCATGCCTTTAAGGCCTTTAAGGCCGATTCACACGACTGTCCGTTCGCCCGCGGCCCGCGCATCACCTTTTCCTGAGCCACTAAAAACAGGGCTGCGATCCTATGACGTCAAGCGCATGCGACGGACCAAAAAAGTAGACGAGGCGCTGACCGTACCACTGTTGCCGGTGTTATGCCTGGCGTGCCTTCCAGCCCAAATGAATAAAGACGTGGACTCCCCGCCAAGGATTTCCAGAAAACCAAAGAAAAAAGACTGCAAAGACTGGCGTTCGCGGAACGAACTGCAAAGGTAGCGACGACAATGGCGTCCCCACGGAGTAAAGCCTTCCATCGGGTCGACGAACCGAGTGTTGTCCTCATTAGTCACGCTGGGGTTGAAAATTGGCAGAGCTGCGCCTTCGACAAAGGTTCCGCGTTCCGGTCATGAGACGACGAAGGGCAAGGTCTTTCAGCCCCTGCTGGGAAACAGCCTGACATTCCTGTGCCATATGGCCCGCATTCCTGGGTCACCCGCCGCGGTGGTTCAGTGGTTAGAGCGCTCGACTACTGATTCGGAGTTCCCGCGTTCGAACCCGTGCGCGGCGGCTGCGTTTTTATGGAGGAAAAGCGCTAGGCCCCCCCCCCCCCCCCCCGAATTTCTTTCTACCGCTGACCAAAAGAACCATCGGCGCTGGAAGTCATTCTGGATTTTGTCACCTACAGATTTTTTTTTCAGGCTAGAAAAGAGATTTTGGCGCGAACATTGCTAACTCGGGTTGGATTTAGTGGCAATTCCCATGCACCTTTAGTCATGTAACTCAAGGGGCTTCATCCTAGCACAAACTTTCAAGGGCGTATCGGTGGCTCGCTGTTGCGGCTAAAATTTCGGTGCAATTACTCGGAATAAAGGATAGCAGGCAGCTTGAAGTGAAATGAAAGAGGACAGGGGACAGTAAAAAAGGATACAGGCAGAGGTGATAAATACACTATTTACATAACATTACAATTCTCCGTTATTGCACAACTTTTTGCACAGAACACCTGGGGGGATGCGCCGAGCTTTTAATCGGGCACCTTGACAAGTGGCTGTTGAATTAATGGTTGATCGCAAGAGGTTGGTCACCCAATGAATTGCTGCAGTGCCGCGTGTCTGCCACAACGTTTTCAGCGCTAATGCATGCCGCCCACATCTCCCTCTCTCTCACCAACGCCACGTACCTCAAAGCGCGATTGAGGCGTCCACTGACGAAGGGAGACAGTTATGCGCTCATCCTCTCAAAATTGTACGACTCTATAACGTTGTCAACGGCAACGCCAACGAACACAATGAACGCCGACGGCCTATAGAAACATAGGCTAGCGCTCGTTTTGGCGGCGGCGGCTGAGTGGTCTTAGGGCCGTTGTACGATCGTTTCGGAGCGCCCTCCGCCTCGTCCGCTTCGCGAGCGGTCCGCCAGTTTTCGGCCGCCAGGCGGACGTGAGGCGGAAAGGTGTTGTACGATCACTTTGGCGCTTGCGAGCGAGGCGGATGGTCCCAGCTTTCCGATTGGCGCTCCCGGCAGTGCCTGTCGTCTAATCACGTGCGGCGGTACAGGCATGCATGCTTGTAGAAAAACACGCAGATATCTTGCAGTAGGGATAGCCCGTATTAATTGCGGCGTAATCGAGACATCCGTTCCGTCAACGCTTTTTTTTTTTTGCCGCAGGATTTTCGTCGAAGGTACAATCGGGGTCGGCTGTGATATGTGTGAGAAACGACATGTAGACCATTTATATCCAAGGGACCGAAAAATATCGCGATCGCGAACTCTTCCTCGTTTGATCGCGATGTTTTCACAACGGTCGACGATTTGCGAAAATAACAGAAGGCTGCCCCTCTGAAAGTTAGGCAACCCTCAGGATTTCAGAACAACGACGCAATTCTTATTGCGAATTCTCCATATATATGGTCAGGCCACAGTACAGGCTGCTATCAACCGACCGTAAGTATAACCGGGATAATCACGTTTTTCAAATAGTTCAGATTACATACTTAATATTTTAGTCAGTTATTCAAAATTGCACACTGCAGTGTTAATGCACTGCTGACAGAGAAAAAAATAATGGCACTTGCATCCTTTCCTAAGGGGCCTGTCACACTAGTTCGACACGACGCCGATGCAGACACGACAACGACGATCGGCCGACCGGGTCGGCACACCGTGACTAGGTCGACAACGACACCAACGCGTCCGACGACCAGATGTCTTCGTAGTGTGACGTGCTTTGACGCCCGCGACGCCGACAAACCCAGACTGCCGACCGTGTCGACGCGAGATCGGTCGCCGAGCTGAAACATTCACCAGACACGAACACGATTCCGCTCTAGTGCTGTTTGTTTAAGTTCATAACAAGCTCTGGGATAGATGAATGTTCAAAAAGTATCATTACTGAGGATCGTTGGCCAATGCGAAGGTGCTGGTTGATGTGATAACTACGATACAAGGAAATTTCAGCCGCCAGCTGCTGCTGCTGCTTCGTGAGGCTCGCCTGACGTCTGCTAGATCCGCTGCTGAAGGCGTCGCGGAAATCGAGCATAACTTTTTTTATTATGGGACAGGTTGGCAGTAAAGGGGTGACTAGAGAAGTTTCTTTATTACGGCGCTGGCTAGTTCCAAAGCGCCCTGAGCTGCGGCATCGATGCGAAACCAGCTAGGCTTAGCGACGAGCACGGCAGCCGGGAAGCAGCGCAGTTCGTCGCACTGGAGCTGCCGCAGGCGGCGTCGTTGACGAAAGCGCGGCTGTTTTGCAGGCATGCTGTCGTTGCTCGAATATAGCAGGCGGCCTTTCTGATAGCATGGCTGTTTTGTCTTTTTTGGTGCGAACGTGAAGTAAACCGAGCCTGCTCGCCGGCAGGCCAGCCTGGATACCGTACGCCGCCGTAATAAAAATCAGCTTAAGATTGTTTTTGACGTAAGCAATAAACGCTCAGACAGAGAAATGTGCCAAATGTATCATTCCTGAGGATCGTTGATCAACACCGAGTTGCTGGTAAAAGCAACAACTCTGATAGGAGCAAAATTTCTCGCCAGAATCGCCTCGCAACCTGCCGCTGGCCCGCCGTTGCGGTCCGGCTCGCCTTTCGCCCGCAGCGGTCCGCTGGCTCCGCAGCCGAAGGTGTCGCGGAAATTGACCATAACTTTAGTTTATGGTAAGATTATACTGCTAACAGGAAAGCGATATTAAGAGATATTATAGCGCAGGCTACTCGCGAAGCGGCGTGTGCTACGCCAGGCAGCAGCGCAGTTCGTCGCCTGGCGCGACCGCAGGCGGTGCCGTTGCCGAAATCTCGCTACTAGCGCAAGCATGCTTTGTCGCTGCTCGTGTATAGCAGGCGGTCTTTCTGATAATATTTCTATTTTGTCTTTTATGGTGCGAACTTCAACACCAAGCCAAGCAGTAATCAGACCGCTGCGAGTGGCAAAGCGTACGCTTTGAGCTCGAGTGCTTGAGTCGAGCGGCGCAGCGATGCTTGCTGCTCCGTGTGTCCCTGCTTGCAGTGGGGCTACAATTCGCAAGCAGCGACCGGTGCAGCGCGCCGGCCGAGTTTTCGCACATGGGTCGCCTGCTTTTTAGTTCTATCGTCACACTGCTGAGTGTTTCTTATCAGCACCTCTGAAAACCGCGGATTGCTCTGTTCTCCATGGTGTCGTGGGTATAGCAGTAGTTTCGCATTCCAGAGGTTCCTAGTTCGAATCCGCTTGGTCGGGAATTTTTTCTTCTTTTTATTATTTTAGTTTTAAATAATCTCTCCTGCCTTGCTTACCCGCAAGCGACTGGATTTATTTTTCGAGCCATGCCTTTCTGACCCAGCAATAAGTGCCGCTCAGTACTGGGCTGCACTCAATATAGGTTCATATAATCACGAGTGTTAAGAGTTTGTTTTACTATGGTGAGATTTATTTAAAACAGTTAAAAATGAAGCGTCCAGGCCCATGAATTTCGCATAGCAGGAAATGACAAAAGAAGAGTGAGAACGAGAAAGGGCCAAGTCGGCGGGAGGTTGTGACATGGGAGTTGGCGAACCATCGGCCAACTGCCGTCTTGTGGGAGACGTGGCGCCGACGCCGACAGTCAACCGACTGTTTTCGTCGGCGCAGTGTGACATAGAGCCAGACATCACGACGACATGGTTTTGGCAGACCGAATCGGCCGTCTGTTGGCCTGTCTTTTGCACAGTTGTCATTTTAATATGTAAACAAACCCCCACCCCCAACTACGTATACAGCCAGCTCACTGCTAATGCAAAAGACATGCTTATCTATTCAATATATAAGTTGTGTGTGTCTGAATTGTGTATGCATTAAAAATTCACATTTCAGCACACGGCAGTCAAACACAAATGCACATAAGAAATTATGACTTCTCCAGTTGTTTGGAACAGGTAAAATCAGTTCTAATTAAAGCAGTTCTACATTTTACAGAACAGTGACAATGTAACAATAGTGACTTATTTTTGTTGTTTTTCAGTCCATTATTAAAGCCAAAATAGAAATAGCACTGTGTGGCTGCAAAGGGGCTTAGACATGCATCACTTGGTTGTAGTGCAAGGCGCTTTGTTCTCCACAGAGACAGCGGGCCATCAGGTAGTCCTTTAGCACATCTTCATAAGCTGATATTGCCGTTGCACAAGTCAGACTACAGAATTGAAAGCAAGTATGGGAAGTTCTGCTGAAGCCCATGTCATTGTTGCCATGTACAAAATAAGCTGGCATATACTTTGTTCAACTCCAAAGCATTCTCAAATGTCGCTGTGAGTGGAAAACAATATGGGTGCCTTTGTATTGCATAAAAGTCTACACATGTCTTTCTATTACTATAAACATAATGAGATGTGGGAGCCAGTAAAGTGGATTACAGGTAGAGGAAATGCAAGAACCAATTTGGAGGGCTTACATTGCAATGGCTCCTGGCTTAGGCTGGGAAAGAATACTTTGTACAGTCAGGGAAACAGGATACAATGACCCTATAATCTGCTTATCTCGCACAAACACCAACATCTCAAGAAGAATTTGTAAACTTGGATTTCCAGGATGAGGTCTATGATATTGCACAATAAAATGAAATAAAAATTGAGCCATTTAAGTATGTGACAGGCATATATGCGTATGTTCTCTGATACAACTTTCAAGCAATGTTTAAGAGTTATTTTCACTCATTAGTAAAATGTAGACTGATTGAATGTAAAGGTGATCAGTTCACAATCTAGCTAGCAAAAGTGAGCATTGCTCACTGTTAACTGATGTTTATACAACTCAACATGTGTTGAATTTTAAAAAGAGTGTGCTATTAGTTGCTGACTGTCAACATTTTCAGCAAAATATATCTATTTCACTGCAAGTCTGGTTTTGAAAGAATGAAATTAATTGAGGCACCGATAGGCATCAGAAACTTGGATAAGACCAATTTGAAGTTAGGCCGAAGAAAGCCGAAAAAAAACAGAAAAGCAGTGATGACTTTTGTCTTTACTGGTGTCTCTTTGCTGCAAATTGAAGTTGACGGCTTTTGTGTTCAAGATGAACCAACAGCCCTGTTAACACTATCCTGAATATATAAAAGTCACATGCATAAACATGCATTCGTAGCATTCTCACTGAGCCATGTTATGAAGGCGGTGTGTTGCTTAGCTGAAGAGACTATAAGAGAGAAACCAAGAAAAATCTGACCTAGACAGGCACAATACTGCATGCTTAGCTTTTGAGTGCACATGTTCAGTTGGCTAGACCTAGCTTTTGAACAGTGTGCAAGTAAGCGTAAATGCAACTGTATGCCATCCAACAAAAGTATTGTGTAAATGTGCCCCAATATTGCTTGAAATAGATTGTGAGGAAAGTTCTTACGCGTAAGAGAACATTGCATTGGCTTGCCGAGCTGAGCAAGCGACTAAGCACTTCATTAGAACAATTTATTTTAACATTTATTATACCTAAATAGTACTAAATGACAATACTTGAGTGGTCAGTTTTGTGTAGAAGTAATCAACCATTAGAATCCAAGCACAGCCATACGGCTACAAAAGAAAGCTTTGCAGCTCTTCTTTATGGCCTTATGGCTGCACTTGGGTGGACATTAATGAGTATTTACTCCCTTATTACAAATATTCTCTGCCTTGGGGAAATCACTTTGATCAGTGGATGGACATCATCATTTGCTGGGTGGATTTCTGCAGTGACCAGCTCAAAGGACAAGAGGCTAGTAAGCCTTGTGAGGTGGAAGGCCATTCCAGCCTTTAGAGGCAAAAACAAAAATCAATCTTGAAATGCAGTGGCATGAGCTAACTGAGGCACAACAGTACTTGTGCGGCTAGTGCAGAAGGAAACATGAGTCAGAACAGATTAGTTGGTTATGTGATGGTAAAGAGTTAAAAAAAACCCTGCAGTTTCTGCCCGACATGAAGAAATTTGAAGATACACCTTTGGTGCTGAGAAACTGGAGCTTCAACAATAGTCTGAGCAAATAAAACAAGGGCTCAGGTCTGAACTCATTCTAGGATTTTAGTTAAGTTCGGTTTGTGCCATGTGCCAGATGGTGCCACACAGGGGATCTGAACGCAAGTAACTTGGAAGACGGCGATGCTAAGTACATGTTATGGTGTAAATATCCTAAACTGTGGGAGGGCGTACAAGCATTAAGAGGCGAGACCATGCTACATTGCGAGCCATGCGAACGGCTGAGTATTTCAACCAGTATCCAGTGAAAATACCTTTCTCGGTAAGCCCTTATAAGTAGGCAAAATGTAGTTTTGCTGACAATAAAAAAAGTCGTGAGCACATTCTTAGTAACATTAGCAAACAGGCCATTCCAGAGCATGCAAAATGTTGTTTTGGAGAACTAAAACATGGGTATTTATTGCAAGATGGCAGACCACTTTATATAGCCATCAGTGAAGGCATGTAACAAAACACTGAAGGGAAAGCCATAATGTAGGCAGTAAAAAGCTGAGGCTCAAGGGCAATGCCTTGGGGGATATCCAAGACTGCAGGAAAAGGCAGGATGCTTAAGGATTGGCAAGGGAAATCTGCCGACGGCTGGCTTGGATCTAGTTTAGAGCTATTGGATACAGGTTAAAGCACGACAAAAAAAGCCATACATAAATAAGGGAATCACATGCTTTTTCAAAGCCAAGAAGAAAAGCATCGAAGGGGATATTGCAGTCAAAGTGCATGTCGTGAAGAACAAGAGCAAGTTGGCTATTGCAGGAATGTTTTCTAAAAGCTTGCCAATTTGGATGAAACAACTTAATGGGCCAAAACAATCTAGCAGGGCAAGAGTACAAAATGTGTTTGGTGATTTGCAGCACATGCCAATGGCATAAATAGGGCCATAGGTGCTGGGAAATGATGGGTAAGAAACATAGAGGGGCCGAACTATGATGAGGCAGGAAGCTATCTGCACAGTATGCACTAGATATGCGTACACCGTGCTTCCTGTCCCGTTGATGTTTGCTACAAATTTCACAAAACTTGGTACGAGTGTACTGTCGGGTGAACCGGCAGTAAGTTTGCATATTGAAACTGCGCTAAGGGAGGAGGACAACAGAGCAAGAATTGTTACTATGTGTAGTGGTGCTGTTTTCCGTCGACTTTGTTCCTAACATACCTTTACCAGCTCTACAGGGCTCATTTTGCAGTCTGCTGTTTTAAGTGGTGTCAGGTAAAGCCAATCGCTATTCTTCAACCAACAAACTGCTGTGCCATACAACACATCCTTCTAATCATCTTCATAAGTTGCAAGATAAATGTACTTCTTTAGTCTCATATTCAAAATAACACAGATTGATTGCTTGTGTCATCATCAGAACTAAAAAAATTAACCATACTTTCACATATACATCCATTCCTCATTAGTGCAGTCCTCGTTAATATGGACTCATACTATTAGCAGTGTTTCTGGGGAAAAAACTTTTTTCAATGCACTTACGCTTTGCTAACATAGAAACTTGCTGATCATAGTGGACAGAGTGAAAATGCGTACGGCCCATTGTGGCATATGTTCTTGTCCCATTAATGTGCAGAGGGGAAAGACTTAACATTTTGGATTTGAGCAGATAAATCGAACGCTGCCTGAATCATATACCTATCTTGCACACTGGAATTGCCATCACAATGCTTGCCCCACTGTCTGCACAGACTGTTATGCTAACCCGTGGACTGCCAGGCACACTGACTTCTAACCAGCTCACGCACTTTCTGGTTGCCAAAGAGCTTCTCTTTCTAGTGTAAAAATCACTGTCAGGGCTCGGCGAATCACATCCTGGCTTGGATTCCTCATTGCACAAAATGAAATAACCTGCTTAAAATTAAAACAACAGAATCGCTTGCTTATATTATAACCTCACGTATGCCTACCCGCAGCCCGCAATTCTAGGTTAGCACTTTTTATACTGAGTACACCGCAGAAGAAAAGAAAAATGCAACACTCCTGATTCAGGCAGGCGCAGCGGGCAAGAACAGAACTAGGCACCGGTGCAAAGCAGGGAATCTGCTAATGCAAGCAGCAACAGCTATTTCATTCAAGTAAAGGAATGGGTTCAAATTAAATGTGGTCTTTGCCTTGGCAGGTCAGTGGTTCCATTGATACTACAGGACTCTCAGAAACAGGGCAACATCGGTATTGCAGAACCAACCACCATGCAACAATGCTTAGCACATTTCAAAGAACTGAAATAAGCTTTGTTATTGTAGCTTTGAATCTGTGCAGGAATGGTACTGTCGTGACCACACAAATGTGAAAGGATAAGTGGGCCAGACAACCTAGCCGATCACTGGGGAAGGTGCAAATATGCGTCTATATGTCAGCAAATAAACTTTTGTTAGTGTAAAATGTAAGGAGGATTAAGGAAATCTTGGAAGCGTTCTACACTGTCGATACACAGCTGATTGTGCTCGCCATCGCCGTCACTCAGCAGACAAGTAATCATGTCCGTAGCACGCAGTCACAGGCAAATGAAGGTAGCAAGGTGCATGTGCATTCTGACATCACCTTCTCAAGGCTTCGAAACTGTGTTGTTAAACAAACTGGTGCGGCTGTCCCAGGGAGTGTTGGTGAATAACCACTTAACACCAGCAAAGCAGAGTTCACGAGCTGCTCTGCAACAATAGCATTGTGCACACATCCACTTTCGTACCGCTGATCTCCTGATCGAAAGGGACCGTGAGTAAAATCAACAACAAACAGTGTACGGCTCATGAGGCGCTTCAAGGTCACCGAATTTTTCTGATTACAGTGGAAACCAAGATCCCACTTCAACTTCACATTGCCAAGAATTTGTCAGAGCAAAAAGGTAAAAAAAGCATAGGGGAAATATTTTTTAGTATATATATATATATATTTTTTCAAGACTTGTTATGCACAACTTGTTCTGTGGACAATTTTTACCCCATTAGTTGCTGCCAGTTATTTTTTTTTGCATAACAGAGTAGAATGCTCATTGAAAAGTAGACTCATGAGTTAACACATATGAGAGATTCTACACTGTGAACTAGCCGTGATTTAAATGCGGCAATGATTCTTGTTCGTAATCGCGTAATACCATGTCACAACCTAAACCGAAATGGCTAGAGGAAGGGTTCAGTCACCCATTCATCGCGCAAATATTTATTGCAGACAAATATCTGCACAGCCGGCAGGAAATAAAAAGAAATGACGCCCCCGAAGATACATCTGCACTGCACACCAATGTTTTCACACAAGTCACACAGTGCCGCCGGCCACTCGTAACACGAGCACCCATAATCACAATATGTATTGAATGGAGCGCCAAGACGCAAAAGGATGGCAGCGTTGCTTTTGTCGCCGCGGAAAACAGTCCGGCGGCCGTGCAGCAAAGATCGTGTCACGTCGCACGCACGGCAGTACTCGAGCACAGCGCCCGCACGAATCGCGATCAAAATGGTAATGGATACGTAGCAGAAATAACGTAGTGTGGTAGCGATCACTGCAACCATCGCAACGAATGCGACTAGCTGCGCAACGCCACGATCATTTCAGCATTCGGAAAGCACAGCGTCCGTCGTGAGCTTTCGCAGGCACACATTTCTCTGCCTCGACGTAAAAGCACTCGCTCCGATCGCAATCACGTTCACTACGCGGACACTTGTCATTGTGCTATGCAGCTCATGCACGCACAAGAAATTCACCGTGACTCGCCGCTGTCCGTGATGATCCTCGCAGGAATTACAAACGCTTACAACAACCACAAACAGCTCGAAATAAACACTTCGTGACACCGCCACTGCACAGGCCTTGCATCGGTTTGAAGCGGCGCTCTGTCAACTCCGTCAGCGTAGATGATTACAGAATTCAACTAGTGGAACTACCGCTTGCCACTGCTGAACGCGGCGAAGTTTGCAGTCGCTCTGAACACTGGTAATATCAAGATGTGTCCAATATAATATGCTTCGCGACATCGCTGCCACTGCCCAGGCCGCGCTCCCCAGTTCAGTCGACGGATGGCCATCTTGCCCCGGCAGGGCAGAACCGAGGCGGAGGGGCTCGAGACGTCACTGACGTCACGGGAAAAGCAGCCAACAGATGCAATCCGGTCCCCGGCCGGATGCGCTCGTCCGCCAGAAAGTTGAAGTTGACCAACTTTCCATCCGTTCGCCGAGCGAGGCGGATCCGCCAGGCCCGCTCGCGAAGCGGACGAGGCGGAAGGCGCTCCGAAACGATCGTACAACGGCCCTTAGCTCTCACGTGGTTTACTCCTCCGTGTGAGGAGCCGAATATGTGTTCTCATGGTGCCAGAATATCGCATTAAAGCAAAATAAAACTTTGGGTACCACATTTTTCTGGGAATTATTTGTTCAAGCTTTATTTAACGTAGCTTTGATGATACAGTTACTGCTGCAGATTTTATTGATGTAATAAATTGTAAAGACTCAGCCGAGAGGTGCACAGTGTAGTATTTCCGAAACTTAATGAAGCGTGCAGCACTTCAAAAACCTTGTAGCTTTTAATCTCCCGCATGTGTTGCCAATGTACAAAGGGTGATAAGAAGTGCACTATGTGCTCAAACGGGGCTTGAAAATATACACCTGTAGCTATCGCCTCAAAACAAGCAAGGCTGCGGTATACCGCGTAAACCGCGGGAACCGAACGATCATAATCCCACATACCGTTCTACAGACCATCTGCCCAGCATCGATCTTTCCGCAAGAATTGACATGTCTGTTATTAATGCATAATTTAAAAATTTGGTTATCAGATCTTCGTATACGTCGTATGGAGATCGGCTTAATGCTTCGGATGAGCGCATAGGTTAAGTTTGATCTGCGATTCACAATTTTCGTTGTTGATGCCTTGCTTATTTTTACATAACTTGTCTTATGCGTTCCACAGTATGAATTGTGCCTTGATTCTCTGCATTTTGTTTTTATCATGCTCGTCCGCCTCTTATTTGTGAGCCTAACATTTATACACAGGGCACTTGATGTTCTAGCATCATTTTTTCGAGAATCCGGGGGTGAAAATCGGGGCGATATCTCCAACTTTGCATCGGTGACTAATTGAGTTATTTGGTAAAAAGAATCAAACTTCGTCTTTTTTTCGGGTCATTTTACAATTTTGTGTTAACGCTTGTTTTCGTGTGGGACATAATTTATAACTTTTTAATAATTACAGCTAAAGGTCGTCATGACGAAGCTGATTGGGTTTCGCTATTCGTTGCAGCCATTGCTTCGTTTTAGCCGCAAGTGACCTTGGCCGCAAGGGTGGCGTGCCAACGGGCTTTCCTACCACCATGCAAACCGAAGACAACACAGGTGGCGTTTAGGTTGCCGCCTACGTGTGCTGGCCCCATTGTGGCCACGGTATGTTTGCTTCGTAAACGCCTTTAAAGAAGCTGCTCCCGATTAAGCCTCCGTCGCGCGTGTCCAGATTTATTGCGACCTGTATCATCTTCAGCGCCTAATGACGTGGTTCAAGATTCTGAAGACGTCTTTTCTAATCCACATTCATTTCTGTAAGCGAGCCTAAGACACGCACACAAAGCGCCTGCGATACAGGCGAATGTGGGCCCACCAACCAAATACATCTGCCTCGTCAACGGTCACCCGTTTCTTACGCAGGGCGCTTATGATTTAGTGCATGAGAAACGGGTCTTGGAGGAATAATGTCGTAGGGGACAGGGGAAGACCTATTCCCAATAATTAGCCACTTTTTACCGGCGCTAAGGCAGATGTGGGCTGATACCAGGCGCTGCGTTCTTGTGCGCCGCTCTTTGTGACATCATTCTGCGGGCCCCGTATACTCGAGTGTCGATGAACATTGGCATGCCGGCGTCAAAATGTTTTCAAACCAAAGGAACCGAATAATACCCTACACAAACATTTATTCAAGACCACAGCGGCCATTTAAAATACTCAATTCGGGCAGCAGCACGTCGTTAGCGTGGATAGCGCTTGATACAGTAATGGAAATTATACGTTTAGCCAGCCTTTCATTTCTAGAACCATCTTCGCCAACTTAATCTGAAATTAATTCTGGTGATGAACATCAAGCATGAAAAGAGATTTGAAATCATCATTTAACTATAAACACCCTTTTGAAATAAGCGCAAGATATCCGCTAATTCTCTTTCCGTGCCTTAAAGGGCCACAGAAATGGGTGTTTGAGCTTGGAATTAAAATGTTTGCAGTATGTAGAGCACAGGCCACCGAGCGTCCATGCCGCTTACGAGGCATCAGAAGCGAGCGGGGAGTTTACATTTTTAAAAATTCCCGCTTTTGCACCTCGCGGCGACGCGCGGTTGTGGGCTTTCGCGCGAAATCCTGGCAGACGACGTCACGCCTTGCAAATGACGTCAGCAGCCGGGGGTTATCATTGGTTCACAGCGCCAAACTCTTTCAGACGTCACGCGCTACCGCGGCCGAGGCCATTTCCGCGAGCGCCGCAGCCGGCAGAGGTAGGGGAGGGGCCGAGTGAGTGGAGCCGGCCAATGAACGCCGCGGTTTTGGCGTGCGAGAGGAGATGGAAACGCGCGAAGACGTGGAAGTTCAAATTTTGTCTGCATATAACCTAGCTTTCACAAAACGCAATAAAATATATCTTGCTGGGGGATAATTATGAACCGTCATCTTTCAACATCTCAGACAGAGCGCACCTTTATTGAGACCCCCTTTCTGGGTCCCTTCAAGCTTTCCGCAGGCGCATTTTCGTATATATCCGTTCGTGAGGCAGAGAGATGGGTAAGACCAGGTTTTCCTCAAACACCAGTTGCCCTACGCCATTCTCGTCATGCCAGGCACTGTAACACATTCACGCTCGCCCGCTCTCTCCGCAGTGAAAGTCCTCGGACTGGGATCTTCAGAGCTGGGCAACTGCTTTGAAAACTTGACAGCTCCTTTTCAGTTGCTTGAAAGCGTAGTGCTTGCGTGACAGGCTGTGGTTGTGGCGGATGGCGTTATTTTCTCTCCAATGCCTTCCACTTTCTATTTCCTATCTCCTTTCCCAATGCTGGGCAGCATACCTACTACTAACTAACCTTCCTGTTTCCCTTCCTTTCTCTCTACACTGAGCCCGCGACCTGTTTGAGACCATGTTCTGCTTTCTACAATGATTTAATTATAAGAAACATGAGAATCAGTATTGACATTTGCTATCTTCAAGCGTGTCTTCAAAAAGGAAACACTCTGAATATGATCCGTCACGTCTGAGAGGGTTCAAAGCGCACAACCGGATACACTCAGCGGCAATTAAGAGCTGGGTTGCGCGCGGGACGATGTTGACAAAACAGAAAACAGGAGACAGGGCGTGACAAAAAGTTGAGTGTACATTCATGTTGAGAGAGCGCTCGTGTTTTTTTATTTTTTTAACATCAGACCCGAAAGCAGACGCGTGAATGACTCTGTTAGGCGTTTGTGTCGTTTAATACCCCTGTCACACGGGACTTCTTCTCGGCCTTTGCCGTAAAGTTGTCTTATTGCACTAAAGAAGGAAAACCGAAAAGGAGCAGCGACGCTGCTACACGGCAAATCCAAAGGAGCTAGAACGCGGCCTCCGTGAATGCCAAAAGTCACCGCTGTGTGTGAAGCGGCGCTAGTAACATTATGAAATTAAAGCAGACGGTAGCACTTCAGCTAAGAGTGCATTCGTTTATGTTGGAAAAAGTAGCTATCACGATAATAAACGAGCGTTCTGACGGTGAGAAACGGATATTTTGAAACAAGGTTTCTTTTTTTTTTTTTCATCGTTCTCGGTCCGACTACGGTAGGCGCACTTTTCCGTTCGGCTCCTCGTTGTGTTCGAGGAGCGTGCTTTGTTGCTTGTGTCTTTGTGCGCACAAGCAAACTCAAAACACGCACTCAACAAAGAGCAAACGAAGAAAAAACAGCAAAGCGAGATGCACAAGCACGTGTGTGTCGATGCGGCTGCTGAAAAGCGTTCAAGTCCTTTCTTAGCAGTGTGGATGTCTTTAGTCATAGCCTCCTCTGCGGTTAAGTGCACAGTAACGCAAAATTAACCATTGAATAAGATAAATTAGATATTTTTTACGGTTTCAAAACTAAAAATTGCGTCAATTTTTTATTCTTCGAGCTCGCTAGCTGGCGCTGCCGTCTGGGTTGCTCCTTTCAGCAACTTTAAGGCCGCTGACGGCCGCCTTTATTGCTACGGAACTTTATCGCAATGGTCTCGACGCTTTGCCGTGTAGATGCGCGTCACGCGCCTTTGGGGCAAAGGACCCTAATTTCTAAGGCCTTACAAGTGCCCGTGTGACAGGGGTATTAAAGCGTGCCTTTAAATGCCAATTTTTCTATGCCTCCTAACGTGTTTTTCATGTGCTGAAGCGACAAGCTAATCTTGAAGGTTGTTCAGTAAATTGAATGAGCGTACCGAAGGCTGTGACACCCTTGTCATTAGGGCAAGGCTTCCAGTTTGGGTGACACTTCCGCTTTCATTTATTCAGGCAATTCTACTACGCATGCGTGAGCGTAAGTGTATGTGTTGTTTTAAATGTGAGCGGATATTACAAAATTAACTGCCAATTTTTATACTGATATTATGAATTTACTTTCTGCTTATTTTTTACGTGTTGGTGGCCGTGTGATAGCCGGTGGTCCGTTTTCTAGGTGCCCACCTTATGTTTTCTGTGTGTGAAGTAAACGTCCGTATACCTGGTGTCTACTTTAAAAAAAAACACAGCATAAGCTTGACATTCTTAATTTTGCGAAACGGGAATTATACTTACATATACTGTCTTGTTGTCGATTGTCATATTCTTAAGGCAAAGAGCCGGCAGCACAGGATGTAAAGCTCTTTCGCAAAACCAGTTCCGCTTATATACTTTCACTGTGCTGCCCTATATGCATCGGTTGTCATCGTATGAGCGCGTCTCAAGAACATCGCTGGAGTAATTAAGTAGCACGCTGTTCCAGTATCCACTACATCATTGGTTGTTTTCACCGAATACCGGGAACGCCAGGCTGGTACCTGGCGTTGTTCTCAGAGTCGAGCCGATGAACGACGACGCAGTGGTTCTACGTACGAGAGAGACAATACGTATATCAACCGGACGGGTTATTAGTTCGCTTCGCGCGAGTCATTGCAGCTACGGAAGTCTGGGAGCACAGCACCTGGTAACGCCGAGAGCTGACCGCGTCACTCAAGCAGCGCAGTGTTCGTGGGTCTTCGTTATCGCATTGTCGGTCTCCGATGGATTGCTAAGCCATGAAGGCTGCGCACACATCATGTGAGCAAGTCCATCCCGCACAAATCGACAACAGCGAAAACCGAATCGAGAGGACCGAAACGAGCAAGGTGAACCGTTGTTAGCCTTCAGAGGCTTTACGCTACCTCAGTTAGCTTCGCGTGTTTTTTGTTTTTTTTTCATTTTTCGCGCGTCACTAAATGAGAAGACTGAAGTACGACTTCGGGGTGACTCGATCTTAAGTAATAAGAAGAAAATGTTAGATACTTGCAGAAATCAGGAAAAAAAATGACGCTGTCAAGCATTAAAAATCTTCCTTGGTTCGATTTTCAAGTCATGGCTTGTAAGTTGTGAAAAGAAAGTTTTAGCACCTATATTCGTCTATAATGGAAAGCATGATGTACGAGAGGAGGTTCGTTTTGGGTGATTAACTTGGAGGCGTTTGGAGGATAAACTCTCACTTTCGCACAGATTCTATGCTTTGTGACCATTAAGTTCGCTTATTTTCCTCCATTCCTCAGGGTTTATGTTCCTCTTTACCCTTCCTCCAGTGCACAGTAGCCAGCCGGAACCAGCATTGGCTAACCTCTCTATCTCTCCACCCCATCTTTACTCCCTCTCCTTTTATCTCTCGTAGATAAGCTTCTGCCAGAGTCCTTAAATGGTTTTAATTTTCTCTGTACCAAAGCTAAACCGAACCAGCTAAACTGAACTAAAATTCTAAACAGCCTAATACAACGCTTAGTTTAGTTTATTTTTTCTTTAATCACAGAGTGTTCTAGAGTAGGGGGTTAAGGGCATGCTTATATTTAGGGCAACGGAGCGTGCCAGGAATAAGCCGGAATGCAAGATAATGTAAGAGGGAATGCAAGAGAGATTTAGCGATCTATCGAGCCAATGCGGATTATCGTTTTTTTTTTCGTTATGATTTTCTGCACTGGGCCTTCTGCCCTTTTTCGAACGATCCGGGCTAGGCTCTGTTCAAAGCTGTCCAAGGCCGCTAAAAGTCTGCTCCAAAGATGGCTTAAGCCGGAGAGGTGCGTAAACTGTTGATGTGTTCGTGTTTGTCTGCCTCAGGTCGTTGCTTACATATAAGCTACAGTGCAGGTTTCACGATATCACAGGGTGAACCCGCTCACATCCACGCTGCACTAATGCACAAAAGCAACCGTTCACTGGGGCGCTGCAGGTCACTTCCGTGCTCAATGCGCACACTGTGCAATCTTTGTCGGCAAGCTTCGTTCGTTAACTTGGACGTTAACTCGGACGTCATTTAAGCCGCATGACTAATGGGTTTCAAGTATCGCTCGATACAAACAAGCTTAAGTCGTTCTTAGCAGAGCCCACCATTCGTGCTCCAGCATTCACGAGAGTAAGTTTACATATTTGATGACAAAGATCAAGAAGTCACACGGCCACGTAAACCAATTCTTTCGATTGTCCTATCATGTCGCTAGAGCCTCGTTTTGTCTGACTTCAGTTCGAGCGACTGCCCCAATTGCTGGGACTCTTAGCAGCTGCAGCATGCAGTTTCATCAGGATAATAAGTGAAGTTAGATTGACAGATTTGCTACCAAATGTGACAAATTGCTTTTTTCATGATTGATTTTGTTGATTGATTGCAATAGGAGCCGAACACAAACAGGCAAGACCCGCGAGTAGCACTAGCCACCGAGACTGAACACTAAATTCCGCTCACTGCTTTCTTGCAGTGTGGAGACAATGACAAAAAAAAATGAAAGCAAGCAGACTGGTGGAGACACTAATAAAAGCACCAACGAATGTTATCCAGGCCTCGCACCGGCGTAAGTAGGACATATGCTCCACCGCGTCACCAACATCGACGCGATATACGGTACGAATAACCAGCACTCGGCACAGGGACGAAGCGACAAGCACGACCCAAGATGTACACGACACAAGATGTACACAAAAGGTGTGTGTACACCACAGCGGCCACCGTCACGGTAATCTGTCGATAAACCTTATTCGCGCATTCAAGATGGCTTATGTAGGAGGCGAGAACCCGTATAAAGCCGTACGACGAAGCTATTATTTTTTTTTTCTGCGCGCCAGTATAGTGGAAACTCTGAGGTCATCATAAGAGATGGAGTTATATAGCCAGAGCGCATTATCGCTTCTTTTATTATCATCAGAAACAAGTCACTCACACTAAGTGTTCGGTTGCCTTCCACCAGCCCGAAAACAGGCCCAACTGAAAAATGCTTCCATCGTTTGCTGTGAGGCGTTTAGGTTCAGTACGATATGATACGATGCGATATGGCACACAAAAAATGGGGAACAGAGATGTTTAAGGGTAAATGCTGTAGATGGCAGCTTGACAGAGCTAAAATACGTTTCGTGGCAGCAGCAGAGCTCAATAACAGTGCACAGGGAGACAATAATCAGGCAGAAAAAAACAGCACAAAAGGATGAAAGAATAGACAAAGTAAGTTACATGATATGACAAAACAAACAGTACGAAGAAAATCAGGCACTAAGACCTATTACGATATATGTCGTAATAACACTTACAACGCGCTGTGTTTATGACACAACGTCAGACAATGACGAACCACGCAGTTAAATGCACATTGATTCTTCTCCTAGAGGAAGTATATACTTTTTTGCCGTAAATCCAAATATGCTCATTAAGCACTCATTCGCCGACCACTATGGCCACGTGGCCGGAGAAAAGCGCCTGGTGACGCAAAACCAACAAACGAAAAGCGAGAGTGCAAAAGCACGAAACCACACAGCTGCAGGTCTCCCGTCTTAGTTGTTTAGATCGGTTAGTTATTTAGATCGATATCAGTGGAGGGATACCCGTAACGTCACTAGAAGGTATTCATAAGGGGTGGGTGGGATGTGTCTTAAAATTGATGACATAGGGTTGGGTACATCATTTCACCGGTGAAATTTCTAAACCGGGGAACTTCATTCACGATTTTTTCTGCAACGCAAGCACATTTCGTAGCGCTCCTGAAGATTAGTCTATCCGTCTAGCTTAGCGTTCCTATTTAGTGTCCGTTAAAGCGCCATGTGTGCATAGAAGCCAGAGTGAACTTTTAACGGCTTGAGGGCATGAACTCGGCCATAACGACTTAGCGTCAGTGTACGAAAACGACCGTTCATTGCAAGTTGCGGGTCACATCAGCGGTCAACGTGAACACTCCTCAGCGGTGAAGTTTAGCTCATTAATTCGCATGTTAACTCGAACGTCTTTCAAGACACATGACTGATGGGTTCCAAAAACTGCTCGATACAAAAAAAGCTTATGACGTTCTGCGCTGACCCTCCGTTCTTACTTCAGATTTCATGAGAATAAATTTGCATATTTGAAGGCAAAGTTTGAAAAGTTTCGCGCCTGCTTGAATCATTTTTTATATGTTTCGCTCAGCTCACTGGAGCCTCGCTTTAACTGGCGTATGATCCATTGACTGTTCTGGGGAATTTGAACGTTGCGCTTTAGGAGCTGTGTCAGTTACGTGTGTGCGTTTTGTGTTCGCATGCACTTGTGGCAGCTGTGCTATGAGTTCACAGAGTTATCTTCGTTTGTACTTCATAATACTTGTCAAGAAAAAGAAAGAATATACTGCTTAGTGGCGTTTTAGGGTGTGTTCTCCATCAAGGCGTTCCTCTATCTGGCCCATGCTTTGTTTTTAGGAGTGAGATGCTTTTAGCTTCCATTCGCAGCAAGTTCACCTGAACATATTTCGGAAACGAGAAAAACCGGAGTTGAACACGAAGCATACCTTCAGCTTGAATGCGAAGTTTATCACGAAAATTTAGAAGCCATTCCCAAGACTTTTGTCTGAATGGCATCCAGCAGGCATAAACCTGAGTCCCGGACAGGACATGAACCAGCGTAGGCGCAAACAGGGCAGCTCTGCTACAGGTGCATTAACCATACGGTCGTCGCGACAGCTGTGGTATTCGCGGAGAAGGGGCCAGAGCAGGTTATCAACTCGGGTGGTAGTTCGCTTTAGTTTGGGCCACCGCCGCCTAAGCACTTTAATCTACTGTGTCTTCTGTAGACTCACTGAAGAAGGTTAAGAGATGTTCTTTTGCTTCCTGCGAACTCGATGATCACGATAATTTTTTATACCACATAGCACAAGGTGTTTTTGTTTACTCATCATCAGCCTGCCTACGCCCACTGCAGGCCAAAGACCTTTCCAATATCTCTCTAGTGAAGGCTGTCCTGTGCCAGCTGCGGCCACCCTATCCCCGCAAACTTCTTGACCTCATATTTCCGCCCACCAAAGTTTTTACTGCCCCCTGTTACGCTTCCCTTCCCTTGGAATCCAATCTGTTACCTTTAAGGACGATTGGCTATCTTGCCTTCGCATTACCAGCTGTGGCCAAGCCCATTTCTTCCTCCTGATTTCGACTAAAATTTCCGTGTCCCGTATTTGATCCCTGACCCACTCTGCACTCTTCCTGTTTCTGAACGTTACACCTATCATTTTTCTTTCATTATCTCGCTAGCTGTCCTTAAGTTGAACCTTTTCCGTTAGCCTGTACGTTTATGCCTCATAGGGGAGTACAGTTAAGATACAGCTGTTATATACTTAACTCTTGAGAGATATTAGTAAACCGGTATTGCTGATCTCGGAGAACCTGCCATATGCGCTCCGCCCCATTCTTATTTTCCTGGCCAACGCTGCGGTGCTTCCTATGACCTTGCGTGCAGCTCTGTTTGGTGAGCGCTCTCACACTCTTTCTTCACTGCTCTGCGTTTTGTGACGCGGGCCCTTTCAACGTGCCCTTTGTTCTGAGAATAGTTGCACCTCTGCTGACCACACTTGGAGTAGTTCAGCAACCCGGAACATAGGAAACAATAAAAGAATTGGTCGCTGCGCATCCGTGATGCGAGAACCTGTGACGCGTATGTTGAAGGCGCCCTCATGTAAGCCTGTTGTTGAACTCATTCTGCCGCAAGAACCAAGAACGTGGTGTCCTTCTCGCCGAAGAGACGCTGTTGCAGAGCCAAGTCCCGGACACCAGACACGAACGTTTGTCGCGAAGCATCATTTCGAGAGGCAGCTTTGTATTAGTTCATCTTGAGCAAACCGCAGCAGTTGAGGACTACATGGAGACGTTACAGCCGCCACACATGCTTTCCCGGGAATTGAACCAAGGTTGCACTCCCTCCCAATACTCTTGAATTCTTATACGGGCAGCGAAACGACGAGTGTATTGCGCCAGCAACCGGCAGAAAATAGCCCGCACGTTTACCCTCTTCCTGTCCCCTCACCTCTTTCATTTCATTTCTCCATTCTGCCTCCTCTCCTTTATTTCCGCTGCCCCAGCTCAGGTTCTTCAGTATCGATGGCAGATGCCGGGGCTAGCAAAAATCTTTTCCTTCCTTTTTACTATTATTTTAATAAAAACCACTACCACCACCAGCACGTATGGTAGCTGTTTCTCCCATTGGCTGGCCGTGATCGTGTCGTAATGCCGGTAATACCCCCGAAGGAGAGCGTTTAGGAGTATGCTGAATAAATAAATAAATAAATAAATAAATAAATAAATAAATAAATAAATAAATAAATAAATAAATAAATAAATAAATAAATAAATAAATAAATAAATATTATGCCACTCAGACACCCTTAAGCGTGCACATGCTGCCTGGAACTTCTGGTTGTGACAAAATATGAAAGACAATCGATTTGCGGCGAAAGGTTTAAGGCCGCTGGTCTCATTTGTAAAGCTAGTGACATCCGACCAGCTCTTATTGCTTGACATTGAAGTGGGTGGTCAGCAGATGAACTGGCTTGTCGTAGCCCACCCCAGCCAGGCGTGTCGACTGGTTTGCAGCTCAAAAACGCGTTGTCCAGAATTTCTTGGTATGCCTAAAGACGCGATTTCGAGCCCCGCCGGGGCGGACGGTTTTTATGGAGGTGAATCGCAAGAGGCCCGTGTGCTGTGCGACATCAGCGCAAGTTAAAGAACTTCAGACGGTCCAGATTATCCGCAGCTCTCTACTACAGCCGCACTCATAGCCTGAGCCACTTTGGGACGTTAAACTTCGTAAACCCAAGTGTCAAATGTTTGCATTGCTATACAGCAGCCTACGAAAATTAACCCAGAAAACAGCTAATTTTGTCCCTCGTTCTATCTGCTACCGCAAGAATGCTACTCAGCATTAAGGCATCGGTACCGCCCCCTGATAACCTCATCAGATCTTACGTACATTTACACTGCACGTTTTTCTTTTACAGAATTCTTAATAAGCGCATTACTTCTGCAGCCTATATCCTATCCGAAGTCACATATAGTGCTAATTGTTCTGCCGCGTATTCAGCTTCTCAAGAACTTGATAACAATGGCTCACATTTCTGCTTTCAGTGTACAAATAACTCCCAAGTTTTTCTAGCCTTTACCATGCTTCTAATACTAATTTTGATTTAAATACGTGCTCTGTCACGCGTGTACTTAAATGTACGCCATACGACAATGTTTCATGTTTCTGTTGACACAGAGGCACGTAGTAGAACAGCATGCTTTGGCGGAAAACGCTTGTTCACGATGTCTCTACCGTTGTCATCGCAAGAGAATACGCCCAATACACCCATGAGCAAACGCATGCGGCACCAAGCATCACCGCCAAAAAAGTAGCTAATGACCTCATGGGTGAACCAGCACAGGAAGGTCCTAAAATGCAAGAAAAAAAAGTGTCCTTGGCAACAAAAATGAAATGTGAATAGAAGCCGCCAGAGGTAGAGGTAGCTCTGCGATTCCCACAATGGCATCATGCGCGGGGCCACTTCCAGCTCAAGAAATTCCGGGCTAACTTAAACAAAACAAAAATTGAAAGAGGAGGCTGCCAAAAAAATAAAAAATAAAGCGGGAAGCCACGAGGCGGGTAAGCGCACTTTTCAGTTTTTTTTTTATTTGATTTATTGATCTTTGTTGCTTTACAATTGTACGCAAACACTGCTCGGACCCATAGCCAACGGCTAGTAACGGGTCCAATAGAGAAAATGTATACAAGCATGCAGGCAACAATATACCAAAATAAAGTAAGCAAGTTAGTAAAAAAAAGAAAAGGCTATACATCACTCTCAACACTTGTAAGAGTATCTCAAGCGATTGGCGTGTTTGGGTCAAGTTTACATTTTTCTCGATTGCATGTTTGTATCCGAGAATGAACACGTGAGAACTCGGCTTGCTGCGCAGTCATGAATATCATCGTAAGTGCGAAGTGCTGGAACACATAGGATTACATTAGAATCGTAGCAAGGCGCGATTGGGGCTAGTTCGGTGCACGTTGTATTCTACGGGCTACCATGGTAGAAACAAGAGAGAAAATGACGACCACCAGACAAGCGTGTAAATGACAACTGAGTTATTCAGAAAAAAGGGCATTGAGGGCATTGATGTGGTCATGCATGCAAAATATATTAAATACCAACTTTTTCCGTAGAAACCAGTTTTCAGTTGCGTGCTTCTCTTGTGGTAATAGGGTATAGTAGGCCACGCAAATGCACTCTAAATAACGCTTCCCGCGAAGGGCGCTGCTTGCTTCTTTCTTTGCGATTGCACATGTCATCTTTGCCAAAGTAACCAGGTTGCCGCGACCAGACAAAAAGCGGGCTGGCGGCATCTTGCCTGAGCGGCGACGATGTGGTCGCCATCCGTCGTCAGCTGTGTGGTAACCTGCGTGACGTGCGAGTGCTCCTTCCCCCTCTAGATTTCCTGTCAAGATGAGAAATACAAAGGGCAGCCTTGCTACTTCTGGTAATAATACACTCAAAAAACCCCTGCAGCGCATGACGATTCATCTTGCGTTAATACTGCTGCGTTATTTGTGCAGTACTCAGTAATCGAGCAGGGCCATGCACTGAGGGCAAGCAGCCTGTACTAATTCCTTGGCGTACCGGACGCTTTCGAGTAAGCAAGAAAACAACATTTACAATTTTCTTGATGAGAGTAGTTTAGGAAATCTAGTTCCATAAACATAAGGATGATACCATGGTGGATGATACCGTCTAACTGAAATGCTTTGTTTGTGAAAGCGTGCTTCACTGTGTGCTGAAATACCTTCGCTTCCAAGGGAGGACCAGCATGTGCCCCCATGGCTCCTCTCATGGAGCTGGTGGGAGCAGTGACAGGGCCCATGGTAATTTGAACTGCAAATGAGGAACTCAGATGGAGCAATCTATCAACCCCTTGTCGAAAGCGTACCTGTCGTATGTCTGCTACAGCAAATGATCTACGGTGCTCATGACATGGAGTTTGACAACACAGGCAGGGTGTTGCAAGCTCCTCAGAATTGCAGTAGCTGTTGCACAAGACATTCTCGAGGAGAGAATTGCTGATCGTTCAAATCTTACCCAAAAGCCGTCCCACCCCGGAGTTCTTTCGGCGATGAAGTTCTATTGGATCCGATGGTCCGCAATATATATCTGGAGCGGTTTTGCGCGAATATTTTCCACATCTTTTTTTAAGCACCGTGAGGAACGTTGGAATGTTCGTGCGCTCCCTGAGAAAATAACTCGGTGTATTCCTTTTCTTGCCACAAATCTCCTGGACGCACTGAGGGAGCTGACAGTCGATATGTGAGCTACCAGTTCAAGATGTACCGCTCGTTTGATTGCACATGTGAAGAGAAGAATGCGTCTCCCTTCCTTCAGCTTTGGTGTTTTGTGCACCGACAGCGTTTACGCATGTCACTTTAGAAGGCAACAATTGTGTTGCCCTTTCAGGGTGTAGAAGAGCAGCTGCTGGCTGCTCGGCTGTTGAGGTCGCCGCAACCAGATTTTTTGAACAAGCTTTTTACCACTTGTCATTCCGAGTTGTGCGAGCCTTTCAAGTGGACAGCATGTAAAAGGCGCCTCTGCATACCATGAACTAGCAGCTCGAGGAAGGAAAGATTCGCCGAGAGAACAACGAAACGCTTGGCATTTTAGGAAAGCTCGAGGTGCTTGAGACGTCCCAAAACTATGAGTATTCTGATTGGCTAAGAAGATAATGAGGTCACGTGCTGGGAAGCTTTTCAGCATTGGTGCTGAGGGACGACTGGAATTCTTGGGAAAAAGCCTCGTGTTGCACCTCTTTGATAATACATACTTGATTGCTGTTCATTTCTTCTGCTTTCAGATATGCTTTCTGCCTCTCGGTAGGAAATCATTTCATCCAGGTGGCAACTCTGACCAGCTTGGACAGGAAGCTGTGGCGTTTAAAAGCTAATTCATATTCTTCTGCCCTTCGTGTCACGTTGTGAACATGAAATAGGTTCCTTTCATCATCTGCAGTCATATGGCCCGCAATGATTTTGCTGCAAGGCCACGTAAGCAGGAGGCTTAGTGAGCCTAAAAGGTCCGTGCCACCAAATCGTTGTTGACCTGAGCGCTTCACAGGAAAAGCCTCTGGTAAGGAAGTCAGCTGCGTTTTCTGCTTTTGGGCAGTTGCTCCAGATGTATTGATCAGTCAGGTGTTGTATTTTCAGCAGGCGGCTGGCAAAGAAAGCTGTCCATTGTTGAGCAGAACCCTGTACGTAGGGAAGTGCAATTGTTGAATGGATACTGATCGACTGAGAGTGATCGACTGCGACTGATCACTGAGACTGATCGACTGAGACTGATCGACTGAAAGAAGTAGTCTTTTAGCCTGGTGCATGCCCATTAGCATTCTCATTAATTCAAGTCATGGGCAAAGTTGCTTTAGTGGGGCCACTCTCGATTTGGTGCGTTTCGATGGAGGCGAAGCGCTAAAACGCCCTTGTGGTGTGCGATGTCAGTGCACGTTGAAGATCTCCAGGTAGTCGAAATTTTTCCAGAGCTCCCCACTGCGGCACCTTTCTTCCTTTCTTCTTTCACTCAGTCCTTTACCCCTTCCTTTATGGCGGGGTTTAGGTGTCCAACGATATGTGCGACAGATATTTCGCCTTTTCCTTTCCCCAAAAATCAATTTTTTTACATGAGCCATGGTGTGTTTGAGTTATGTGCTTGGCAGTTAATGCGTCTTGAGAGCCGCCTTTCCGTATATCTCAAAATGCTTGGAACAAAGCGATCAGTTGTTAGTCAACGCGTGTCCGTATTACTCTCCTTTCACCCATGTATTTTTTGCGCTGTAATCCACGATTCATGATGCACCCCCCCAACATCTGGCTTATTTACCGCGCACAAGACTGCCGCGTTCAAGCGTTCCTTCACATCGAAATGAGATGCGTTGTTCTAATGGCGCCTTTAGGCTTAATTTTAAGATCGGAACTTTTTGCAGTAGCGTCCTGGGCATGCATGCGGCAGGCCTCCTCGTTCGCGATTTGCGCCTTTCATTCCAGGGAAAAAATCGCGCATTAGTTCGCTTCACGTGTCTTTCCAGCGACACTCCAGTAAAAAATAGAGAAAATATCCAAGAAAGAGACGATAAACATTGGCTGTAAGCGCTGTTCTCTGCTATGTTTGTGTTCACCAACAGGAGGACCGAGTTGGATGACCGATTCTCAAGTGTCACGCGTGGGCACGGTGCCTGAAGCGCACCGTGACGAAGAAAGCAAGCGTGCACGAAAGATTCCACACCTCAGTAGACCATTACAGCAGAAGCAACCCGCAAACCGTCTCTCGCAGTAATAGGATTAGGCGGAAGGGGAGGTCAAGGAATTTTGTCAGCGACCAATGCTTTGGTCTCATGCCATGACTAATGTCAAACCGGTAGCGCTGCCAACTTCTGACCGGATGCAAGTCCGCCCTGCCATTGTAAAGAAGCTGTCGGAGAAAAATTTGAGGGGTCACAATAGCCCAGGGGGGCCCAGCCATGGCCGGTTTGGTTCGGCCGGCGGCTGCCAGAAGGGTGCGCATCAAAACACCGGTGACGTCTATATTGCCCTCTCCCTCTTCAGCACCTGGGGAGCAAGGCGCGGCTATGGGCCCTCGAGGGCGAAAGAAAAGTAGCGGCTTGCCTGCTCGGGAAACTTCATATGAGTGCCACCGCCCTCAAACCTTGGGGACGTTCATCGCTGTATCTCAGTCACCAGTGTTATCGTTGCGCTTTCTTGGCAGTACCCACTGATAATGACTGACCCTAGATAAGCATGATTCACGAGTGGTAATCAGGTCATATTTGCGGATAGCTCTGTAGCAGCCGCCCTCGTTTCACTGGTGGAAGCTGTTTGGTGTAAAGAGAGGGACCTCGGTGTCGGCCCATGGCTTCCCACAACCAGGAGATGAGCAGCACTCCAGTCGACAATCGTCGGTCCCGACCTCCGGCGAGCAGCGTTCGCACAAGGAAACCGTCGACTCCAGAAACAGTAAGTGATTGAACGGCCGTTTATTTGCTTAACTAATATAAAGACAAAATACGAACTTTTGATTCTAAACTGCGCAAACCATGCCATACTAGAAGGAACCCGCCGCGGTGGCTCAGTGGTCAAGGCGCTCGTATACTCAGCCGGAGTACCCGGGTTCGAACCCGACCGCGGCGTCCGCGTTTCATGTGCTGTGAGATGTCAGCGCACGTTGAGGATCAAAATGAAAATTGGTTTTGGGAGAAAAGAAATCGAACAGTATCTGTCTCACATATCGGCGGACACCTTAACCGCGCCGTGAGGGAAGGGATAAGGAAGGAGTGAAAGAAGAGAGGAAGAAAGAGGTGCCGCAGTGGAGGGCTCCGGAATAATTTCGACCACCTGGGGATCTTTAACGTGCACTGATAGCGCACAGCACACGGGTGCGTTTGCGTTTCGCCTCCATCGAAATGCTTCCGCCGCGGTCGGGTTCGAACCCGGTTACTCCGGATCAGTAGGCGAGCGCCCTAACCACTGTGAAGGATCCCCAGGTGTTCTAAATTATCCCCGAGACCTCCACTACGGCACCTCTTCCTACCTTTCTTCTTTCACTTCCACTTTTCTGTCTTCCCTTACAGCACGGCTCAGGTGTCCACCGAGATATGGGAGATGTGGGATCTCCTTCCCTCAAACACGAATTTTCAATTTTTCATCGCCGCGGTGGCTCAGTCTTTAGAGTGCTCGTCTTTGCGAACCATCGTTCACAAAGAGCATTTCCGTATCCTTGTTCGAAAAGGAAGTGAGGAGATGCCTCTTTATCTGTATGAGACGTAAAGAACAAAATAAAGCAGCCGAGGAAACTTCTGACTGAAATATATAGTCGGATACAGCTAAAGAACACTGAGGCTTTTCCCCTTCAAAGCACCCCCTTCCAGTGATAGTGTCGGCCCATTCTCATGACCCTGCTACCACAACAATGCAGGTAGCGGCGCCGTAATCTAGAAAGGGGTCTTCCCGGCCATAGAGGGAGGCGATTATTCCCTTTTGTTTATCACTTCTTTCTCTGTCATGCGGATCACGGTCATGAAAATCGGCCGACGCCATTGGCTGGAAGGGGGTCTTTGAGAGAGAAAAAGCCGCTGACCACAGGGTATCATGGCCACTTCGTCCTCAACAGTATTGTTCTCCAGCTTATCCCCAGTAATTGCTCCCTATCTCTTCTTTAGTGTTCAGAGTAGGGGTACTAACGCGATGAGCAGGTCAAATCAGGTACTCGTCAACAGAATGCACCATTGTACCTTTTGAAGAACTCACTTTGCACGCGACGTCGAAAGCTGGAGGTAGCCGTGTGGGCTTCGGCTCACTTAGATAAAAGCCCATCATCCCCAACCCTTTTTCAAAAATAATACAATGGAGGGTTACTGACTCCTTCCCCCTTGCGCTAATCCCTTCGGTCGGAAGAGCAGGAGAAATGTGGTTGTGAACGAGGGTTTTCATTTCATAAAAAGTTACCTGCAAATCCATCCCTTACAGCGCCGTTCAGGTGTCCGCTGAGATGTGAGACAGATACTGCACCATTTCCTTTCCCCAAAAACCAACCAACCTGCAAATCAGCTTCCTTGCAATTTTGATAGTTATGCATTTTGCTCGAGAACCTGTATATGCTCAGGGCGACAGGGAAAAACAACTCTAAAAAAGAGCAACAATGAACGCTAAGTAGTTCATTTCTTCAAAATAGCCAGTTTTAAGATAACTGCAAATTGTCGCCTGACCCAGACCTTCTCATATCATTCATCTTCAGTGCAACCTAGACAAGTTCCATCCCTTTAAAGGGGCTGCGAAACACCGCTTGAACGGACGCCGGTTACACTTCAGATGGATTCTTTATGTCGCACAGATGCTGACTCAAAAAGAATTACGAGAATCGATGCATAGGAACGGGAGTTATTCAATGAAGAAATTTCAAAATACAAGCAAACAAAATGCTGCCCTCAACTCGATTGTCGCGCAGCTTCCCATTCCCATTTCACTCTACCAATGACGACACAGTGTGTGACCAATCAAAACAGCTTATCTTAGCACGTGGAGGAAGTTTACACTCCATGGTTGCCTGTTCTCTGTAAAGCCCGGGATACATGCGACGTTTTTTCCGACGATGTTCGCGCGGCAGAAAACGTCGCGGCGGCACGACGCCCGGCCGGAGATACATGGAGCGAAAAAGCGGCAGCCCGCCGCCGCGTATCTCTCAGCGCGAAAGCAATGTGATCAACAAGTGGAAAATACCATTGAGCGAGGAGCTCTTTGAGAGCAGCGACGCTGACTCCTCTGTCAGAATAACGAAATTGTTCATTTAGACACCACTTTACTGATTGCAGCACGCGTGCATAGATATCTACAAGGTTCTGCGCGCTCGAATGCATGCGGTCGCGTACCTTTCGATGCCCGCTCAGCCGTGGCTACCATCGGCTGCGGTTTTCTTCGGCACCTTCTCTTCAGGGAGGAAAAGCGGGCATTTCGATCCAAGATTCGGTCCTGTTCTCGAAAAAAAGTGACATTTCATGTCTCGTGAAGCGTTTATTTTCACGATAACAACATTTTCGTGCAATAAACACAGCAGAGCTCGTCGGCCATGGCGGCCATGTTGGCGGTGGCGGCGGTGGAGGCGGCCAAACCGGAAGAGCGGGCTTTCTGCGCTGCTATTGGCTTGCTCCAGCTGCCGCTTCCGGTCTCTCCGAACGCCGCGCGTCAATATCTGGCGGGGCCAGATCGGCGGCGGCGGGCGTTTTTTTCGAGGCCGGGCGTCAAATGCGTGCCGTCGGGCGAAAATCGCCCAAAAAACGCTCCATGTATCCTGGGCTTAACTCGTTCATGCCAAGGCTGGCGGCGCCGTTTGCATGGTTACAACAACCATGTGAACGGCGAGCTGACCCAGCGATGCTTCATCGTCACCTCGACGGCGCAGAACGGAACACTGATCAGTGACGTTCCCTGACTTATGGATCCCAACTCGAGCGCGAGATACTGCGACGGTGTGACGGCCTGCGCAAGATATCAGACACATTAAGGATAGCGCGTACCGCTACTGCTTACTGCCAACCATCGCCCCTAGCGCGCTAGCATGGTCGCGGCGAGCAAGGAGCGTGCGCTGTTGACGGGAACGTGGCGCCATCTGGCGCCGCCACCCGGTGATCCTCCCCAAGCTGACGATGCGCACGGTCTGCTAAATGTGAACTGAACGCATCATTCCTTGAGTCCGAAACGAGCGCTTATGGAGTGCAATGGCTCGATCGGATCAACTCCGCAAAGCCGCTCTCAGATAGTTAGAGAGTACCCATAAGTATTAGTGCTAGGTCGTAGGATGTTTACAGAGAGGCGCAAAGCCGGTCGATGCAAAAAGTAGCCAGAGGCTCTAGTTGTGTATTTTTGTTTTACGTGCTTTACAGTGCTTTTATCTAGGGCGAACAAGTTGGTTTTGTTGATGTAATATACAACACAAAAACTTGACAAAACGTATCTCTAGTTCTTAACACAATTTGCAGTATATTTACTCTTTGTCCAATCATAAAGCTCGCCCTCCGTGATGTCATATCCGATGTCAAAAACCGCCACTGTATGGTGACACCGTCAGGGCCATGAATTTGTTTTTGCGAGATAATTAAAATATTAAAAACAGGAGTATACGCGGTAAGAACGATGCCAATAGCATCACTATAACTCATTCTATGCAACCAGCGGGCAAAACAATGCACCGAAAATGCGTTTCGGGGCCCCTTTAAGGCCGATTCACACGACGATCCGTTCCCCTGCGGCCAACGTTTATAGATATACTTCAGTTTCGAAACTCCTCGACGCGCCCTCTGGTAGGAGCCGGCCCACCGCGGTTCCTGCCACCGCGGCGCTGCGGTCGACGGTTGAGCTATCGGAGCAAGCGTCGTCTGATAGCACCTAACGTTTCGCTTGCGCTTGGGTTTTCGAGTTCGCTCGAGGAATGTTTGTTCAGCGACCCTCTTCGACAACTAAGCATTATTTCAATAATTCACGCTTGCTTTATCGTATGGATAAAAGTCTGAGTCCGGTTGGCTTGTTTTTTTTAGCACTAAATACGTTGCGTGCCCGCTCCTGCTAGCACGCAGCAAAGCGATGCGTCTGCATGCGGCGTTCACCGCGCCGACATCTGCGGCAAGAGTGCACTCGAGCTAGTGTGCATTAGCGCTAATTTAGGCGTGTTGCGGTATAAATGAAATGCACTTGCTCGTCATCTGTCGTTTCAGGCCACCGTAGCTCCATGCACACGTGTCCCGGCGACGTCCAATAATTTTAAGTGCACTCAGCGCCCCGTTCTTCTGGTTTACGTTGCTGCTGATGATGCAGCATTCCTCAATGTACTGACTCATGATATACTCTAACTGCAGCACTTGGCAATGTACCATCGTTTTAATCCGAAAATTTGTAAAGAAGGATAGCGTATGAGGAAAAGCAATCATCAAAATTAAGTGACACCAAGAAAACAATTCAGAATAATGAAAGTACAATATAGGCTATTAAAAATGAAAGGAAGGACTTGAATGTATTGCCAGTTTATATTGTGGACATATTTAGAGGCACACTCCTACGAGCGCTCTTTTTATTTTGCAGGCGGTGTTAGGCTGCTCCAGCCTCGCTCTGGGCCCGGGAGACCTAACACCTCTATAAACGCTCTCTTTGCACGGATCTTTTTTTTTTTTGCATCTTACTTCCGAAAAAAAAATGCATGTGTGTTACCGAATAAAAATGAACAAATTGGGCTCATCTAGCCTGCCAAGCAGCTTATCGAAAACGGCTCCTCAATTCTCTTGAAGATAAAAAGCCTCTTCTTTCCGTTTAAAAAGAAGATGCACTTGCAGAAGATCAGGCTCCGGTTTTAAAAGCGGCAATAAAGTAATTTCACCTTGCGAGATCTTCTAATTCTGAGGAAGTCGTAGGGTGGAAAGCACCGTTTTCGGTAATAGCTCCAATTAAGTGCTCTCCAAATAATTATGTTACCCACCTTTCTTAACATGTCTTAAAAGATACTGGTTGTGTGCTGCTATAATATCCGTCCACCCTATTCTGCGATCGCCGCTTTTTGAAGGCAAACGACAGGTGTATACGCAGCATTGATCTGAAATCGCGTAAAAATGGATTTTTTCTTCAATGCGCCTTGTGCATCTCCACGATGTCGCCATTGATGTCTACGCTTTTACGCTAAGTGATTGCTTGAAACTTACTCACATATGTTGTGTGTTTTCTCGAGCAGCCTGACAGCGCAGGGATTTTCCTGTTTTTCACTTTTTCAGGAACAGAGGGTCACATAGCGAGCAAATGCGAACATTCTTAGATATCCTCAGCCGCTGGTGCAACCGCGCATGAAGCAGGCAGTCATATTTGTTGAATATCAGACAATCGGAGAGGATAAAACAGTGCCGCACAACTTAAACGCTCGGAAGTTCATTAAGAATAACACTTCCTGGTCACAGGAAGCACCTGCATATGCATCAGCGGTAGTTTCGTCCATTACACCTTTAAAACTTCGTTGATAGATATCAAACTGCGAAGGAGAACGGCAGGCCGTTACTGAAAGCCATGAATGGCATGACATCGCAAAAAAAACTGGGAGTAGAGTAAATATTATGCCACCATATACAACGAGATGAGCGCTGTCGCCCGCACCGCGCGACGGCCACGACGGCGCAAGCGTCGACTGCAGCGCCCTCCCACTCCCTAGGGGCAAGTCGCACCCGGTTTCGGGGGGAGAGTTTCGAAACTCAGGTATATCTATAAACGTTACTAGCGGCCCGCGCATCACGTGTTCTTGCGCCACTAAAAACGGGCCTGCGATCCGATGACGTCAAGCGGATCCGACGGACCAGAAGAGCAGACGACGCGCTGACCGTACCACTGTTGCCGGGTTATCTTAAAGCGCTTGGCAACGCCGGCCGAATCAGTTTTTTCCTCCCGACCCATGACTGCGATGGAATGGTGTAGGTGCGGCCCTCTGTCCAATTCCTCAATGGCCTGGGGACCTCTTGCTAGCCCAGTCGATCGCTTTGTCATGGTAGCGAACGCAGTGCAGCTTGTCAAAACAGCGCGCCAGCTCAACGCCACTCTGCGAAATGCGGCAGCCGAAATATTGGCAAAAGCAGTGGTTGCCAGAGCATGCGCGCTTGTCTTCGCGGGCCGCTGCTAATTCCCGCGAGGGGAGAGGCTCCTGAACTTCCCTGCTGGTCCATACCGGGGGCCGACAGCACGCCTCTGAATTTGATGACGCACGAACACGTGTTACGCGGGCCGCGGGCGAACGGTCCATTGTGTGAATCGGCGTTGGGCGAACTGTCCGTCGTGTGAATCAGCTTCAGACATCCCCCCCCCCCCCCCCCCTCTTTTCGAAATTTTTTGCACCGCTGACCAAAAGAACCACCGGCGCCGGAAATCATTCTTGATTTTTCACATAGAGATTTTTTTTTTCAGACTAGAAAATACATTTTGGCGCGAACATTGCTAACTCGGGTTGGATTTAGTGGCAACGCCCATGCACCTTTAGTCATGTAACTCAAAGGGCTCCATCTTAGCACGAACTTTCGAGGGACTACCGGTGGCTCGCTGTTGCGACTAAAATTTCAGTGCAATTACTCGCAATAAATAGCAGGCAGGTTGAAGTGAAATGAAAGAGGAGAGGGGACAGTAAGAAAGGATATCGGGAGAGTTGATAAATACACTATTTAAATAACAATACAATTGTAGAAGTTGTGCGCGTGCGCAGTGAATAAAAGAAAGGAAAAACACACGCACAAATTTTTGCGCACTACAGCTGGGGTGATGCGCCCAGCTATTAATTGGGCACCCTGACAAGTGGCTGTTTAATTAATGGTTGATCGCGAGAGTTCTGGGCACCCAATGATCGCTCCGGCCTATATACTGCTGCAGTGCCGCGTGTCTGCCACAACATTGTCAGCGCTTAATGCATGCCGCCGACATCTCCCTCTCTCTCACCACAGCCACGTACCTCAAAGCTCGATTGAGGCGTCCACTAACCATGGGAGACGGTTATGCGCTCATCCTCTCAAAATTGTAGGAGTCTAGAACGTTGTCAACGGCAGCGCCAACGAACACAATGAACGCCGACGGCCTATAGAAACAGAGGCTATCGCTCGTTTTTGGCGGCGGCGGCTGAGTGGTCTTAGCCCTCACGTGGTTTTCTCCCCCGTTCGAGGTCTAGCGCACTCGGCGAAGAAGCTACGGAGAAGATTCGTAAATCTTTCGCTTTGAAAAATTGCTGGTGGTTTAGCTCCTATTAAAGCTATTGTGTACGGGTTAGCGATCCATGTGGTAAACGAGTTTAATTTAGTTTGGTCAACCCCTCGTTTGAGAAGTCCGTCCTCGCTTCTTGGACTGGCTGCTCACCCGCCTTGTACCATGCTGCAACTCGATGTCCGACGACATGGCTTTAGCCTGCGTTGATGTCGTACTGAGTACGTGCGCTGATATTCTGCCTCTTCACTCATCGCACATCTCACTAGGGAGCGCTTCGCATCCCCTGTTTGTATGCTGCCGAGCAACAGCGCGCGGCGCTTGCTCTACTGCGCATGCGTGGCTGTGACGTCACGGGGGAGGAACCGGCGGCGGCTTCGGTGCAGCGGTGAAGTCGTTGCGGCGGCCCATGTGCTGTAGCGGGTTGTGCAGGCACAGCGAAATCGTCTTTAGATGGCGTAGCGAAGCTATCGATTCAAAAAGAAATAAAGGCAGTCAATATCTGGCAGTCCAATTTTAACCCACTATGCTTTCTTGGTGCAGGCTATGACTCCGCTCAAGTGGGATCTCTGGACGCATGCGAGACGCGTGACTGAGCTATGCCCGGGGCTGTTCCCTTGCGTCAACGAAGCGTATGCCAGGCTGCATGAGGCCCGGTGGACACTGTCCAGGAGCGGCGGCAACCTCTGGACGCCATGCGGTAGGGGCAGGAGCCGCCACGTCTGCGAGCTGCCGCGGCAGATGCAACAGTGGAACCGGCTCTTGGCGCCCATCAACACGCAGCTCAGGGAAGGAAACACTCCAGGAGAACTCGCCATCCTTAGTGTGGACGGGTACCAAGGGCACAGCGGGTGCAGCATTCAACGCGCCGTAGTTCTCGTTCACTGGCTGCTTCTTAGGCACCCCTGCGTGGCTACGCTCCGAGCGGACTATACGAATCTTATCCACTTTTCCCTCTTGTACGACAGTGTGCATCTGAGCAGCTTCAAGTGTAATGGTGAACACCACCTATACGGGAGACTTAGCCATAGGCTCCTGAGTGCGATGCTTCACCTGCGCCAGCTCGAAGAGTTCATCTGTGATGGTCTAGACATCTCCGACGAGTCTGGAAACATGCCACTTCTGTGCGATATAATAGCGCGTAATACCAATTTGTATCGGCTCGAGGTCCACAGATTCGGTCATGTGTTGACAAGCCTGTGGTACTTCCTCCGGGCGTTAGCCATGAATGTACGCCTCAGAGAACTCTGCCTCGATGTGAGTTGCCTGCAGGACAGCGAATGCATCTTGTTCTTGCTGGCGCTCAAAGAAAACAACGCACTAAAGTCGCTGCGCCTGCTCGCTTCGCTCGATAAACCTACCTTGAAAGTGGCTGCGGTCGCACAAGCTCTGGAAGGCGCGACAGCGCTGACCAGTTTGGAGCTCTGTTATTTTCATGTCACCACCGATGATACCTGGGCCCTGGCGACGTCCCTCATCGGCACCCAGTCAGTGCAGCAGCTGGCACTGTTCGCGTGCGTACTAATCTTCTCGCACCTGACCAGTGTGCCATGCTCCCGGGACAAAGGAGAAGCCTCGTGGAGCGGCGCTTCGTCGCACATTGATCCTTTCGTGTACATGCTGCACAAGTTGACGTCTCTGCGGAAGCTCACGTTTCCTGTCTCCTCTTACCCCCTGGAGGACCAGCGGGCATTTCTCGAGGCTTTGGTGGCGAACGATTCCGTCGAAGAAATACGCGTTCAGAGCCTGAACCACCGCCACTTGAGTGAGTTCCGCAGGCTTGTCTCCGAAACCGGCATTGGAGGCCGAGTGAAATTCTGTAGTGTTCCAATAGAAGAGCGCAGATTGGACAGTGATTCACATGAGGCGTACGGTGGAGGTGTGCGTGAGCGGCTATACAGCATAGGTTTAGGCAATGTAGTGTATTGGTTCAGGCAGCTGTCAACTCTCCACGGTTTGACAACCCTAGACGTGCACCTGCGAGGCGCCATTGACGCTGAGTCAGCAAGGCTTTTCGGGCAGTACCTGCGGAACACTCAGGTACTTAACGACCTCAAGATGAGCTTCTCCGCGTGCAGCGATGAGGCCCTGGTCCTCCTCGAGGCACTCTCGCTCAACACCAGCATCACTGCTCTCGACGTGGAGAGGTGGTGTCGCACCAGGCGTACCATACGACTTCTCGCGGACGTCGTCTCTTCGAGCAAGAACATTCTGACGTTCGCCTATTACTCGAAAGGCAGGAATGCTTCGCGAGCGTTCTTTTTGGCGTTCGCCCAACACATTGACAGCAATTTCACCATCCTCTCTGTAAAGATGCTTCCGCGCAAAAGAGAAGGCAAGCACTGGAATCGCATCCAGGAGGTTGTGACCCGCAACCACACGCTCCTGATCCACGCCGCGCGCTACGTTACCGGCTGCGTGATGCAAAAGAGCGGAGCAGAGGCGCTCGAGTTGATGTCCTCAAACCCCATGCTGGTCTCCAAAGTTGAGGAAATGGCATCACTGAGTGAAAATGCAGCTAAGGTTTTGATAAGAAGCAGGCTAGCTGACCTAGATGACATGGACTTCTTCATGAGCGTTACTGGCGTTGTTAAGGAAAGCGTTGTGTGCGAAGAAACCGCAGAGGGCAGAGCCTGCTTAGGTGCGCTGCCGTATGACTGCTGGCTGCGCTTGCGGCGCTTCTTGCGAGTGGCAGACGTGATAGACAGGCCCCAAATGATCTAAGGAGGCAGTTTTCCAGGAGAACTATCCCCTACATGTTTCTTAAGCAAGAAAATTGTTCGATAAAACTTGTGATTATGTAAAGGCTGCTGCGAAAACTCTTGTTCCGCAGTCTTGCTTGCGTTTGCCGTTTTCTGATTTTTAAAATACTTGTGCAAATATGACACGTCATAAACTGTTCGTTTCATGCTTGCTACTTGTGACACATTGTTTTGATAGCTCTGGACAAAGATATCACCAAATGATCGCTTTCACAAGTCTATTCTGATTAGGGATCGTTAGGTCTTTTCTGCTATTAAAAGCGTACTCCGCGCTAGACATTTTTTTTTTCTGCAGCTAGCCACCTTGAGCTTTTCAGGAAACAAGAAATCCAGACACTGTTTTGAAGTTCTCATCGATCAGCGCAGAACCTTATGAAACCTTTTCCGAAAGCATAACGCTACACGTAGGTCAGTCGTCGAAGCTACACAATGCTTGTGATTGTGAAGTTTGCATGTTAATTGTGTGTTGCTTGCAATATATTAAACGAACAACATACTTTATTAATTTGTTCAGGAATATATCCTATTTGTGAACACAGGAATTACGCTACACTTCTGAGCGCGCTGCTAGCTTGAGACCGACTGACGCGTGCTGACATCTAACCGAGGTCGACACATGCTTAATTCTTGAGGTCACTAGTATTGCTCATTGACAATAGCAGCGTTTGGTACTATTTTCTCAGTGAGATCGGTACTTTTGTCAAGAGTGTTCAGCTTCCTATATGTGAACACAGTAACTTCGGTTCTAAGCACAGAGCTCTCTTGAGGCCTAGTAACGCTTATCAGCCCGCAAGAGAATGAATGTCCGTGGCGAATGTCCATGTGCGGAGATGGTTAGTATGAGGAATGTCTGGTGTTCATCTCTTATCCTTGAGCCCAGAGGTGACTTGTTACATTTTAGCAATAGGCTTGCACAAGTAGTTAGGTAGAACGGAAACATCCCGGAGGAGTGCTGCACGAAGAAGTCTCACATGTCTTGTGCTGAAAGTTGAGCTGGCAAAGACAGCGTGGAGCAGCGTACAGCGTTCAAAGCGCCTAAGTCAGCCTGCGTGTTTCATAGACGTTCACGCTGACTTCCTTCGTGAAGTGGCGGGCGTGCTTCGCCGTAAGGGCACATTTCTTGTCTGTGACCGAGACTATGAAGAAAATGGCTGCTCTAACGACTGTTAGACAGCAAGAAAAGCATATAATTTGCTAAATATTCGCAGGCGCGCAATTATCATGGCTGCTTTTTCGAGAAAAACGGAGGCAATGGGCGCTGCAGGCGACTGCTCTTCTCTTCTTGCACGAATGATGTTTTTGGGCTGGCATCGTTGATCCCCGTTGACGAAAGTTGGGCGAAAGTCAGCAAATTTTGCGTGTCGTTGTTTGGTCGTGTTGTCGTGATCGCGGAGCTAAAAAATGTCGCAGCTGTCGTCACTTGCAATACATTACATCTCAACATTTATTTAAGACAAAAAGTGAAAAGGGAGGGTGGAGAAGAAGCTGTTTGAATACAGTTTGACAGCGCTCCATCTCCCCAAAGGCAACAGTACAGAGTTATAGCATATCGTTACCGTGTTTACGTTACCGTTTACCGGGCCCTGCAAGCGACGTCTGCGCATGCTCCGCCACTTACCGGTCCGCAAACACTTTACGGAATCCCTTTTACCGTTGCGGAGAGTTAGCGTTCGCTTGTAAACAAACATGGCGGCGCCCCGCGCGGCCGCTTCGGACCAAATACAGCACCGCCGCCGCGTTCCTCGGCGCCATTTCTCGCTATACATGAAGGCATTTGCTTTTAATTTGCAAACTCTCACACATACGTGGAGGTTTAAGTAACAACTAGGCCATGTTTTCGATATTAATTGCCGATTTTCGAGCAGTTAAGCCTTACTATATATCGTGTAACTAGCCAAATAGCAACAACTACACTACAGCTCTTCAGTTTCGTGCTCGATTTGACATTTTTCTATGTTTTCATTCACTGGTGATTCTCTTGGTATATTCTTCAGTAATTGCAGAAAATAAGAAGTTTCTCCGGCCCGGAGTTGGCGCGCTTTAACTTACTTCCACTAGATGGCGCCACAATGTTCACATCCAAATACATAATGAAGCGACGACGCGGCACGGCGAACAGGTGTCGTAGTTGCTCTTTTTTACAGCGCCCGCAACGCAACGTGCGCTGTGTATGCAAGGTTACTGAGGTATGCGTAGTGAAATTGTCTACTGGCCAGGGTAGACAAAGGTGTCTAGCTTCACGGGCACATTTGAAAAGCCGCTGAGTGGGCTGTTAGCTGAACTGTAGTCGGTACGTCTTTATAGGCAGAGAAAAAGATTATTAAAGCGTAGCATTTCACTTCTTGGGAATGATTGCAATGCATCCGTTTTTTTATCATTAAAAGCTGGGCATCTGCCATCATCATCACTCGTTTTAGCCCTACGGTAACTTTTTACGGGAGAGACGGTACGCTAAAACGTCTTCTGGCGTGCGCCGCGCTAACCGGAAAAGCCGGCGTTCGGTAACACGGTAAACGGTAACGTAAACACGGTAACGATATGCTATAACTCTCTAGTAACAGGTTGCATATTTCACGTTACAAGATTACAGAAAAACCTATAGATTTCAAAAGTTAAATACTGAATGCAGTACTACAAGTTTCAATGTTTTGAAGTTACATACCTACAAAGGAAAAGAGAGTAATTGTTAACCGGAGAAAAATAAAATAAAAATGAAAATCTGAGAAATATACGTGGAAAAGAGACATCCAGACGCAACGCATTTGTCTAAAGCGAAAACGCTAATAATTAGAATGAAGTCGAAGCATATCCACATTGATTATTTCTATTGACACCAGAAATGCTCACTATGACTTAAGAATATCTGTGAAAGGTGGTTGTTTTTAAACCTTTCCACATCCACGCCTTCCGAGTGGAAGCGGTTAGGAACGCCTGCTAACCTGCGCGGAAATCTTTTTTTTGGCCGTAGTATGTACTCGGAAAAGTATTGTTCCAGGTTACCTGATGTCGATAGGGGTAGATGCTTTGTGTGTTCTCTAAATTTGAATGTTTTAGGAATGTCTCAAGTTTGCCTTTAATTGCTCGCTTGTAGCATCTAATTAACTTGTAGCTATATATATATATCAGCTGATTTCAAAATATTGTTTTTACAAAAACTTGTTCAGTGTGTTCCAAATAAAGAACATTCTCAATTGATCGTATAGCTGTCTTCTGCAATAGACCTAAGCTATGTATATTGTTTAATGTCATGTTACCCTAAATCAGTGAGCAATAATCAAGCTGCGAGTGGATTAAAGAATTGTAAAGAAGATTTTTTTTACGCCAATTGGTAACGTGTGGCGGCATTTATTTAAAAAAAACAACAGCTTTTTGCACTTTCGCGCAAAAAATCGACATGTTCGTTGCAAGTCATGCCATCTGACAAGGTCACCCCAAGTGTTTTCACAGTTTCCGGGATTCCCGCAGTGGGCAGGCACTCATATGAGCTTCATGTGGCGGGGCGGGTGTGTGGCGAGGGAGTTCAATATGCGAAATGCAGGGACGTGAACTCTCCCGCGGGCGAAATTTAGTATGGCAGTTTAAGAGTCCGATAGTATATACCGGGCATCCGTGCGCGTGATGGCTAGGGCAGTAGCGACCTGTCCAGCCTCCTCCGAAGTGCCAGTGGGAGAGATGTGAAGCTTTGTGAACCATATCGTTTACAAAGAACATTCTCGTATCCTTGTTCGAAAAGGAAGTGACAAGATGCCTCTTTATCTGTATGAGACGTAAATAACAAAACAAGCATCCGAGAAAGCTTCTCAGTGAACTATAAAGTCTGATACAAATAAAGAACACTCAGGCTTTTCCGCTTCAAAGCACCCCCTTCCAGCGATAGTGTCGGCCGATTCTCATGACCCTGCTAGCGCAACAATGCAGGGGTCGGCGCCGTAATCTGGAGAGGGGTCTATTCCCGGCCATAGAGGGAGGCGATTATTCTCTTTTGCTTATCACTTCCTTCTCTGTCATGAGAATCACGGTCATGAAAATCAACCGACGCCATTTGCTTGAAGCGGGTCTTTGAGAGAGAAAAGCCGCTGACTACAGGGTATCATGGCCATTTCGTCCTGAACAGTACTGTTCTCCAGCTTATCCCCAATAATTTCTCCCTATCTCTTTTTTAGTGTTCAGAGTAGGGGTACTAACGCAATGAGGAGGTCAAATCAGGTACTCGTCAACAGAATGCACCATTGTACCTTTTGAAGAATTCACTTTGCACTCGACGTCGAAAGCTGCTGATAACCGCGTGGGCTTCTGCTCACTTCGATTAAGGCGCATCATCACCTACCCTTTTCAAAAAATAATACAATGGAGGGTTACTGGTTCATTCCCCCTTGCGCTAATCCCTTCGGTCGGGAGAGCAGGAGGAGAAATGTGGTTGTGAACAAGGGTTTTTATTTAAAAAAAACTTACCTGCAAATCCATCCCTTACGGCGCGGTACAGTGTCCGCCGGGATGTGCAAGATACTACGCTATTTCCGTTCCGCAACAGCCAACCCACCTGGAAATCAACTTGCCTGTAATTCTGCAAGATAAGCATTGTGCTCGCGAAATAGTATATGCTCAGGGCAACAGCGAAAACCGACACTAACAAAGAGCAAAAATGAACGTAATATTAGTTGATTACTTCAGATTAACTAGTTTTAAGATAACTGCAAATGGGCTTTTTCAAGTTGGGAGGGCGCCCCTAGCGGCGGCCGCCGAATCACAACTGGTGTTTCGGTTCGTCGGCTCGCGTCTTGCGCAGTCAGTTTAGTCGGTTGATCATTTGCTGAAGTTTTCGTGCTCACCCGAACGTCGGTATTGCGTTTTCGCCGATGGATTTAGCGCAATTTTTGGACGCGAGCAACCAGTGGACCAACGATCAGGCTTCTGTGCAGCAGGTTGGGGAGAATGCGATTTACATGCACTGTGGCGCATCGAACCGGCAACTGCGGAAATAATGGGCTTTCAAAGAGGAGAAATACATTCGCCGCATTGCATGTTGCGTTCGCCAGCACTCGTCCCAGGGCGAGCTCCTGTTGCGGAGAGAGCGGGCGACCGCTAGACGCGGCAATCATATTCTTGTGTTCGAAGATCGATGGCACGTAATACGGATGGTCCAAGAAACGAGAAGGCAACCCTGCAAAAAATAAAACGTAAGAGAAATGCACGTCACCTTGACCTTTTTCAGAGCTGCGCACTGTCGTCACTTTAATCACTGCAATTTCAGGAATAACAAACGGGAATAAATAAATTGAAAGCCCGGTCCCGATACCTTGTCGAGCGCGCTCGTTGTTTAATAACAAGGCTGTTCCAGGGCTTTTGACGATGCGCAAACGATCTCACTGCGTTCTAGAGCGCTGTGGAGGCACCGAGCAGCTTACTGACTGGCGTATTCGGCTGGCTGGCGAGCGCACGAGAGTTCCGCTGAGGAAGCTGTCACCTCGCATTCGTATAGTCCACTCCACTGAGATGGTCTGAAATGGGCACAGTCCACTGCAGCAAAATAAGTCGACGCGACTGCTCTCGCAGGAGAGGTGCTCCTAAGCGGAAGGTATGCGGCATTCTCGAGCCATTGTTGTTGTTTCGGCGAACACTGGTCGCGCGCTCCGTTCGAGAGCGGCCGTTCCACGGCGCGCGCACGCTTTCGTAGGCGCACTACATTCCTTTTAGCTTTCGCCCTATCTTTTAGGCTACCCTCTATTCGTATGCGGCACTCATATCACAGTTCCAATGAAAGAACTGCGCGATCGAGTCACGGACGGCGAAGAGCCAAAGACGCACACAAACGCTGTCTTCGCCTCTTCGTCGTCCGTGACTCGTTTGCGCAGATCTTTGCATCTGTATAAACCAACCAGCCCGACAAGTTCTACTGAAGTTATTGTGATGACTATGATGCTAGCAGACAGTCCCGCGCTGTTTCCGCTTATATTTTCATGCAGCCACTTCTGCTATGCTAGCAAATGGACAACAGAGGCGTCGCACCTTGAGCTTCGCGCTACAGCTTCTTAGAAAATGAGTTCAAGAACGAAGAAAAGGAGTTTCTACCAGACATAAAGTCGTCGCTGCCGACACGCGAGTTGGCTGTCACGGAGATCCATCAACATTCACACGGCACATTGCCTCTGCCCACTCTGCTCTTCTGGCTTCATGCAGGGATGCCGGAGGGAATTTAAAAATCTTACTTTTTCTGGCTTTTTGCTAGAATTAAAGCATCCCACGATGGCGCATCGTTGAAACACCCCGCCAGCTATTTCAGCAGATATGTAAAGAGCAGAGTTCGCGACAGGTACGCAGCAGCGATGCGCCGATCGCGCGAAGCAGTCGGACTCAACTGGCCGACGAACCACCAAAAAACATGGCGGTCGCGCGCTTCCCGCAATGCACTGGGCGCGCGCACGCGCAGAGTGCTACCATGAAAAAGGCCCATTGTCGCCTGACACAGACCATCTCGTATCAGTAACCTTCCGTGTAACCTAAACAAGTTCCATCGCTTTAAGGCCTTTAAGGCCGATTCACACGACTGTCCGTTCGCCCGCGGCCCGCGCATCACGTTTCGTGAGCCACTAAAAACTGGGCTGCGATCCTATGACGTCAAGCGCATGCGACGGACCAAAAAAGTAGACTACGCGCTGACCGTACCACTGTGGCCGGTGTTATGCCTGGCGTGCATTCCAGCCCAAATGAATAAAGACGTGGACTCCCCGCCCAGGATTTCCAGAAAACCAAAGAAAAAAGACTGCAAAGACTGGCGTTCGCGGAACGAATTGCAAAGGTAGCGACGACAATGGCGTCCCCACGGAGTCAAGCATTCCATCGGGTCGACGAACCGAGTGTTGTCCTCATTAGTCACGCTGGGGTTGAAAATTGGCAGAGCTGCGCCTTCGACAGAGGTTCCACGTTCCGGTCATGAGACGACGAAGGGCAAGGTCTTTCAGCCCCTGCTGGGAAACAGCCTGACATTCCTGTGCCATATGGCCCGCATTCCTGGGTCACCCTCCTCGGTGGTTCAGTGGTTAGAGCGCTCGACTACTGATTCGGAGTTCCCGGGTTCGAACCCGAGCGCGGCGGCTGCGTTTTTATGGAGGAAAAACGCTAAGCCCCCCCCCCCCCCCCCCGAATTTTTTTCCACCGCTGACCAAAAGAACCATCGGCGCCGGAAGTCATTCTGGATTTTGTCACCTGCAGATTTTTTTTTTTCAGGCTAGAAAAGAGATTTTGGCGCGAACATTGCTAACTCGGGTTGGATTTAGTGGCAATTCCCATGCACCTTTAGTCATGTAACTCAAGGGGCTCCATCCTAGCACAAACTTTCAAGGGCGTATCGGTGGCTCGCTGTTGCGACTAAAATTTCGGTGCAATTACTCGGAATAAAGGATAGCAGGCAGCTTGAAGTGAAATGAAAGAGGACAGGGGACAGTAAAAAAGGATAGAGGCAGAGGTGATAAATACACTATTTACATAACATTACAATTCTCCGTTATTGCACAACTTTTTGCGCAGAACACCTGGGGGGATGCGCCGAGCTGTTAATCGGGCACCTTGACAAGTGGCTGTTGAATTAATGGTTGATCGCAAGAGGTTGGTCACCCAATGAATTGCTGCAGTGCCGCGTGTCTGCCACAACATTGTCAGCGCTAATGCATGCCGCCCACATCTCCCTCTCTCTCACCAACGCCACGTACCTCAAAGCGCGATTGAGGCGTCCACTGACGAAGGGAGACAGGTATGCGCTCATCCTCTCAAAATTGTAGGAGTCTAGAACGTTGTCAAATGCAACGCCAACGAACACAATGAACGCCGACGGCCTATAGAAACACAGGCTAGCGCTCGTTTTTGGCGGCGGCGGCTGAGTGGTCTTAGCTCTCACGTGGTTTACTCCTCCGTGTGAGGAGCCGAATATGTGTTCTCATAATGTCAAAATATCGCAAAATCAAACTTTGGGTACCACATTTTTCTGGGAATTATTTGTTCAAGCTTTATTTAACGTAGCTTTGAATATACAGTTACTGCTGCAGATTTTATTGATGGAATAAATTGTAAAGACTCAGCCGATGTTAGACAGCGATGCCCAGAGGTGCACAGTGTAGTATTCCCGAAACTTAATGAAGCTTGCAGCACTTCAAAAACCTTGCAGCTTTTAATCTCCCGCATGTGTTGCCAACGTACAAAGGGGGATAAGAAGTGCACTGTGTGCTCAAACGGGGCTGGAAAATATACACCTGTAGCTATCGCCTCAAAACAAGCAAGGCTGTGGTAACCGCGTAAACCGCGGGAACCGAACGATCATAATCCCACATAACGTTCTACAGACCATCTGCCCAGCATCGATCTTTCCACAAGAATTGACATGTCTGTTATTAATGCGTAACTTAAAAATTTGGTTATCAGGTCTTCGTATACGTCGTATGGAGATCGGCTTAATGCTTCGGATGAGCGCATAGGTTAAGTTTGATCTGCGATTCAAAATTTTCGTTGTTGATGCCTTGCTTATTTTTACATAACTTGTCTTATGCGTTCCACAGTATGAATTGTGCCTTGATTCTCTGCATTTTGTTTTTATCATGCTCGTCCGTCTCTTATTTGTGAGCCTAACATTTATACACAGGCCACTTGATGTTCTAGCATCATTTTTTCGAGAATCCGGGGGTGAAAATCGGGGCGATATCTCCAAATCTGCATCGGTGACTAATTGAGTTATTTGGGAAAAAGAATAAAACTTCGTCTTTTTTTTCGGGTCATTTTACAATTTTGTGTTAACGCTTGTTGTCGTGTGGGACATAATTTATACACTTTTTTAATAATTACAGCTAAAGGTCGTCATGACGAAGCTGATTGGCTTTCGCTATTCGTTGCAGCCATTGCTTCGTTTTAGCCGCAAATGACCTTGGCCGCAACTGTGGCGTGCCAACGGGCTTTCCTACCACCATGCAAACCGAAGACAACACAGGTAGCGCTTAGGTTGCCGCCTACGTGTGCTGGCCCCATTGTGACCACGGTATGTTTGCTTCGTAAACGCCTTTAAAGCAGCTGCTCCCGATTAAGCCTCCGTCGAGCGTGTCCAGTTTTATTGCGACCTGTATCATCTTCAGCGCCTAATGACGTGGCTCAAGATTCGGAAGACGTCTTTTCTAATCCACATTCATTTCTGTAAGCGAGCCTAAGACACGCACACAAAGCGCCTCCGATACAGGCGAATGTGGGCCCACCAACCAAATACATCTGCCTCGTCAACGGTCACCCGTTTCTTACGCAGGGCGCTTATGATTTAGTGCATGACAGACGGGTCTTGGAGGAATAATGTCGTAGGAGACAGGGGAATACCTATTCCCAATAATTAGCCACTTTTTACCGGCGCTAAGGCAGATGTGGGCTGATACCAGGCGCTGCGTTCCTGTGCGCCGCTCTTTGTGACATCATTCAGCGGGCCCCGTATACTCGAGTGTCAATGAACATTGCCGTGCCGGCGTCAAAATGTTTTCAAACCAAAGGAACCGAATAATCCGGAGAAACGTCTTTTTTCTTTCTTTTTTCGTGCGATGCTCGTCAGTGCCGCATATGCGCAGTGGTTTCAGTTTTCCTCGTCGAATAGCTGTGCAACTCCTTCGCATCATTACAAATCGAACGCATAGCGTGAAACACCAAATGAAGTTCTGTCGTCATTTCTTATATCCACTTGTATACGAATATCTTACTTGATCGTTTCAGCACCCTGTGGAGTGCACCCCACAAGCCATGTGTGACGAAGGGACTGAGAACATCCCAGGCCACTCTACTACATACAATTCGCACGGCCTCTGCTCGCACTATTGCCTGGATGCACATCTCAACTCAACTCAAATCAACTACTTGGCAAAAACAATGTATTAACGGGTCCGATAAAAAAGTTTTGCCTTATAAGACGTTTTTGCCCCGTTTATTACATTTATTTTGTCCTGTACATTTTCATCTCATATGCTGCACTTACGTGTTCGTCGAGGACCTGCCTGCCTTTTTATTTGTACCCTACACAAACATTTATTCAAGACCACAGCGGCCATTTAAAATACTCAATACGGGCAGCAGCACGTCGTTAGCGTGGATAGCGCTTGATACAGTAATGGAAATTATACGTTTAGCCAGCCTTTCATTTCTAAAACCATCTTCGCCAACTTAATCTGAAATTAATTCTCGTCATGAACATCAAGCATTAAAAGAGATTTGAAATCATCATTTAACTATAAACACCCTTTTGAAATAAGCGCAAGATATCCGCTAATTCTCTTTCCGTGCCTTAAAGGGCCACAGAAAGGGGTGTTTGAGCTTGGAATTAAATTTTTTGCAGTATGTAGAGTACAGGCCACCGAGCGTACATGCCGCGTACGAGGCATCAGAAGCGAGCGGGGAATACACATTTTTAAAAATTCCCGCTTTTGCACCTGGCGGCGACGCGCGGTTCTGGGCTTTCGCGCGACAACCTGGCAGAGACGTCACGCCTTGCAAATGACGTCAGCAGCCGGGGGTTATCATTGGTTCACATCGCCAAACTCTTTCAGACGTCACGCGCTACCGCGGCCGAGGCCATTCCGCGAGCGTCGCAGCCGGCGGAGGTAGGGGAGGGGCCGAGTGAGTGGGGCCGGCGAATGAACGCCGCGGTTGTGGCGTGCGAGAGGAGATTGAAACGCGCGAAGACACGGAAGTTCAAATTTTGTCTGCATATAACCTAGCTTTCACAAAACACAATAAAATATATCTTGCTGGGGGATAATTATGAACCGTCGTCTTTCAACATCTCAGACAGAGCGCACCTTTATTGAGACCCCCTTTCTGGGTCCCTTCAAGCTTTCCGCAGGCGCATTTTCGTATATATCCGTTCGTGAGGCAGAGTGATGGGTAAAAGCAGGTTTTCCTCAAACACCAGTTGCCCTACGCCATTCTCGTCATGCCAGGCAATGTAACACATTCACGCTCGCCCGCTCTCCGCAGTGAAAGTCCTCGCACGGGGATCTTCAGAGCTGGGCAACTGCTTTGAAAACTTAACAGCTCCTTTTCAGCTGCTTGAGAGCGTAGTGCTTGCGTGACAGGCTGTGGTTGTTGCGGACGGCGTTATTTTCTCTCCAATGCCTTCCATTTTCTATTTCCTATCTCCTTTCCCAATGGTGGGCAGCATACCTTCTACTAAAGAACCTTCCTGTTTCCCTTCCTTTCTCTCTACACTGAGCCTGCGACCATTTTGAGACCATGTTCTGCTTTCTACAATGATTTAATTATAAGAAACATGTGAATCAGTATTGACATTTGCTATTTTCAAGCGTGTCTTCAAAAAGGAAACACTGAATATGAACCGTCACGCCTGAGAGGGTTCAAAGCGCACAACCGGATACACTCGGCGGCAGTTAAGAGCTGGGTTGCGTGCGGGACGATGTTGACAAAACAGAAAACAGGATATAGGGCGTGACAAAAAGTTGAGTGTACATTCGCGTTGAGAGAGCGCTCGTGTTTTTTTATTTTTTTAACATCAGACCCGAAAGCAGACGCGTGAATGACTGTTAGGCGTTTGTCGTTTAATACCCCTGTCACACGGTACTTCTTCTCGGCCTTTGCCGTAAAGTTGTCTTATTGCACTAAAGAAGGAAAACCGAAAAGGAGCAGCGACGCTGCTACACGGCAAATCCAAAGGAGCTAGAACGCGGCCTCCGTGAATGCCAAAAGTCACCGCTGTGTGTGAAGCGGCGCTAGTAACATTGTGAAATTAAAGCAGACGGTAGCACTTCAGCTAAGAGTGCATTCGTTTATGTTGGAAAAAGTAGCTATCACGATAATAAACGAGCGTTCTGACAGTGAGAAACGGATATTTTGAAACAAAGTTTCTTTTTTTTTTTTTTTTCGTCGTTCTCGGTCCGACCACGGTAGGCGCACTTTTCCGTTCGGCTCCTCGTTGTGTTCGAGAAGCGTGCTTTGTTGCTTATTTCTTTGTGCACACAAGCAAACTCAAAACACGCACTCAACAAAGAGCAAACGAAGAAAGAACAGCAAAGCGAGATGCGCAAGCACGTGTGTGTCGATGCGGCTGCTGAAAAGCGTTCAAGTCCTTTCTTAGCAGTGTGATGTCTTTAGTCATAGCCTCCTCTACGGTTAAGAGCACAGTAACGCAAAATTAACCATTGAATAAGATAAATTAGATATTTTTTACGGTTTCAAAACTAAAAATTGCGTCAATTTTTTTATTCTTCGAGCTCGCTAGCTGGCGCTGCCGTCTGGGTTGCTCCTTTAAGCAACTTTAAGGCCGCTGACGGCCGCCTTTATTGCTACGGAACTTTATCGCAAAGGTCTCGACGCTTTGCCGTGTAGATGCGCGTCACGCGCCTTTGGGGCAAAGGACCTTGATTTCTAAGGCCTTACAAGTGCCCGTGTGACAGGGGTATTAAAGCGTGCTTTTAAATGCCAATTTTTCTATGCCGCCTAACGTGTTTTTCATGTGCTGAAGCGACAAGCTAATCTCGAAGGTTGTTCAGTAAATTGAATGAGCGTACCGAAGGCTGTGACACCCTTGTCATTAGGGCAAGGCTTCCAGTTTGGGCGACACTTCCGCTTTCATTTATTCAGGCAATTCTACTACGCATGCGTGAGCGTAAATGTATGTGTGTTGTTTTAAATGTGAGCGGATATTACAAAATTAACTGCCAATTTTTATACTGATATTATGAATTTACTTTCTGCTTATTTTTTATGTGTTTGTGGCCGTGTGATAGCCGGTGTTCCGTTTTCTAGGTGCCCATGTTTTCTGTGTGTGAAGTAAACGTCCGTACACCTGGTGTATACTTTCAAAAAAACACAGCATAAGCTTGACATTCTTAATTTTGCGAAACGGGAATTATACTTACATGTACTGTCTTATTATCGATTGTCATATTTTTAAGGCAAAGAGCCGGCAGCACAGGATATAAACCTCTTTCGCAACACCAGTTCCGCTTATATACTTTCACTGTGCTGCCCTATATGCATCGGGTGTCATCGTATGAGCGCGTCTCAAGAACATCGCTGGAGTAATTAAGTAGCACGCTGTTCCAGTATCCAGGACTTCATTGGTTGTTTTCACCGAATACCGGGAACGCCAGGCTGGTACCTGGCGTTGTTCTCAGAATCGAGCCGATGAACGACGACGCAGTGGTTCTACGTACGAGAGAGACAATACGTATATCTACCGGACGGGTTATTAGTTCGCTTCGCGCGAGTCATTGCAGCTACGGAAGTCTGGGAGCACAGCACCTGGTAACGCCGAGAGCTGACCGCGTCACTCAAGCAGCGCAGTGTTCGTGGGTCTTCGTTATCACTTTGTCGGTCTCCGATGGATTGCTAAGCCATGAAGGCTGCGCACACATCGTGTGAGCAAGTCCATCCCGTACAAATCGGCAACAGTGAAAACCCAATCGAGGAGACTAAAGGGGGAAACGAGCAAGGTGCACCCTTGTTAACATTCAGAGGCTTTACACTACCTCCGTTCGCTTCGCGTGTTGTTGTTTTTTTTTTCATTTTGTGCGCGTCACTAAACGAGAAGACTGAAGTACGACTTCGGGGTGACTCGATCTTATGGAATAAAAAAAAATGTTAGATACTTGCAGAAATCAGGAAACGAAATGACGTTGTCAAGCATTAAAAATCTTCCTTGGTTCGATTTCGAAGTTGATGGCATGTAAGTTGTGAAAAGAAAGTTCAAACACGATATCCGTCTCTAATGCAAAGCATGATGTACGAGAGGAGGATCGTTTTGGGTGATTAACTTGGAGGCGTTTGGAGGATAAACTCTCACTTTCGCACAGTTTTTATGGTTTGTAACCATAAAGTTCGCTTATTTTCCTCCATTCCTCAGTGTTTATGTTCCTCTTTACCCTTCCTCCAGTGCACAGTAGCCAGCCGGAACCATCATTGGCTAACCTCTCTATCTCTCCACCCCATCTTTACTCCCTCTCCTTTTATCTCTCGTAGATAAGCTTCTGCCAGAGTCCTTCATTGGTTTTACTTTTCTCTGTACCAAAGCTAAACCTAACTAGCTAAACTCAACTAAAACTCTAAACATGTTAATACAACGCTTAGTTTAGTTTATTTTATCTGTAATCTCAGAGTGTTCTGGCGTTTGGGGGTTAAGGGCATGGTTATATTTAGGGCAACGGAGCACGCCAGCAATAAGCCGGAATGCAAGATAATGTAAGAGGGAATGCGAGAGAGATTTAGCGATCTATGGAGCCAATGCGGATCATCGTTTTTCTTTTCGTCATGATTTTGTGCACTAGGACTCTGCCCTTTTTCGAACGATCCGGGCTAGGCTCTGTTCAGAGATGACCAAGGCCGCGAAAAGTCTGCTGCAAGGATAGCTTACATATAAGCTACAGTGCTTACATATAACTACAGTGCAGGTTTCACGATATCACAGGGTGAACGCGCTCACATCCACGCTCCACTAATGCACAAAAGCAATCGTTCACTGGGGCGCTGCAGGTCCCTTCCGTGCTCAATGCGCGCACTGTGCAATCTTTGTCGGCAAGCTTCGTTCGTTAACTAGGACGTTAACTCGGACGTCCTTTAAGCAACATGACTGATGGGTTTCAAGTATCGCTCGATACAAACAAGCTTAAGTCGTTCTTAGCAGAGCCCACCATTCGTGCTCCAGCTTTCAGGAGAGTAATTTTACATATTTGATGACAAAGATCAAGAAGTCACGCGGCCACGTAACCCAATTCTTTCGATTGTCCTATCATGTCGCTAGAGCCTCGTTTTGGCTGACTTCAGTTCGAGCGACTGCTCCAATTGCTGGGACTCTTAGCAGCTGCACCATGCAGTTTCATGGCGATATTAAGTCAAGTTAGATTGACAGATTTGCCACCAAAGGTGACAAATTGCTTTTTTCTTGATTGATTTTGTTGATTTATTGCAATAGGAGCCGAACACATACAGGCAAGACCCGCGAGTAGCACTAGCCACCAAGACTGAACACTAAATTCCGCTGACTGCTTTCTTGCAGTGTGGAGACAATGAAAAAAGAAATGAAAGCAAGCAGACTGGTGGAGTCGCTAATAAAAGCACCAACGAATGTTATCCAGGCCTCGCACCGGCGTAAGTAGGACATATGCTCCACCGCGTCACCAACAGCCACGCGATATACGGTACGAATAACCAGCACTGGGCACAGGGACGAAGCGACAAGCAGGACCCAAGATGTACACGACAGAAAATGTACACAAAAGGTGTGTGTACAGCACAGCGGCCACCGTCACGGTAATCTGTCGATAAACCTTATTCGCCCATTCAAGATGCCTTATATAGGAGACGAGAACCCGTATAAAGCCGTACGACGAAGCTATTCATTTTTTTTTCTGCGCACCAGTATAGTGGAAACTCTGAGGTCATCATAAGATATGGAGTTATATAGCCAGAGCGCATTATCGCTTCTTTTATTATCATCAGAAACAAGTCACTCACACTAAGTGCTCGGTTGCCTTCCACCAGCCCGAAAAGAGGCCCAACTGAAAAATGCTTCCATCGTTTGCTGTGAGGCGTTTAGGTTCAGTACGATATGATACGATGCGATATGGCACACAAAAAAAAATGGGTAACAGAGATGTTTAAGGGTAAATGCTGTAGATGGCAGCTTGACAGAGCTAAAATACGTTTCATGGCAGCAGCAGTGCTCAATAACAGTGCACAGGGAGACAATAATCAGGCAGAAAAAAACAGCACAAAAGGATGAAAGAATAGACAAAGTAAGTTACATGATTTGACAAAACAAACAGTACGAAGAAAATCAGGCACTAAGACCTATTACGATATATGTCGTAATAACACTTTCAACGCTTGTGTTTATGACACAACGTGAGACAATGACGAACCACGCAGTTTATTGCACATTGACTCTTCTCCTAGAGAAAGTATATACTTTTTTGCCGGAAATCCAAATATGCTCATTAAGCACTCATTCGCGGACCACAATGGCCACGTGGCCGGAGAAAAGCGCCTGGCGACGCAAAACCAACAAACAAAAAGAGAGAGTGCAAAAGCACGAAACCACACAGCTGCAGGTCGCCCGTCTTAGTTGTTTAGATCGGTTAGTTATTTAGATCGATATCAGTGGAGGGATACCCGTAACATCATTAAAAGCTATTCATAAGGGGTGGGTGAGATGTGTCTTAAAATTGATGAAATAGGGTTGGGGTACATCATTTCACCGGTGAAATTTCTAAACCGGGGAACTTCATTTACGATTTTTTCTGCAACGCAAGCACATTTCGTAGCGCTCCTGAATATTAGTCAATCCGTCTAGCTTAGCGTTCCTATTTAGTGTCCGTTAAAGCGCCATGTGTGCATAGAAGCCAGAGTGAACATTTAACGACTTGAGGGCATGAACTCGGCCATAACGACTCAACGTCAGTGTACAAAAACGACCGTTCATTGCAAGCTGCGGGTCACATCAGCGGTCAACGTGAACACTCCTCAGCGGTGAAGTTTAGCTCATTAATTCGCATGTTAACTCGAACGTCTTTCAAGACACATGACTGATGGGTTCCAAAAACTGCTCGATACAAAAAAAGCTTATGACGTTCTGCGCTGACCCTCCGTTCTTACTTCAGATTTCATGAGAATAAGTTTGCATATTTGAAGGCAAAGTTTGAAAAGTTTCGCGCCTGTTGAATCATTTTTTATATGTTTCGCTCAGCTCACTGGAGCCTCGCTTTAACTGGCGTATAATCCATTGACTGTTCTGGGGAATTTGAACGTTGCGCTTTAGGAGCTGTGTCAGTTACGTGTGTGCGTTTTGTGTTCGCATGCACTTGTGGCAGCTGTGCTATGAGTTCACAGAGTTATCTTCGTTTGTACTTCATAATACTTGTCAAGAAAAGGAAAGAATATACTGCTTAGTGGCGTTTTCGTGTGTGTTCTCCATCAAGGCGTTCCTCTATCTGGTCCATGCTTTGTTTTTAGGCGTGAGATGCTTTTAGCTTCCATTCGCAGCAAGTTCACCTGAACATATTTCGGAAACGAGAAAAACCGGAGTTGAACACGAAGCATACCTTCAGCTTGAATGCGAAGTTTATCACGAAAATTTAGAAGCCATTCCCAAGACTTTTGTCTGAATGGCGTCCAGCAGGCATAAACCTGAGTCCCGGACAGGACATGAACCAGCGTAGGCGCAAACAGGGCAGCTCTGCTTCCGGTGCATTAACCATACGGTCGTCGCGACAGCTGTGGTATTCGCAGAGAAGGGGCCAGAGCAGGTTATCAACTCGGGTGGTAGTTCGCTTTAGTTTGGGCCACCGCCGCCTAAGCACTTTAATCTACTGTGTCTTCTGTAGACTCACTGAAGAAGGTTAAGAGATGTTCTTTTGCTTCCTGCGAACTTGATGATCACGATAATTTTTTATACCACATAGCACAAGGTGTTTTTGTTTACTCATAATCAGCCTGCCTACGCCCACTGCAGGGCAAAGACCTTTCCAATATCTCTCTAGTGAAGGCTGTCCTGTGCCAGCTGCGGCCACCCTATCCCCGCAAACTTCTTGACCTCATATTTCCGCCCACCAAAGTTTTTACTGCCCCCTGTTACGCTTCCCTTCCCTTGGAATCCAATCTGTTACCTTTAAGGACGATTGGCTATCTTGCCTTCGCATTACCAGCTCTGGCCAAGTCCATTTCTTCCTCTTGATTTCGACTAAAATTTTCGTGTCCCGTATTTGATCCCTGACCCACTCTGCACTCTTCCTGTTTCTGAACGTTACACCTATCATTTTTCTTTCATTATCTCGCTAGCTGTCCTTAAGTTGAACCTTTTCCGTTAGCCTGTACGTTTATACCTCATAGGGGAGTACAGTTAAGATACAGCTGTTATATACTGATCTCTTGAGAGATATTAGTAAACCGGTATTGCTGATCTCGGAGAACCTGCCATATGCGCTCCGCCCCATTCTTATTTTCCTGGCCAACGCTGCGGTGCTTCCTGCGACCTTGCGTGCAGCTCTGTTTGGTGAGCGCTCTCACACTCTTTCTCCACTGCTCTGCGTTTTGTGACGCGGGCCCTTTCAACGTGCCCTTTGTTCTGAGAATAGTTGCACCTCTGCTGACCACACTTGGAGTAGTTCAGCAAACCGGAACATAGGAAACAATAAAAGAATTGGTCGCTGCGCATCCGTGATGCGAGAACCTGTGACGCGTATGTTGAAGGCGCCCTCATGTAAGCCTGTTGTTGAACTCATTCTGCCGCAAGAACCAAGAACGTGGTGTCCTTTTCGCCGAAGAGACGCTGTTGCAGAGCCAAGTCCCGGACACCAGACACGAACGTTTGTCGCGAAGCATCATTTCGAGAGGCAGCTTTGTATTAGTTCATCTTGAGCAAACCGCAGCAGTTGAGGACTACATGGAGACGTTACAGCCGCCACACATGCTTTCCCGGGAATTGAACCAAAGTTGCACTCCCTCCCAATACTCTTGAATTCTTATACGGGCAGCGAAAGGACGAGTGTACTGCGCCAGCAACCGGCAGAAAATAGCTCGCACGTTTACCCTCTTCCTGTCCCCTCACCTCTTTCATTTCATTTCTCCATTCTGCCTCCTCTCCTTTATTTCCGCTGCCCCAGCTCAGGTTCTTCAGTATCGATGGCAGATGCCGGGGCTAGCAAAAATCTTTTCCTTCCTTTTTACTATCATTTTAATAAAAACCACTACCACCACCAGCACGTTTGGTAGCAGTTTCTCCCATTGGCTGGCCGTGATCGTGTCGTAATGCCGGTAATACCCCCGAAGGAGAGCGTTTAGGAGTATGCTGAACAAATAAATAAATAAAAAAAATATTATGCCACTCAGGCACTCTTAAGCGTGCACATGCTGCCTGGAATTTCTGGTTGTAACAAAATATGAAAGACAATCGATTTGCGGCGAAAGGTTTAAGGCCGCTGGTCTCATTTGTAAAGCTAGTGACATCCGACCAGCTCTTATTGCTTGACATTGAAGTGGGTGGTCAGCAGATGAACTGGCTTGTCGTAGCCCACCCCAGCCAGGCGTGTCGGCTGGTTTGCAGCTCAAAAATGCGTTGTCCAGAATTTCTTGGTGTGCCTAAATACGCGATTTCGAGCCCCGCCGCGGCGGATGGTTTTTATGGAGGCGAATCGCAAGAGGCCCGTGTGCTGTGCGACGGCAGCGCACGTTAAAGAACTTAACGACGGTCCAGATTATCCGCAGCCCTCCACTACAGCCGCACTCATAGCCTGAGCCACTTTGGGACGTTATACTTCGTAAACTCAAGTGTCAAATGTTTGCATTGCTATACAGCAGCCTACGAAAATTAACCCAGAAAACAGCTAATTTTGGCCCTCGTTCTTTCTGCTACAGCAAGAATTCTAGTCAGCATTAAGCCATCGGTACCGCCACCTGATAACATCATCAGATCTTACGTACATTTACAATGCACGTTTTTCTTTTACAGAATTCTTAATAAGCGCATTACTTCTGCAGCCTATATCCTATCCGAAGTCACATATAGTGCTAATTGTTCTGCCGCGTATTCAGCTTCTCAAAAACTTGATAACAATGGCTCACATTTCTGCTTTCAGTGTACAAATAACTCACAAGTTTTTCTAGCCTTTACCATGCTTTTAATACTAATTTTGATTTAAATACGTGCTCTGTCACGCGTGTACTTAAATGTATGTCATATGACATTGTTACATGTTTCTGTTGATACAGAGGCACGGAGCAGAAAGTATGCTTTGGCGGAAAATGCCTGTTGACGATGTCACTACCGTTGTCATCGCAAGAGGACACGCCCAATACACCCATAGCAAACGCATGCGGCACCAAGCATCGCCGCCAAAAAAGTAGCTAATGACCTCATGGGTGAACCAGCACAGGAGGGTCCTAAAATGCAAGAAAAAAAAGTGTCCTTGGTAACAAAAATGAAATGTGAATAGAAGCCGCCAGAGGTAGAGGTAGCTCTGCGATTCCCACAACGGCATCATGCGCGGGGCCACTTCCAGCTCCAGAAATTCCGGGCTAACTTAAATAAAACAAAAATTGAAAGAGGAGGCTGCCAAAAAAATAAAAAATAAAGCGGGAAGCATGCGGCGGGTAAGCGCACTTTTCAGTTCTCAAGCGATTGGCGTGTTTGGGCAACACCCTCTAAATACTTTCTTCAGGCCTCTCCAGGCCCTCCTTTCCACACGCGCTACGTCACGCCAAGTGTCCGGTCAGGCTGCTCACCAAGCGCGGCTCCGCTCCGCTCGGTTGTCTCCCTCGATGTGCTCGCGCTTGCCCGGGCAAGCACAGACACGAACGCAGTCTTGCAGTGAGCGTCTAGCTGCTGCTTGAGTCTTTCAGCCTGGCGTTGGGTGCATTTCCGTTCGCTCCTCGCACGGCTGTGTCTGTTTCGTGTGGCCGTTTCTTGTGTGGCGTGCGTACCTGTGCTAGCGCACGAATGGGAAACTGATTGCCTGCCGTGTAGCGAGTGCAACTTCGTGAAACATGGGCCGGTGCTGTGTTCCCGGGTGCCGCGGGAACTACCAGAATGGTCCCAAAGTACGTGTTTATTGCTTCCCAAGAGACGAAGTACGAAGAAAAGCCTGGTTGCGAGCCATTCCACGGAAGGATTTCACACCTACAGAGCATTCGAGGGTAAGACTCTGAAATATTGCTTAATAGGCGCTGGTAATTATCTTAGTTGTGAGCTGTCGCTCCCGGAAAGGCATGCTGTCTTTGTAGGCAATGATATCACTTCTTACACTTATGTATGAATTGTCCAGGAAGCATTTAGTTCTGTGGATGTGCATAAGGCTTGTGTAAAAGCTGTGTAAATATGTAAAAGCTGTTCACTATTCAGACTCTTTTTACTTAGTGTTTTAGGCAATGGAGAGTCATGGCGAATGGCCTTGCTTCATTTTCTCGTGCAGGTGTGTGAACTGCACTTCCACGCAGGCGACTTCATTACGACGTTGTCACACCAAGATGAACTGACAGGGAAAATAATAGAGGTGAAGCGTGACAGGCTACAGTTGAAGATTGATGCTGCGCCTTCTGTTTTTCCAAACTGCCCAAAATACTTGTCCTCAACGCCTGGACGGAGTGAATCGCCAGAGACGAAAAAAGCAAGAAGGGAAAACGCTGCTTTGCAGGAGGCTATGAGGAAGTCACTTCAGTCTAATGAGCTTGAACAGAAAAGAAACAAAGTTTCATCTTACGAGGAGTTCAAATCTAAGTTGCCTGGAATCTGCAACACGAAATTCTGGACCGTTTCTGTCGATGAGCAGTGCGTTAGGTTCCTTCTCATCGAGAATGATCCTTCACCTAATGTGAAATGCGCCTTGGTAGTTCTCCCTGATCTGTCACTTTCTGTTTTCTTGAATGGAGTGAAGCTTCTGTCGCTTCCTTCAGGCAGGATTCTGCCAGCTCAAGTATGCGACACCTCCAGCCTGTCCTTGCTGCTAGAAGAACTCGAGATAGGCTTGCATAATATACCTGAGGTGACGAAAGAGTCGAAACATACTAAAGTATTGCAGTTTGTCGGTTCACTGCTTGGAGACCTCATTGAGGACAGTGATACGACGAAAGAACAGTCTTCTTTGCTGAAATTTCTGGTTGAGCAGATAGAGCTTCTCCTCGCGAAACAGCATGTGTATAGCGCAGAGCTGCTGGTATTCGCCAGTATTTTGAATTCAATTTCTCCTCACGCATATCACTTCACAAGAGCTGCATCAAGAATCATTCTGCCCCATCCTTCCACACTGCGCCGTGTTTGCTCAAATTACAAAGCTGACCCTCTTGTGGAGCAAAATCAACCGCACTGTCTCTCCTACATCCGAGAACGAGTCAAATCAATGAAAGACCACGAGAAGACAGTGACCCTGATGATCGATGAGATCCACATAAAACCATACTTCGACTACAAAGGGGGCACAATAGTAGGATCGTCGGTTCATTCAACGGAACCAGCAACAACAGCCCATGTGTTCATGGTACAATCACTCCTTTCTGCAAACAAGGACGTCATTCACATATTACCTGTGAGCAAACTGAGCGCAGAAATTTTGCACGAGCATGCTAAGAACATAATCATTAATGTTGAGAAAATGGGGCTCAAAATTATCGCTGTGATAACGGACAACAATGCTCTGAACCGCAAGATGATGTCGTTATTTGCTACAAGTCCTCAGGTGAGCATTGTCTATCCCCATCCAGCCGATAACGCTCGCCCTCTTTTCTACGTGGTCGATCCTGTGCATCTCTTGAAGTGCATTAGGAACAATTGGATTAACCAGAAAAACCCTGGAACATGCCTCTATTTCCCTGAAATGGACTTGAGTGGAGCAATGCCCGAAGGGCCTCCTCGTATGAAAGCTGCTTCTTTCGCAGCTGTGCGGCAGCTTTATTCTTCAGAGAAGACGTCGCTTGTGAAGGCTGCTTACAGACTGAACGCAAAAGCCGTGAATCCAACCTCAATGGAGCGGCAAAATGTAAAGCTCGCTCTCGACGTCATTAATCAGTTTGTTTCAAATGCCCTCAGGACACATGGTTCCGCGTTCAAGATTCCTCAAGCTGAGTCGACTGCTCTTTTCATTGACGTTATCCTCACATGGTGGCAAATAGTCAATGTTAAGACCCCTTGCAAAGGCCAGAGGCTAAGGGACAGCATGCAAGACCCTGTAAGGTCTGTTGATGACACACAGTTAGCTTTCCTGAGCGGCGTTGTGGACTGGTTGGACGCTTGGGCAAGAATAAACATCACCAGTGGCTCGCTGACGAAAGAGACTCACAGTGCTTTGCGACTGACATGCTATTCTCTGGTAGAACTCTCGCGCTACTGCTTAGAAGAACTTCACTTCAAGTACGTACTGCTGGGCAAATTTCAGACGGATGCGCTAGAAGACCGGTTCGGCCGTTACCGCCAGCTGGCAGGATCACAGTACCACATTTCCGTGCGTCAGCTCTACGAATGTGAGAAGAAGCTTCGTCTTCAAAAACTTTTGACATTTCCACGCGAGGAAACAGAGTTTGAAGACGTAAGTGAGGATCTTGTCCCATGCAACTTTTCTGTGGCTGTCAGCGACGACGATATTACACACGCCCACTCTGACATGGATGCTATTGTCTACATTGCAGGATACGCTGCTCATGCTGCTTTAAAGAAGCTTTCATGTTCTGATTGCTTCAGCACATTGGTGATTGAAAATCGAGAGATCGAAGCGGAAAATACTGCCATGATAGCTAACCTGTCGAGAGGAGGGCTGAAGTTTCCCCAGCCATGCACAGTTCACATGGTACTGATGACTAAACTAGTTGCAGAGAAGTTGTCTTTTGGAGCAACCGCGGAAGATTTTCTCTCCTGTAGAAACCAACGTGGTGTCGTGATTTCACAGACGATTTCCCTCCTGGACGAACACGACATTGAGACATGTGAAAATGGCCACACTGCACAAACTCTCCTGCGCTTGGTAGTACGCGTTGCAACCAACGTTGTTCTAAACAACTTTTGCAAACTAAGAAATGATGCCATACAAGACAATGCGCAGCAGAAGGCCGCAGCCCGGAAAGCAGCAACGCTTAAGAAGAAGTAAGTTTTATTCCCAAGCAATAAAAATGCTTTGCGCACACTTCATTGCTGGTGTCTCGTCGTTTTTTATTGTAAGGGTCAGATTAGCTGTACAAATACTCAACAGCGCAACATTATTGTGAGTGTCATTATTGCTGTGTGTGAAAGCTTTAAGCAAAACACAATACAGAATAAAACTAACACAATGCGCAGTAGACGGTGTTTTTTTTTCAATGTTCACGAACTTCTACTTTAACAACTAGATATACGCATGTGCGGTCTGTGCGGATGGATTTTACCGCACGGCAGACATCATGTACGTGATAGAACCTAATAATTAGATGATTAATTAAAATTAACTAATCAATTTTTTATTATAATGACCAATAATGCGAAATTGGCGGCCGTATGCTAAATTGTTTATTATAAAAAACTGTATTAGCAGCTCGAACTTTCTTGACAATAAGGTGTTCTGCAATAAAAAAAATATATAAAGCAGATAAAATGATAGCCTAAGGCGCGCACAAACTAGCGAATTTCTTTTCTGCAGCAACGACAAAAATGAAAATGAAGGAATCACTTATAAGGCAGCTACGTACGGCAGTACCCGAATAGTGCAGACGGGCGCGGCGCGCTGAAATCGCGGAGCGCGGGGCCTGCACGGTCCCTTGGCGTGACGTCACGCGGCCGGTGGAGAGGCCTTAGCATTGAGAGGGTGTTGGTTTGGGTCAAGTTTACATTTTTCTCGATTGCATGTTTGTATCCGAGAATGAACACGTGAGAACTCGGCTTGCTGCGCAGTCATGAATATCATCGTAAGCGCCAAGTGCTGGAACACGTAGGATTACATTAGAATCGTAGCAAGGCGACGATTGGGGCTAGTTCGGTGCACGTTGTATTCTACGCGCTACCATGGTAGAAACAAGAGAGAAAATGACGACCACCAGACAAGCGTGTAAATGACAACTGAGTTATTCAGAAAAAGGGCATTGAGGGTTGATGTGGTCATGCATGCAAAATATATTAAATACCAACTTTTTCCGTAGAAACCAGTTGTCAGTTGTGCGCTTCTCTTGTGGTAATAGGGTATAGTATGCCACGCAAATGCACTCTAAATAACGCTTCCCGCGAAGGGCGCTGCTTGCTTCTTTCTTTGCGATTGCACATGTCATCTTAGCCAGAAGTAACCAGGTTGCCGCGACCAGACAAAAAGCGGGCTGGCGGCAACTTGCCTGAGCGGCGACGATGTGGTCGCCATCCGTCGTCAGCTGTGTGGTAACCTGCGTGACGTGCGAGTGCTCCTTCCCCCTCTAGATTTCCTGTCAAGATGAGAAATACAAAGGGCAGCCTTGTTACTTCTGGTAATAATACACTCAAAAAACCCCTGCAGCGCATGACGATTCATCTTGCGTTAATACTGCTGCGTTATTTGTGCAGTACTCAGTAATCAAGCAGGGCCATGCACTGAGGACAAGCAGCCTTTACTAATTCCTTGGCGTACCGGACGCTTTCGAGTAAGCAAGAAAACAACATTTACCTTTTTCTTAATGAGAGTAGTTTAGGAAATCTAGTTCCATAAACATAAGGATGATACCATGGTGGATGATACCGTCTAACTGAAATGCTTTGTTTGTGAAAGCGTCCTTCACTGTGTGCTGAAATACCTTCGCTTCCAAGGGAGGACCAGCATGTGCCCCCATGGCTCCTCTCATGGAGCTGGTGGGAGCAGTGACAGGGCCCATGGTAATCCGAACTGCAAATGAGGAACTCAGATGGAGCAATCTATCAACCCCTTGTCGAAAGCCTACCTGTCGTATGTCTGCTTCAGCCAATGATCTACGGTGCTCATGACATGGAGTTTGACAACACAGGCAGGGTGTTGCAAGCTCCTCAGAATTGCAGTAGCTGTTGCACAAGACATTCTCGAGGAGAGAATTGCTGATCGTTCAAATCTTACCCAAAAGCCGTCCCACCCCGGAGTTCTTTCGGCGATGAAGTTCTATCGGATCCGATGGTCCGCAATATATATCTGGAGCGGTTTTCCGCGAATATTTTCCACATCTTTTTTTTAATCACCGTGAGGAACGTTGGAATGTTCGTGCGCTCCCTGAGAAAATAACTCGGTGTATTCCTTTTCTTGCCACAAATCTCCTGGACGCACTGAGGGAGCTGACAGTCGATGTGTGAGCTACCAGTTCAAGATGTACCGCTCGTTTGATTGCACATGTGAAGAGAAGAATGCATGTCCCTTCCTTCAGCTTTGGTGTTTAGTGCACCGACACCGTTTACGCATGTCACTTTAGAAGGCAACTATTGTGTTGCCCTTTCAGGGTGTAAGGGAGCAGCTGCTGGCTGCTCGGCTGTTGAGGTCGCCGCAACCAGATTTTTTGGACAAGCTTTTTGCCACTTGTCGTTCCCTAATACCCGAGTTCTACGAACCTTTCAAGTCGACCAGCATGTAAAAGGAGCCTGTGCATACCATGAACTCGCAGCTCGAGGAAGGAATGATTTGCCGAGAGAACAACGAAAGGCTTGGCATTTTAGGAAAGCTCGAGGTGCTTGAGACGTCCCCCAATTTTCAGTGTTCTGATTGGCTAAGAAGATATTGAGGTCACGTGCTGGGAAGCTATTCGGCATTGATGCTGAGGGACGACTGGAATTCTTAGGAAAAAGCCTCGTGTTGCACCTCTTTGATCATACATACTTGTTTGCTGTTGATTTCTGCTTTCAAATATGCTTTCTGCCTCTCGGTAGGATGTCTAGTGTTGTGTAGAAATCATTTCATCCAGGTGGCAACTCTGACCAGCTTGGACAGGAAGCTGTGGCGTTTAAAAGCTAATTCAGATTCTTCTGCCCTTCGTGTCACGTTGTGAACATGAAATAGGTTCCTTTCATCATCTGCAGTCATATGGCCAGCAATGATTTTGCTGCAAGGCCACGTAAGCAGGAGGCTTAGTGAGCCAAAAAGGTCCGTGCCACCAAATCGTTGTTGACCTGAGCGCTTCACAGGAAAAGCCTCCGGTAAGGAAGTCGGCTGCGTTTTCTGCTTTTGGGCAGTTGCTCCTGGTGTCTTGATCAGTCAGCTGTTGCATTTTCAGCAGGCGGCTGGCAACGAAAGGTGTCCATTGTTGAGCAGCACCCTGCACGTAGGGAAGTGCAATTGTTGAATGTATACTGATCGACTGAGAGTGATCGACTGCGACTGATCGACTGAGTCTGATCGACTGAGACTGATCGACTGAGTGAAGTAGTCTTTTAGCCTGGTGCATGCCCATTAACATTCTCATTAATTCAAGTCATGGGCAAAGTTGCTTTAGTGGGGCCACTCTCGATTTGGTGCGTTTCGATGGAGGCGAAGCGCTAAAACGCCCTTGTGGTGTGCGATGTCAGTGCACGTTGAAGATCTCCAGGTAGTCGAAATTTTTCCGGAGCTCCCCACTGCGGCACCTTTCTTCCTTTCTTCTTTCACTCAGTCCTTTACCCCTTCCTTTATGGCGGGGTTTAGGTGTCCAACGATATGTGCGACAGATATTTCGCCTTTTCCTTTCCCCAAAAATCAATTTTTTTACTTGAGCCATGGTGTGTTTGAGTTATGTGTTTGGCAGTTAATGCGTCTTGAGAGCCGCCTTTCCGTATATCTCAAAATGCTTGGAACAAAGGGATCAGTTGTTAGTCAACGCGTGTCCGTATTACTCTCCTTTCATCCATGTATTTTTTGCGCTGTAATCCACGATTCATGATGCACCCCCCCCCCCCCCCCCCCCCAACATCTGGCTTAATTACCGCACCACAAGACTGCCGCGTTCAAGCGTTCCTTCACATCGAAATGAGATGCGTTGTTCTAATGGCGCCTTTAGGCTTAATTTTAAGATCGGAACTTTTTGCAGTAGCGTCCTGGGCATGCATGCGGCAGGCCTCCTCGTTCGCGATTTGCGCCTTTCATTCCAGGGAAAAAATCGCGCATTAGTTCGCTTCACGTGTCTTTCCAGCGACACTCCAGTAAAAAATAGAGAAAATATCCAAGAAAGAGACGATAAACATTGGGTGTAAGCGCTGTTCTCTGCTATGTTTGAGTTCACCAACAGGAGGACCGAGTTGGTTGACCGATTCTCAAGTGTCACGCGCGGGCACGGTGCCTGAAGCGCACCGTGACGAAGAAAGCAAGCGTGCACGAAAGATTCCACACCTCAGTAGACCATTTCAGCAGAAGCAACCCACAAACTGCCTCTCGCAGTAATTGGATTAGGCGGAAGGGGAGGTCAAGGAATTTTGTCAGCGACCAATGCTTTGGTCTCATGCCATGACTAATGTCAAACCGGTAGCGCTGCCAACTTCTGACCGGATGCAAGCCCGCCCTGCCATTGTAAAGGAGCTTTCGGAGAAAAATTTGAGGGGTCACTATAGCCCAGGGGGGCCCAGCCATGGCCGGTTTGGTTCGCCCGGCGGCTGCCAGAAGGGTGCGCATCAAAACACCGGTGACGTCTACATTGCCCTCTCCCTCTTCAGCACCTGGGGAGCGAGGCGCGGCTATGGGCACTCGAGGGCGAAAGAAAAGTAGCGGCTTGCCTGCTCGGGAAACTTCATATGAGCGCCACCGCCCTCAAACCTTGGGGACGTTCATCGCTGTATCTCAGTCACCAGTGTTATCGTTGCGCTTTCTTGGCAGTACCCACTGATAATGACTGACTCTAGATAAGCATGATTCACGAGTGGTTCTAAGATCAAATTTGCAGATAGCTCTGTAGCAGCCGCCCTAGTTTCACTGGTGGAGGCTGCTTGGTGTAAAGAGAGGGACCTCGGGGTCGGCCCATGGCTTCCCACAACCAGGAGATGAGCAGCACTCCAGTCGACATTCGTCGGTCCCGACCTCCGGCGAGCAGCGTTCGCACAAGGAAACCGTCGACTCCAGAAACAGTAAGTGATTGAACGGCCGTTTATTTGCTTAACTAATATAAAGACAAAATACGAACTTTTGATTCTAAACTGCGCAAACCATGCCATACTAGAAGGAACCCGCCGCGGTGGCTCAGTGGTCAAGGCGCTCGTATACTCAGCCGGAGTACCCGGGTTCGAACCCGACCGCGGCGTCCGCGTTTCATGTGCTGTGAGATGTCAGCGCACGTTGAGGATCAAAATGAAAATTGGTTTTGGGAGAAAAGAAATCGAACAGTATCTGTCTCACATATCGGCGGACACCTTAACCGCGACGTGAGGGAAGGGATAAAGGAAGGAGTGAAAGAAGAGAGGAAGAAAGAGGTGCCGCAGTGGAGGGCTCCAGAATAATTTCGACCACCTGGGGATCTTTAACGTGCACTGATAGCGCACAGCACACGGGTGCGTTTGCGTTTCGCCTCCATCGAAATGCTTCCGCCGCGGTCGGGTTCGAACCCGGTTACTCCGGATCAGTAGGCGATCGCCCTAACCACTGTGAAGGATCCCCAGGTGTTCTAAATTATCCCCGAGACCTCCACTACGGCACCTCTTCCTCCCTTTCTTCTTTCACTTCCACTTTTCTGTCTTCCCTTACAGCACGGCTCGGGTGTCCACCGAGATATGGGAGATGTGGCATCTCCTTCCCTCAAACACGAATTTTCAATTTTTCATCGCCGCGGTGGCTCAGTCGTTAAGGGCGGTTCACATGCAAGCGAATTGGCGAACAGAGCGAACAGCGGCGCGGCGCTGCGAAGCGGTTCGCGAGCTTTCGTTTCACATGCATCGCCGCTCCGCGTTTCCCACCGCTGCGAAAACCAATGTTGCGGGCAAAAGATATGCGCCTGCAACCGGTTTTGGTGGCCTGCAAACATAAAAAAACCGTAATATAAAAGCATTATTTTGTCATTTCTTTTCATAGTTTATTTAAATGAATATAATTATTGCGTTTTAAGCATTAAACAGCGCTTTATACAATTTCTTTCGTAAAGAAAAGTTCGTACGTGCGGCGTACAAACTCGCGTGGCAACGCCGGGCCAGTCTAGCCACCCTTGCCGGGCGGTCATTGGTTGAGATGCGGTGCTGCCGCGTCGCCGCCGCGAAAATTTCCAACTTGCCCGAACCTCGCCGCTCCAGCCGCTGGGGCTTTCTCCGCCGCTTGAGAGAGGGTGTACTCGCCGCCGCGGCGGAGTTCGCGAGTGGTTCGCTTGCATGTGAAACGGGCTTTAGAGTGCTCGGCTTTGCGAACCATCGTTCACAAAGAGCATTTCCGTATCCTTGTTCGAAAAGGAAGTGAGGAGATTCCGAGGAGATTCCTCTTTATCTGTATGAGACGTAAAGAACAAAATAAAGCAGCCGAGGAAACTTCTCAGTGAACTATACAGTCGGATACAACTAAAGAACACTGATGCTTTTCCCCTTCAAAGCACCCCCTTCCAGTGATAGTGTCGGCCCATTCTCATGACCCTGCTAGCACAACAATGCAGGTAGCGGCGCCGTAATCTAGAAAGGGGTCTATTCCCGGCCATAGAGGGAGGCGATTATTCCCTTTTACCTATCACTTCTTTCTCTGTCATGCGAATCACGGTCATGAAAATTGGCCGACGCCATTGTCTGGAAGGGGGTCTTTGAGAGAGAAAAAGCCGCTGACTACAGGGTATCATGGCCACTTCGTCCTCAACAGTATTGTTCTCCAGCTTATCCCCAGTAATTGCTCCCTATCTCTTCTTTAGTGTTCAGAGTAGGGGTACTAACGCGATGAGCAGGTCAAATCAGGTACTCGTCAACAGAATGCACCATTGTACCTTTTGAAGAACTCACTTTGCACGCGACGTCGAAAGCTGGAGGTAGCCGTGTGGGCTTCGGCTCACTTAGATAAAAGCCCATCATCCCCAACCCTTTTTCAAAAATAATACAATGGAGGGTTACTGACTCCTTCCCCCTTGCGCTAATCCCTTCGGTCGGAAGAGCAGGAGGAGAAATGTGGTTGTGAACGAGGATTTTCATTTCATAAAAAGTTACCTGCAAATCCATCCCTTACAGCGCCGGTCAGGTGTCTGCTGAGATGTGAGACAGATACTGCGCCATTTCCTTTCCCCAAATACCAACCAACCTGCAAATCAGCTTCCTCGCAATTTTGATAGTTATGCATTGTGCTCGAGAACCTGTATATGCTCAGGGCGACAGCGAAAAGCAACTCTAAAAAAGAGCAACAATGAACGCTAAGTAGTTCATTTCTTCAAAATAGCCAGTTTTAAGATAACTGCAAATTGTCGCCTGACCCAGACCTTCTCATATCATTCATCTTCAGTGCAACCTAGACAAGTTCCATCCCTTTAAAGGGGCTGCGAAACACCGCTTGAACAGACGCCGGTTACACTTGAGATGGATTCTGTGATGACCCCCATAATGCGCAGGTCCACACGGGACGGAGAGGCAAAGAGACACCGTATGGCTCAGTTTAAACAAACAGGTATATTCAATAATTACACATGATTATGATTATACATCAGAGGCTGGGGCGTCCGAGCTTACGTGCCGACGACTTCATGGGGGCGATGGAGTGGCTCCGGAGTTGGGCTCGAGCGGTTGCTGGCAGAAGCTGCACGCCGTCGGGCTTCGGCGCTGAAGGCCCTCTTGGCGAACGATGTCGTCCTGAGCGTGTATGCAGTAGAATTTCAATAGTCGTCCGTTTCTTCGAGGATGGTTCACAAACCCTTCCTCTAGTGTCGTTCGGCTTGGAAGATGAACAGGAGGCGAGCTTGTAGATGATGACAGCAGAGCATAATTTTACAACAGAACAAACTTTGCACTACTTTACTCATCGACCGGGCAGGTTAGTGCCTAAGTAGCATCACATTACATGCTAAGCATGGAGCCCCAGCTCAGACTGGACTGCATCCGTTTACATGCGCTTTTAAGCACTTGATTAACAAAGGACTAAGGGCGGTCATTTCCAGTGGCCCGCCCAAAGCATCAATTCTCCAATCCAAAATAACATGCGAGATGGGGACCACCCCTTTGGGTTGGGCTTAGCCTCGACCCCAGAGTCTGTTATCAATACAAACTAAATAAACAACAAAAACGCCACCACTCTCTCTCAAGTGAGAGTATACACAGGCTCTCTCTTCGGAGCTAATTCACTAGCGCCTGTCTTTCCACATTCTTGGCGAGTACTGCCTGTCTGTCTGACAGGTGTCCGTCACGGCCCTTCTGGGAAGCTGTGGGTGCCTTCCCGGCGATAGCCCACGACAAAGGGGGGGGGGGGGGGAGGGAAAGAATGTTGTCTTCGCGGTAGCGCATAGCGTCGGCTGTGGTACGGCGCGCTCTGGCCCGCTGACAGCTCTCTTGTCCTTGAATGTGCCCGGAAATTGGGGAGGATAAAGCCTGTTTCCCCGGGGCGGCGGCGGGTCCGGTTGTTCTGGTCGTCACTCAAAGAGCATGGCTGGGTAATTGATGATGCCGCTGTCACGGGTCTCCGTCTACGCCGCGCCGTCGAACGTGGATCCTCGTAGCACACACGGAATGTCACACTCGCTCACCCTCCAGAAGAATGTTCTCCGAACATTTGAGTCCACGCAGCTCCCCTTGTCTTTCTGAATCGCCTCGCACAGTGCGTCCGACAAAACACTTTTCGCTGCACTCAACACCACTGCACAACACCATATGCCTCCGCTGTCAATACTGGCGTCTCCAGGGGCAGCACTGATCTTCTTTTACAGATAAACATGAAACTCAGCACCCAAGCCTCTCTTTTCTAGTCCAAACTGGACGAAATAAATTTACCACAGTTATAAAGGAGCTCCCACTTCTAGCACGATCACGGCACAGACAAAAATATAGATAACGAAAGGAAGTAGGGCAGGTTCTGCATGCGCTCCGCATGCTCTCCTGTGAAGGTGTTACTTAATGACAGAAAGGTTTAACTACCAACTCCGATAACTTAACACATAAGCACATAGCAATGTTATGAGCTGTGGCATTACACAATTCTAACCAGTGCAAAACTCCGCTCTGTTTACGCCATTAGTCCGACTTAGCTTTCCGATTTCGCAGCGGATATCGGCCTTCATGAGTCATACTAAGTAAGTCTGTGCCCCTTTGTCTGCTTTGGGACTCGCGAGGGCTCGTGGCAGGAGCCTCTCCTGGCGTTATCTGCGCGGCAACCTCGCGCGCTTCTTCTTCTAGCAATGCATGAAGTAAATCCGGTGGCATTCCGGCCGTCACCTCGGGCGCCTGCCGAACAAATGCAGGAGAGGGCGTTTCTTGCGAACTATCTGCGCGCTCCGCTTCACTTCTGTCCCCATCAAAATCCGCGCTTTCCCTTTCCTCATTTCGTGAATACTGAACCGGTGCCGACTTGAGGCGATTTCCGTGTATCCTTATCAAACGCCGGTTCACGTCTCGGACTCTGAAGTTTACCGGAGAAACCTTCTCGACAACCTCGCACGGTCCTCTCCACTTCGTCTGGAACTTACGAGCTAGCCCAATCTGCCTTTGGCAGTTTTCAATGTACACGCTGTCCCCCACATTAAACGGCGCGTCTCTAGCACTGCGATCGTGCACCTCCTTCCTGCGCTTCGCCGCTTTCTTTAAGGACTCCTTTGCGATGTCCCTCGCCACTTGCAAGCGCGATTCTAGCTCAACCTTATAGTCGTCCAGTGAAGCGTATGGGACACGACGGGGGCCCTCTGGCACTTCACTAGGCTGGTCCGGGTCTCGGCCGTAGAGAAGAAAGAATGGCGATTCGCCCGTGCTCTCGTGTGCTGCGGAATTGTAGGCAAACATTGCATACGGGAGCCACAAGTCCCAGTCCCGCAGGTCGCGCGAAACAAAATGCGACAGGAACCCGGCCACGGTTTGGTTCAGTCGCTCCACCGCGCCGTTGCAAGCCGGATGGTACGGTGTTGTCTGCTTCTTAGCGATCTTAAGCAGCTCGCAAACTCTCCTCATTAGCTGCGACACGAAGTTCGTTCCCCGATCTGTCAAGAGTTGCCTCGAAGGTCCATGTCGGAGCACGATCTGTTCGACAAATGCTCTTGCAACCGTGTCTGCCTTCTGATCTGGGAGTGCTACCGCTTCCGCGTATTTTGAAAGGTGATCGACAAATACTAAAATGTACTTGTTTCCGGAAGTGGTCGTGGGCAATGGGCCCATTATGTCCATACCTGTCCGCTCGAAGGGAGCCGAAACCTCAGGGAACGGCTGAATTGGAGCTGGTCCTCGTCCCTTGGGTGTTTTTCTTTCGAGACAGGAATGACACTTCGCACAGTAGTCTCTAACATCCTGTCGCATGCCCCTCCAAAAGTACAAACGCTCCACACGCCTGCGTGTCTTCGCTACGCCAAAATGACCGGCGCATGGCGCATCGTGAAACGCGCGAAGAACCCTTTCTGTCCACGACCGAGGTATGACGACTCTCTCCCAAGCGGTTTTCTCTGGTCTCCGTTTCCTGGTTGGCCTCGTGCGCCGACACAGGGTGCCGTCTTTGCCAATGAAATAACCTAGCTGTTCGGGGTGAGACGGTGCGTCCTCTAAGCTTTCGATTATTCGCTTCAGGTCCGGATCTTTGCACTGCTCTGTGCGTAATTCGGCGGGGTCGACTACGGGGACAAACTCATCTATAGCTGCCACGGCAGCTGTGCGGCTGAGTGCATCAGCATTCAGATGCGTCTTTCCTGACTTGTGCTCAACTTCAAAGCAGTATTCCTGCAGGTGTAGATTCCATCTAGCGAGTCGCGAGCTAGGGTCCCTGACACTCATCACCCATTTCAGAGGATGGCAGTCTGTGACTAGCTTGAATTTGCGGCCGTAAAGGCAGCATCTGAAGTGCTTTACTGCCCAGACAACGGCGAGGCACTCCCTTTCCGTAGCTCCGTACTTTTGCTCTGTGGGGCTCAGCTGTCGGCTAGCAAAAGCAACGGGATGTTCTTTGCCCTCGATAACCTGAGATAGCACGGCACCCACTGCGAACTTTGACGCATCTGTGGCCATAACGAAGGGCAAATTAAAATCCGGGTGGCGCAACAGCGGTGCACTCATTAGCTTCCTTTTCAGGGCCCCAAAAGCATTCTCCGCGTTTTCGTCCCAGCGAAAGGCGACATTTTTGGCTGTTAAGGCGGTGAGCGGCTTAGCGAGCTTGGCGAACTCCTCTATGTGCCTTCGGTAGTAACCGATCAGGCCGAGAAACTGCCGGACCTGGCGGACGCTAGTCGGGGATGGAAAATCCGAGACACACCTTAGTTTCTCAGGGTCCGGTCGCACGCCGTCAGCTGAAACAACGTGCCCGAGGTATTTCACATCGTTTTTGAGGAATTGGCACTTAGAGGGCTTCAGCTTGAGACCCGCTCCTCTTAGTCGCACCAAAACCTGCTAAATATCGCGCAAATGGTTCTCAAAACTGTCACTGTATATGATAATGTCATCCATATACACGAAGCACAGCCTCCCCAGAAGACCTGCCAGGATAACATCAGCGGTTCTCTGCCAGACAGCAGGGCTGTTGGCCAGACCCATCGGCATTCTTTTCCATTCATAGTGCCCTGAGGGCGTGTTGAATGCCGTTTTCTCGGCATCTGCCGGATCCATTGCTATCTGCCAGAATCCCGCCGCCATGTCCACTACCGTGAAGTACCTGGCAGAGCCCAGCTGAGAAAGCGTCTCCTGTATATTGGGGATGGGGTATGGATCGATGCGAGTTATGGCATTTAGTTTGCGGTAGTCCACTACCAATCGATACGAGCCATCTGGCTTTTCCACCAATAGTGCTGGTGCTCCCCAGGGTGACTTTGAGTGTTCGACAATGCCGCGATCCATCAGGTCCTGCACCTGCCGCTCCATCTCCTCACGTTGGGAGTAAGGAATCCTGTACGCACGCTGGTAAACGGGCGATGAAGTGCCGGTTTCTATCCTGTGCTTTATAACGCCACAGCAGCCCAAATCCAGGTTGGACGCGGCGAATACCTCCGAGTAGTCGTTCAGCAAACCAGCCAGAGCCTCCCTCTCCCTGGATTTTACGTGAGAAAGATCGAACGACACCTTTGGAGCAGCCGAAGGACTAGCATGCTCTACAGTTGCGAGTACCGTATCGGTGGGCTCACGTTGCTCTATCGCAGAGGTGAAGAAAGCCAATGTTTTGTTCTTGGGAAGGCTCAGTGGCTGCTGGCTACAGTTAACCACCCGTAGGGGCACTTTGTGGGCGTCATTACCTGTCACGAGGCACGCGGCTGCCTTCAGGCCATTGCTGAGAGAGTCGACCGGCTCAAGCACTCCCACGGCGCCGCTCTCTACATCTGAAGGCACAAATGCGTACAAAATGTGCTCCGACCAAGGAAGGACGACCGCCTCCTCGACCAGCCGGACGGCAACCCGCGAATATACCTTCTCCAATGATCCCACTGTTTGACGGGTTTCAATATCGGTAATGCGAATCTCAGCCCCTCTCCTGTTCAAAAACGGAACGTTTGAGCCGCCCGCATTAACCTCTTCCTCAGAGAATGAGACTACTACCTTCCCTTTTCTCAAAAAATCCTGCCCTAATATACCTGACACTCTGTTTGGCAGAGACACCGTGTCCGGGCATACGTAGCAGGGGTGCTCCAATGCAATTCCGCCGAGAGAGAAGTGTAACCGGTAGAGTCCACTTATGCCAAGAGGATCCCCCGTTATGCCTACAAATTTGGTTGCCATACCACCAGACGCTTCCAACACCTCGCGGTCCCCCTTCCTTCGAAGCGTGTTAAAACTGCTCGCCTTAAGCAATGTCACCTTTGACCCCGTATCTATCAACAATTCCATACAACAACCATTTAACTTGCAACGCACAACAGGGCATGCCTCGTCGGCCACACAAACTACCACCACCTCATCATCTACTGCTCCCTCCCCACGCTCCTCAGGCTGGGGAGGACTAACTAGTTTTTTGACTCGGTATCTGGAGCCCCGCTGTAGGCTTGCTTAGGGCGTGTCTCGCCTGCTTCTCTTTGTGGCTCCCCACGGCGCACGTTTTGGCAGAACCTGGCGATGTGTCCGCGACCCTGGCAAGCGAAGCATACGATTTCTTTAAAATCTCGCATACCGCGCCTGTAGCTTTGTGGCGGTCTCCGGTTTCCCGCGAATGGGCGCTGTTGAGCGCGCGCTTCAACCTGGCGTTCTACCTGCTGAGATAGCAGCTGTTCTAAGCGATCTAACCGCTCTGTCAAGAGAGCAACCTCAGGGTTGAGCACCGCTCTCTCTATGACGCGTACTCTCGCTGCGGCTGTCGTTAACGCCTCATTTCGTTCCTCATCCAATGCGGCCTCCACGGCTTGGTCGAAATTGCTCGGCTTGCGCGAGAGCACGAACCGGCGCACGGGGTCTTGCAGACCAGCCACGAACAAAGCGGTCATTTCCTCTTTAAGTAGATCCTCCGCGTACTTCTTCCTTAAGCTGGTCTCCTTCCTCCTCCTTGCTTAACGTATCGCGCGCTAAGCGCTGAAGCCGCGACGCAATCGTTCGCACGTCCTCCCCTACCATCTGTCCGGCGTCACGGAACCTCTGTACTCGCACGTGACGTGGTTCAGTGTCAAAATGCTCTAACGCGAGCTTCTTAAATTCCGCAAATGATTTTGTGGAATTTACTTTTTCGTCTCGCCATGCAAAATCATGAGCAGCTCCTGCCATCTTACACCTCGCCATTCCCAGCATTTGAGCATCGGACCATCCCCCCATTTTCCCAATCTCTTCTAGCATGGAAAAGAAATCGCAGATTGGAACCCCTGTCTTATCTCCCGTAAACGTCGGAATGACGCTTCCTAATGCCAGCATGCTTGCTCCGAGCGACGGCTGTGGAGTGGGAGCTCCCTCAGATACAGTCATTTTTTTTTTCAAGCCTTCCAGTGCCTCAAGCCTCTCAAATGGGGGTAAAAGTCCCAAAATCAGTCCCGTGATTCCCTTTTGATTACAATTTTGAAGTCATGAATGTCACAGCATTCAGAGGACATTTGTTTTTGAGACCCCCCTTCTGACACCAGTGTGATGACCCCCATAATGCGCAGGTCCACACGGGACGGAGAGGCAAAGAGACACCGTATGGCTCAGTTTAAACAAACAGGTATATTCAATAATTACACATGATTATGATTATACATCAGAGGCTGGGGCGTCCGAGCTTACGTGCCGACGACTTCATGGGGGCGATGGAGTGGCTCCGGAGTTGGGCTCGAGCGGTTGCTGGCAGAAGCTGCACGCCGTCGGGCTTCGGCGCTGAAGGCCCTCTTGGCGAACGATGTCGTCCTGAGCGTGTATGCAGTAGAATTTCAATAGTCGTCCGTTTCTTCGAGGATGGTTCACAAACCCTTCCTCTAGTGTCGTTCGGCTTGGAAGATGAACAGGAGGCAAGCTTGTAGATGATGACAGCAGAGCATAATTTTACAACAGAACAAACTTTGCACTACTTTACTCATCGACCGGGCAGGTTAGTGCCTAAGTAGCATCACATTACATGCTAAGCATGGAGCCCCAGCTCAGACTGGACTGCATCCGTTTACATGCGCTTTTAAGCCCTTGATTAACAAAGGACCAAGGGCGGTCATTTCCAGTGGCCCGCCCAAAGCATCAATTCTCCAATCCAAAATAACATGCGAGATGGGGACCACCCCTTGGGTTGGGCTTAGCCTCGACCCCAGAGTCTGTTAACAATACAAACTAAATAAACAACAAAAACGCCACCACTCTCTCTCAAGTGAGAGTATACACAGGCTCTCTCTTCGGAGCTAATTCTCTAGCGCCTGTCTTTCCACATTCTTGGCGAGTACTGCCTGTCTGTCTGACAGGTGTCCGTCACGGCCCTTCTGGGAAGCTGTGGGTGCCTTCCCGGCGATAGCCCACGACAAAGGGGGGGAGGGAAAGAATGTTGTCTTCGCGGTAGCGCATAGCGTCGGCTGTGGTACGGCGCGCTCTGGCCCGCTGACAGCTCTCTTGTCCTGGAATGTGCCCGGAAATTGGGGAGGATAAAGCCTGTTTCCCCGGAGCGGCGGCGGGTCCGGTTGTTCTGGTCGTCACTCAAAGAGCATGGCTGGGTAATTGATGATGCCGCTGTCACGGGTCTCCGTCTACGCCGCGCCGTCGAACGTGGATCCTCGTAGCACACACGGAATGTCACAATTCTTTATGTCGCACAGATGCTGACTCAAAAAGAATTACGAGAATCGATGCATAGGAACGGGAGTTATTCAATGAAGAAATTTCAAAATACAAGCAAACAAAATGCTGCCCTCAACTCGATTGTCGCGCAGCTTCCCATTCCCATTTCACTCTACCAATGACGACACAGTGTGTGACCAATCAAAACAGCCTATCTTAGCACGTGGAGGAAGTTTACACTCCATGGTTGCCTGTTCTCTGTAACTCGTTCATGCCAAGGCTGGCGGCGCCGTTTGCATGGTTACAACAACCATGTGAACGGCGAGCTGACCCAGAGATGCTTCATCGTCACCTCGACGGCGCAGAAGGGAACACTGATCAATGACGTTCCCTGACTTATGGATCCCAACTCGAGCGCGAGATACTGCGACGGTGTGACGGCCTGCGAAAGATATCAGACACATTAAGCATAGCGCGTACCGCTACTGCTTACTGCCAACCATCGCCCCTAGCGCGCTAGTTGGTCGCGGCTAGCAAGGAGCGCGCGCTGTTGACGGGAACGTGGCGCCATCTGGTGCCGCCGCCCGGTGATCCTCCGCAAGCTGACGATGCGCACGGTCTGCTGAATGTGAACTGAACGCATCATTCCTTGGGACCGAAACGAGCGCTTATAGAGTGCAATAAGCTCGATCGGATCAACTCCGCAAAGCCGCTCTCAGATAGAGAGTACCCATAAGTATTATAGTGCTAGGTCGTAGGATGTTTACAGAGAGGCGCAAAGCCGGTCGATGCAAAAAGTAGCCAGAGGCTCTAGTTTTGTATTTTTGTTTTACGTGCTTTACAGTGCTTTTATCTAGGGCGAGCAAGTTGGTTTTGTTAATGAAATATAGAACACAAATCTTGACAAAACGTAGCTCTAGTTCTTAACACAATTTGCAGTATATTTACTCTTTGTCCAATCATAAAGCTCGCCCTCCGTGATGTCATATCCGATGCCAAAAACCGCCACGGTATGGTGACACCGTCAGCGCCATAAATTTGTTTTTGCGAGCTAATTAAAATATTAAAAACAGGAGTATACGCGGTACGAACGATGCCAATAGCATCACTATAACTCATTCTATGCAACCAGCGGGCAAAACAATGCACCGAAAATGCGTTTCGGGGCCCCTTTAAGGCCGATTCACACGACGGTCCGTTCCCCTGCGGCCAACGTTTATAGATAGACTTCAGTTTCGAAACTCCTCGGCGCGCCTTCTGGTAGGAGCCGGCCCACCGCGGTTCCTGCCACCGCGGCGCTGCGGTCGACGGTTGAGCTATCGGAGCAAGCGTCGTCTGATAGCACCTAACGTTTCGCTTGCGCTGGGGTTTTCGAGTTCGCTCGAAGAATGTTTGTTCAGCGACCCTCTTCGACAACTAAGCATTATTTCAATAATTCACGCTTGCTTTATCGTATGGATAAAAGTCTGAGTCCGGTTGGCTTGTTTTTTTTTAGCACTATATACGTTGCGTGCCCGCTCCTGCTAGCACGCAGCAAAGCGATGCGTCTGCATGCGGCGTTCACCGCGCCGACATCTGCGGCAAGAGTGCACTCGAGCTAGTGTGCATTAGCGCTAATTTAGGCGTGTTGCGGTATAAATGAAATGCACTTGCCCGTCATCTGTCGTTTCAGGCCACCGTAGCTCCATGCACACGTGTCCCGGCGACGTCCAATAATTTTAAGTGCACTCAGCGCCCCGTTCTTCTGGTTTACGTTGCTGCTGATGATGCAGCATTCCTTAATGTACTGACTCATGATATACTCTAACTGCAGCACTGGGCAACGTACCACCGTTTTAATGCTTAAATTTCTCAAGAAGGATCGCGTATGAGGAAAAGCAATCATCAAAAATAAGTGACACCAAGAAAACAATTCAGTATAATGAAAGTACAATATAGGCTATTAAAAATGAAAGGAAGGACTTGAATGTATTACCAGTTTATATTGTGGACATATTTAGAGGCACACTCCTACGAGCGCTCTTTTTAATTTGCAGGCGGTGTTAGGCTGCTCCAGCCTCGCTCTGGGCCCGGGAGTCCTAACACCTCTATAAACGCTCTCTTTGCACGGATCTTTTTTTTTTTTTCATCTTACTTCCGAAAAAAAATGTATGTGTGTTACCGAATAAAAATGAACATAATGGGCTCATCTAGCAAGCAGCTTATCGAAAACGGCTCCTCAATTCTCTTGAAGATAAAAAGCCTCTTCTTTCCGTTTAAAAAGAAAATGCACTTGCAGAAGATCAGGCCCCGGTTTTAAAAGCGGCAATAAAGTAATTTCACCTTGCGAGATCTTCTAATTCTGAGGAAGTCGTAGGGTGGAAAGCACCGTTTTCGGTAATAGCTCCAATTAAGTGCTCTCCAAACAATTATGTTACCCACCTTTCTTAACATGTCTTAAAAGATACTGGTTGTGTGCTGCTATAATCTCCATCCACCCTATTCTGCGATCGCCGCTTTTTGAAGGCAAACGACAGGTGTATACGCAGCATTGATCTGAAATCGCGTAAAAATGGATTTTTTCTTCAATGCGCCTTGTGCATCTCCACGACGTCGCCATTGATGTCTACGCTTTTACGCTAAGTGATTGCTTGAAACTTAATCACATAAGTTGTGTGTTTTCTCGAGCAGCCTGACAGCGCAGGGATTTTCCTGTTTTTCACTTTTTCAGGAACAGAGGGTCACATAGCGAGCAAATGCGAAAATTCTTAAATATCATCAGCCGCTGGTGCAACCGCGCATGAAGCAGGCAGTCATATTTGTTGAATATCAGACAATCGGAGAGGATAAAACAGTGCCGCACAACTTAAACGCTCGGAAGTTCATTAAGAATAACACTTCCTGGTCACAGGAAGCACCTGCATATGCATCAGCGGTAGTTTCGTCCATTACACCTTTAAAACTTTTCGTTGATAGATATCAAACTGCGAAGGAGAACGGCAGGCCGTTACTGAAAGCCATGAATGGCATGACATCGCAAAAAAAACTGGGAGTAGAGTAAATATTATGCCACCATATACAACGAGATGAGCGCTGTCGCCCGCACCGCGCGACGGCCACGACGGCGCAAGCGTCGACTGCAGCGCCCTTACACTCCCTAGGGGCAAGTCGCACCCGGTTTCGGCGGGAGAGTTTCGAAACTCAGGTATATCTATAAACGTTACTAGCGGCCCGCGCATCACGTGTTCTTGCGCCACTAAAAACGGGCCTGCGATCCGATGACGTCAAGCGGATCCGACGGACCAGAAGAGCAGACGACGCGCTGACCGTACCACTGTTGCCGGGTTATCTTAAAGCGCTTGGCAACGCCGGCCGAATCAGTTTTTTCCTCCCGACCCATGACTGCGATGGAATGGTGTAGGTGCGGCCCTCTGTCCAATTCCTCAATGGCCTGGGGACCTCTTGCTAGCCCAGTCGATCGCTTTGTCATGGTAGCGAACGCAGTGCAGCTTGTCAAAACAGCGCGCCAGCTCAACGCCACTCTGCGAAATGCGGCAGCCGAAATATTGGCAAAAGCAGTGGTTGCCAGAGCTTGCGCGCTTGTCTTCGCGGGCCGCTGCTAATTCCCGCGAGGGGAGAGGCTCCTGAACTTCCCTGCTGGTCCATACCGGGGGCCGACAGCACGCCTCTAAATTTGATGACGCACGAACACGTGTTACGCGGGCTGCGGGCGAACGGTCCATTGTGTGAATCGGCGTTGGGCGAACTGTCCGTCGTGTGAATCAGCTTCAGACATTCCCCCCCCCCCCTCTTTTCGAAATTTTTTGCACCGCTGACCAAAAGAACCACCGGCGCCGGAAATCATTCTTGATTTTTCACATAGAGATTTTTTTTTTCAGACTAGAAAAGACATTTTGGCGCGAACATTGCTAACTCGGGTTGGATTTAGTGGCAACGCCCATGCACCTTTAGTCATGTAACTCAAAGGGCTCCATCTTAGCACGAACTTTCAAGGGACTACCGGTGGCTCGCTGTTGCGAATAAAATTTCAGTGCAATTACTCGCAATAAATAGCAGGCAGGTTGAAGTGAAATGAAAGAGGAGAGGGGACAGTAAGAAAGGATATAGGGAGAGTTGATAAATACACTATTTAAATAACAATACAATTGTAGAAGTTGCGCGCGTGCGCAGTGAATAAAAGAAAGGAAAAACACACGCACAAATTTTTGCGCACTACAGCTGGGGTGATGCGCCCAGCTATTAATTGGGCACCCTGACAAGTGGCTGTTTAATTAATGGTTGATCGCGAGAGTTTTGGGCACCCAATGATCGCTCCGGCCTATATACTGCTGCAGTGCCGCGTGTCTGCCACAACATTGTCAGCGCTTAATGCATGCCGCCGACATCTCCCTCTCTCTCACCACAGCCACGCACCTCAAAGCTCGATTGAGGCGTCCACTAACCATGGGAGACAGTTATGCGCTCATCCTCTCAAAATTGTAGGAGTCTAGAACGTTGTCAACGGCAGCGCCAACGAACACAATGAACGCCGACGGCCTATAGAAACAGAGGCTATCGCTCGTTTTTGGCGGCGGCGGCTGAGTGGTCTTAGCCCTCACGTGGTTTTCTCCCCCGTTCGAGGTCTAGCGCACTCGGCGAAGAAGCTACGGAGAAGATTCGTAAATCTTTCGCTTTGAAAAATTGCTGGTGGTTTAGCTCCTATTAAAGCTATTGTGTACGGGTTAGCGATCCATGTGGTAAACGAGTTTAATTTAGTTTGGTCAACCCCTCGTTTGAGAAGTCCGTCCTCGCTTCTTGGACTGGCTGCTCACCCGCCTTGCACCATGCTGCAACTCGATGTCCGACGACATGGCTTTAGCCTGCGTTGATGTCGTACTGAGTACGTGCGCTGATATTCTGCCTCTTCACTCATCGCACATCGCACTAGGGAGCGCTTCGCATCCCCTGTTTGTAAGCTGCCGAGCAACAGCGCGCGGCGCTTGCTCTACTGCGCATGCGCGGCTGTGACGTCACGGTGTAGGAACCGGCGGCGGCTTCGGTGCAGCGGTGAAGTCGTTGCGGCGGCCCATGTGCTGTAGCGGGTTGTGCAGGCACAGCGAAATCGTCTTCAGATGGCGTAGCGAAGCTATCGATTCAAAAAGAAATAAAGGCAGTCAATATCTGGCAGTCCAATTTTAACCCACTATGCTTTCTTGGTGCAGGCTATGACTCCGCTCAAGTGGGATCTCTGGACGCATGCGAGACGCGTGACTGAGCTATGCCCGGGGCTGTTCCCTTGCGTCAACGAAGCGTATGCCAGGCTGCATGAGGCCCTGTGGACACTGTCCAGGAGCGGCGGCAACCTCTGGACGCCATGCGGTAGGGGCAGGAGCCGCCACGTCTGCGAGCTGCTGCGGCGGATGCAACAGTGGAACCGGCTCTTGGCGCCCATCAACACGCAGCTCAGGGAAGGAAACACTCCAGGAGAACTCGCCATCCTTAGTGTGGACGGGTACCAAGGGCACAGCGGGTGCAGCATCCAACGCGCTGTAGTTCTCGTTCACTGGCTGCTTCTTAGGCACCCCTGCGTGGCTACGCTCCGAGCGGACTATACGAATCTTATCCATTTTTCCCTCTTGTACGACAGTGTGCACCTGAGCAGCTTCAAGTGTAATGGTGAACACCACCTATACGGGAGACTTAGCCGTAGGCTCCTGAGTGCGATGCTTCACCTGCGCCAGCTCGAAGAGTTCATCTGTGATGGTCTAGACATCTCCGACGAGTCTGGAAACATGCCACTTCTGTGCGATATAATAGCGCGTAATACCAATTTGTATCGGCTCGAGGTCCAGAGATTCGGTCATGTGTTGACAAGCCTGTGGTACTTCCTCCGGGCGTTAGCCATGAATGTACGCCTCAGAGAACTCTGCCTGGATGTGAGTTGCCTGCAGGACAGCGAATACATCTTGTTCTTGCTGGCGCTCAAAGAAAACAACGCACTAAAGTCGCTGCGCCTGCTCGCTTCGCTCGATAAACCTACCTTGAAAGTGGCTGCGGTCGCACGAGCTCTGGAAGGCGCGACAGCGCTGACCAGTTTGGAGCTCTGTTATTTTCATGTCACCACCGATGATACCTGGGCCCTGGCGACGTCCCTCATCTGCAACCAGTCAGTGCAGCAGCTGGCACTGTTCGCGTGCGTACCGATATTCTCGCACGTGACCAGTGTGCCGTGCTCCGGGGACAAAGGAGAAGCCTCGTGGAGCGGCGCTTCGAAGCACATTGATCCTTTCGTGTACATGCTGCACAAGTTGACGTCACTGCGGAAGCTCACGTTTCCTGTCTCCTCTTACCCCTTGGAGGACCAGCGGGCATTTCTGGAGGCTTTGGTGGCGAACGATTTCGTTGAAGAAGTACGCGTTCAGAGCCTGAACCACCGCCACTTGAGGGAGTTCCGCAGGCTTGTCTCCGAAACCGGCATTGGTGGCCGAGTGAAATTCTGTGCTGCTCCGGTAGAAGAGAGCAGATTGGACAGTGATTCCTTTGATGCGTACGGTCGAGATGCACGTGTGCGGCTATACGAAATATCGTTACGCAATGAAGTGTATAGATGGTTCAGGCACCTGCCAACGCTCTACGGTTTGACAACCCTAGACGTGCACCTGCGAGGCGCCATTGACGCTGAGTCAGCAGGGCTTTTCGGGCAGTACCTGCGGAACACTCAGGTACTTAATGACCTCAAGATGAGCTTCTCCGCGTGCCGCGATGAGGCCCTGGTCCTCCTCGAGGCACTCTCGCTCAACACCAGCATCACTGCTCTCGACGTGGAGAGGTGGTGTCGCACCAGGCGTACCACACGACTTCTTGCGGACGTCGTCTGTTCGAGCAAGAACATTCTGGCGTTCGCCTACTATTCGGAAGGCAGGAATGCTTCGCGAGCGTTCTTTTTGGCGTTCGCCCAACACATTGACAGCAATTTCACCATCCTCTCTGTAAAGATGCTTCCGCGCAAAAGAGAAGGCAAGCACTGGAATCGCATCCAGGAGGTTGTGACCCGCAACCACACGCTCCTGATCCACGCCGCGCGCTACGTTACCGGCTGCGTGATGCAAAAGAGCGGAGCAGAGGCGCTCGAGTTGATGTCCTCAAACCCCATGCTGGTCTCCAAAGTTGAGGAAATGGCATCACTGAGTGAAAATGCAGCTTGTATAAAATGTCGTGAATACGTTGACGGTCGTTGAAGAGTAAGCAACCGATGAACGAAGAACAACTGAATTTAATACTGGGTAAAAGAGACAGCTTACAAAAAGGTTCGATGCGTACAAGGTTCGTTTTGCGACTGACGCCTTCGCCGTTGTCTCGTCGCTCCCACGGTCTGAGCCGCCAGACACCTCCCCTCTCGCCACTCGGGGACTCCGGCGTTGAGAGATGCTCTCCAGGGAGAGCGGCCTTGCGTGGCGCAGGGGGACGCGGGGCGCCCCCCTCGAAGGGCACAGACGGTAATAAATAAGTCCGAATGTTTCCGCAAAGCGGGGAATCGGTCTCAGAGGTCGACGCACGGAAAACCGTCTTTCCACGAAACATAACGTTCACAACACATTCCCGCCCGAAATGGCACTGACATTTCACAGCCACACTCACTTCACAAGCTCTAACGGATAGAGCAGTTGAACTGGACGACGCAGGGTTGCTCCTCCGGGAAGTCGCACGATGCATGACCGCACTCGCCCGTCACGCCCGGGAAAGGTCGCGTCAATTAGTGCCATCTTCCAGAGCTGTCTTGGCTGAAGAGATTCTTTAAGCAGCACAAGATCGCCTGCCTGTAGACTCCGGGTGGGGTTCTTTCGGTGAAACTGTGATGCTTGCAATTCCTTCAAGTACTCATTCATCCACTGCCGCCAGAATCCGCGCAGCAGTCGAGACCTGTTCGTGAACATTTGCCGTAGGGTCGCACCAGTAATGGCATTCAATTCGACATGCGGCACATCTGGCAGTGAGGTCAGCCTCTTGCCGGTGAGAAACGATGCCGGGCATAGCGGCTGAGGTTCGTTTGCTTCGGTGTGTACGTGCGTGAGTGGACGAGAGTTGAGGATGGCTTCCACTTCAATTAGCGTTGTGGTGAGCTGTTCAAAATTGAGACAACTTGTTCCTAGCGTTTTCTTTAAGGCTTTCTTTGTCAGGCCGACAAGTCGTTCGTAGAAGCCGCCCCACCAAGGCGCGCGTTCCACTATGAACTTCCACTCAACTCGGCTGTTCGCGAAGTAGTTTTTCACTTCGTCGCTTCTGATAATGCTCCAAAGAGTAGCTAGGTCCTTGCTTGCCTTCTTAAAGGTAAGTGCATTATCACTGTAGACAGTATGAGGTACTATGAACTTCCACTCAACTCGGCTGTTCGCGAAGTAGTTTTTCACTTCGTCGCTTCTGATAATGCTCCAAAGAGTAGCTAGGTCCTTGCTTGCCTTCTTAAAGGTAAGTGCATTATCACTGTAGACAGTATGAGGTACACCTCGTCGGGCGATAAATCGGCGGAAAGCCAAAACAAAGGAGAGTGTAGACATGTCACTCACCAATTCAAGGTGGAGCGCTCGGGTGACGCCACAAGTGAACAGAGCGATGTAACACTTTGACGCACCATTCCCCTTGACAAGTAAAGGACCGGCGAAGTCAACTCCAGTCACTTGAAACGGGTGAGCCTCTGTTATTCTGTCCCTTGGAAGTGGCGCGCAGACCTCGTTGGCTGGTTGTGCGTGGTAGCGCTGACAGATAACGCACTCCTTGACTATTTTCTTTACCAGCTGTCTTGCGCCAATCACCCAGAATTTTTCTCTGAGTTGAGTCAGAGTATCGCGGATGCCTCCATGCAGCACTTGTCGGTGGAATTGTTTGGCTATAAGCATGGACAAGTCACTGTGTTTAGGCAGAATGATAGGGTGCTTGCTGTCATAAGTCAGTTGGCTCTGTTGAAGCCTTCCGTGCACTCTAAGAACACCGTGACTGTCGAGCTGCAAGGACACATTTTTCAGCGGTGAGTCTGAAGGGATTCTCTGGCTCTTTCGTACGCACTCCACTTCGTTGGCAAATCTAGTCCGTTGTTCATGAAGAATCCAGTATTCCTCTGACCTCTTTAGCTCCTCCGTTGTCAGTGGTCCGGATTCGCTTTTTTGGCGTCGTATTTTCGCGACAAATCGCAGCACCCAGGCGGTCACTCGAGCCAAGCGTGAGAAGGAACTGAAATGTCGCATTTCCGTCAAGGCGTCCGCTGCCGGTGTGGTTGCGGCGGCGGGTAGTGCCTTCGTTTCCCTTCTTCGCTCCAGCTCCGCCTCGGTGTATGTAGTCGCGATTCCGCACTGAGGCCAGTAGCATTCCTCCATGCAGATCCATCGTGGACCCGTCCACCAAAGCTCGTTATTCGACAGCTTCTGTGCGGGTAGACCGCGGGTAAGGAGATCTGCAGGATTCTCTTTTCCTGGGCAATGCTTCCAGGTAAATTCTCCAGTCAGCCTCTGAATATCGACCGCGCGATTGCGTACAAACTGCTGCCAGCGATCGGCGTTCCCCTGAATCCAATGTAATGCGATGGTTGAGTCTGTCCACAAATGGACATTTTGGGGAGGTTCCTCTAACTGGCCGAGAATGTAGCGACCTAATCGTGCAGCCAGCAGGCATGCCGTTAGCTCCAGCCTAGCTAGGGTAAGTTCCTTAATTGGAGCGACCTTAGATTTGCTTATTAGTATTGTCGCACTACCTTCCTCGCCATCTGTCGTCAGGTAGGCAACCGCTCCATAGGCGACTGGGCTCGCATCTGCAAAAATGTGCAGACTGGTTGCTGCGTCTCCACCTGCTTTTGCCTTGTAGTATCGCGGCACCTTGACCTCGGGGAGGTAAGACAGTTCGTCAAGCCACTTTGACCACTCCGCTGCAATTCCTTCGGGCAGGGCATCATCCCATTCGATATTCAGGCGCCAAAGTTGTTGAAATAGTACCTTCGCTCGTACAATGAAAGGGGATAGCCACCCTAGGGGATCGTAAATCCGTGCTGTGGTTTGTAGGACGGATCGTTTGGTGGGTGGTTCTGTCGTGGAGATTCTATCGGTGCAGGGGCAGAATGTTAGCAAGTCGGTACTTGGTTCCCACGTGAGGCCCAACACCTTCAACACTCCTGATAGATAACCCAGCGGCTTGGCTCCCTTCGAGTCTTGCTGAAATCTCTGACAAAGCTTTTCACTGTTAGATGCCCATTTGTGCAGCTGCATCGAGGCCGCTCCGAAAATGGCGTTTGCCTCGTTGTAGAGATTCAATGCGGCCTGTTCGTTTTCGGCTCCCATCAGTATGTCATCGACATAAAGGCTGCGTTGCAGTCGACTAGCAGTGATCGGGAACTGTTCTTCCGTGTTCTTTAAGTGATGTTGGAGAGTGGCAGAGAGCAAAAACGGACTGGCAGTCGTCCCGAATGGAACTCGTTTCATGCGCCACGTCAGAATTGGTGGAAGTGGACCACCTGGCTCAGGCTTCGTTTCGTACCACAAAAAACGCAGGGCATCTCTGTCCTCAGGTCTCACTGAGATCTGTAAAAACGCCTGTTCGATATCAGCTACGAGAGCTATCTTATGCCTGCGGAAGTTGAGCAGCATGCCCACAAGGTCGGCCGTTAAATTTGGACCACTTTCCAGGTTGTCATTCAGAGATTTTGCTGACCTGTTGTGAGACGAGGCGTCAAAAACAACACGCAGCTTGTGAGCGCCGCGCATTACAGCCTGATGCGGCATGTGATATACAGTGTTTGCGCCACTGTCGTTCGTTTCGACGATCTCTGCCATATTAAGTGCGCTGTACTGTCTTATAGCCGCATCATAATCATTCAATAGCTCTGGAGAGTTCTGCAGGCGTCTTGTCAGCTGGTGTAGGCGTCTGAGAGCAACCTCTCTGTTATCCTCTAAAGCCGTAACAGGTTTCCAGGGGAGGGCTACCTCATAACGACCCCCCTTCAGCTGTACCGTGTCCTCAAAAAACTCCACAGCAGCATTTTTTCCGGTCTTTGCCTCATTGTCATTTATCCCAATCGATTCCAATGTCCAGAATTTCGTCAATATGTCAGTTGTGCTTATTTCCGTGACCGAGGTTCGCAGGGTGATCGTTTGCATGCAGTGGGGCCCTTCGTCTATGCCTTGAACTGGTCCTTGAATGGTCCAACCAACAGCTGTTCAACGGCTCTCAGTTTTCCGTCGATCTTTGTGGATCGGCCGGTCGTTAGCTCCCAAATGTGATCGGAACCTATTAAAAGCCCAATATTTCTAGGCCCTCCGTCGTTGGTAAAATCGGCGGGTTCGTAGCCGAGTATTCTCAGCCTGTCCGTCAGTGTCACGGGTGGTGTTGGGATATACTGATCGCAAATTACGTCTGTCTCCAGAACCTCCAGTTCGCAAGTTTTCCCCTTTTTAGTTTTCACCTTGACCATAACTCGCCTGAATAATTTTTCTTCTTGGTGACCGCCAAAGACCCCCACGGTCAGCATTTCTTCTCCGAGAAGTCTGCATCCTATTCTTTTCGACGCTTCCGATGTGATGTACGAGCGTTGGCTTCCGCCATCGAAAAGGACTCGCAGTTGCGTCCAGGTTTTTTGGCCACCACAGTTAACTGCCGCAGTTTGCAGTAAGACGGTCCTCATGGGAGCGGATTCGGATCCTGTTGTCGACGTTTCAAGGCTAACCTGTGCGTTTGTGACTCCATTAGCTGCTTCTCTTTTGCGAGCTACCAAGTAGGAAGGGTCACATGTTGAGGTAGCCTGTCTCTTCCCGCACTTCATGCATTTCATGTACACATTACAATTTCTTGAACGATGCCCTTTTCGTGTACATTTAAAGCATCTTCCTGCCGCTTGTAGAAGTTGTTTCTTTTCGTCTATGCTTTTCTGTGCATCGCATTCATGCGTCTGATGCTCCTCAGCCTTGCAGAAGAAACAGCCTTCCTTCGTTATATTTTGGTGCAGGGCTGCAGCGGTCGAAAAAGGCTTATTCATCTTTTTGGAAGGCGGCTTCGTTTTCTCCTTTCGACTGTCATTAGCGCCTTTAGTTATATCCATGTTCCTTAATGCAGCCAGATTTTCTCGACTTTCCACTTCGACCCTCAGGAAAGCAATAAGGCGTGAAAAGGACGTCACAGTACCTTTTTTAGTTTCGTTAGAGCTTTCCGAAGCGTCGTCGGTCGTTGATTCCTCGTCCTCGTCCGAGGAGCTAGTTGTCGCGATGAGGCATTGACGGCTGTAGTCGAGAAGGATGTCCGTTGGTAAAGCTCGTTGCACAATCGGCATGAGCAGTGAGCTGTAGGAGTCATGCCTTTGACCCAGTGTCTCCAAGCCCTTGATGTGCGCAGCCAGAGTATCGTACAGGCGACGAAGTCCGCGTACATCGTCCGAAGAGCGAACTGGCTGTATATCAATCAGCTTCTTCATATGCTCTTGGATTAGGAGCTCTTCGTTGCCGAAGCGCTTCTTGAGGAGCTCTACGGCGTCGCTGTAGCACCGTGCGGTTGGTGGAAGTCCGGCGAGTGCAGCAGCGGCGTCACCTGTGACCGATGCCCTCAGGTAGTGGAACTTGTCTACAGATGACAGTTCTTCGTTCTTGTCGACTACTTGTTCGAACACTTCCCAGAAGGGCTGCCAGTCGTGTCGCCGTCCGCTGAATCTCGTGAGCTCCAGCCTTGGCAGTTTGAGCCTAATCTTGGAGGTCGTTGTGGCCTGAGCGGCGTTATTCTCGTGCTGAGTCGTTGGTGGGTTTCCAGTCGGGTTGGAGATACACTGTTGCAGCTTTGCCAAGACGGTTACGATGCGATCGTTGTATTCGAAAATCTGCTCGTACTCCGTCTCGGCCTGATCATCATCCAGTATCTCCTCGAAACGACTGTTCACAGCGTTGAGCTCAGCATGGAGAGACATTAGTCGAGCGTGCAAGACACTAGCATCGCTCTGAGTTAGCCGATCTAGACGCTCGAGGCATTCCTTGATAAGCTTCGTTACTTGAGTGCGCAATACCTTTCGCTTCTTGCAGATGTGCTCCATCGTTGTACCAGTACCGTTGTGGATCACCGGAATTGCTTCAAATAACCAAAGGATGAGACGACTTCATGTAGCAGCGTTGGATCTGTTGAGATGACAGGCCACAATAAGGCGAATATCCACGGTTCGTTGTTCGCAATTTCGTCTCTTCACTTCCCGTCCCGGGTTTCGGCACCAAAAACTCTTGTGTAAAATGTCGTGAATACGTTGACGGTCGTTGAAGAGTAAGCAACCGATGAACGAAGAACAACTGAATTTAATACTGGGTAAAAGAGACAGCTTACAAAAAGGTTCGATGCGTACAAGGTTCGTTTTGCGACTGACGCCTTCGCCGTTGTCTCGTCGCTCCCACGGTCTGAGCCGCCAGACACCTCCCCTCTCGCCACTCGGGGACTCCGGCGTTGAGAGATGCTCTCCAGGGAGAGCGGCCTTGCGTGGCGCAGGGGGACGCGGGGCGCCCCCCTCGAAGGGCACAGACGGTAATAAATAAGTCCGAATGTTTCCGCAAAGCGGGGAATCGGTCTCAGAGGTCGACGCACGGAAAACCGTCTTTCCACGAAACATAACGTTCACAACACAGCTAAGGTTTTGATAAGAAGCAGGCTAGCTGACCTAGATGACATGGACTTCTTCATGAGCGTTACTGGCGTTGTTAAGGAAAGCGTTGTGTGCGAAGAAACCGCCGAGGGCAGAGCCTGCTTAGGTGCGCTGCCGTATGACTGCTGGCTGCGCTTGCGGCGCTTCTTGCGAGTGGCAGACGTGATAGACAGGCCCCAAATGATCTAAGGAGGCAGTTTTCCAGGAGAACTATCCCCTACATGTTTCTTAAGCAAGAAAATTGTTCGATAAAACTTGTGATTTTGTAAAGGCTGCTGCGAAAACTCTAGTTCAGCAGTCTTGCTTTCGTTTGCCGTTTTCTGATTTTTAAAATACTTGTGCAAATATGACACGTCATAAATTGTTCGTTTCATGCTTGCTACTTGTGACACATTGTTTTGATAGCTCTGGACAAAGATATCACCAAATGATCGCTTTCACAAGTCTATTCTGATTAGGGATCGTTAGGTCTTTTCTGCTATTAAAAGCGTACTCCGCGCTAGACATTTTTTTTTTTCTGCAGCTAGCCACCTTCAGCTTTTCAGGAAACAAGAAATACAGACACTGTTTTGAAGTTCTCATCGATCAGCGCAGAACCTTATGAAACCTTTTCCGAAAGCATAACGCTACACGTAGGTCAGTCGTCGAAGCTACACAATGCTTGTGATTGTGAAGTTTGCATGTTAATTGTGTGTTGCTTGCAATATATTAAACGAACAACATACTTTATTAATTTGTTCAGGAATATATCCTATTTGTGAACACAGGAATTACGCTACACTTCTGAGCACGCTGCTAGCTTGAGACCGACTGACGCGTGCTGACATCTAACCGAGGTCGACACATGCTTAATTCTTGAGGTCACTAGTATTGCTCATTGACAATAGCAGCGTTTGGTACTATTTTCTCAGTGAGATCGGTACTTTTGTCAAGAGTGTTCAGCTTCCTATATGTGAACACAGTAACTTCGGTTCTAAGCACAGAGCTCTCTTGAGGCCTAGTAACGCTTATCAGCCCGCAAGAGAATGAATGTCCGTGGCGAATGTCCATGTGCGGAGATGGTTAGTATGAGGAATGTCTGGTGTTCATCTCTTATCCTTGAGCCCAGAGGTGACTTGTTACATTTTAGCAATAGGCTTGCACAAGTAGTTAGGTAGAACGGAAACATCCCGGAGGAGTGCTGCACGAAGAAGTCTCACATGTCTTGTGCTGAAAGTTGAGCTGGCAAAGACAGCGTGGAGCAGCGTACAGCGTTCAAAGCACCTAAGTCAGCCTGCGTGTTTCATAGACGTTCACGCTGACTTCCTTCGTGAAGTGGCGGGCGTGTTTCGCCGTAAGGGCACATTTCTTGTCTGTGACCGAGACTATGAAGAAAATGGCTGCTCTAACGACTGTTAGACAGCAAGGAAAGCATATAATTTGCTGAATATTCGTAGGCGCGCAATTATCATGGCTGCTTTTTCCAGAAAAATGGCGCCAATGGGCGCTGCAGGCGACTGCTCTTCTCTTCTTGCACGAATGGTGTTTTTGGGCTGGCATCGTTGATCCCCGTTGACGAAAGTTGGGCGAAAGTCAGCAAATTTTGCGTGTCGTTGTTTCGTCGTGTTGTCATGTTCGCGGAGCTAAAAAATGTCGCAGCTGTCGTCACCTGCAATACATTACATCTCAACATTTATTTAAGACAAAAAGTGAAAAGGGAGGGTGGAGAAGAAGCTGTTTGGATACAGCTTGACAGGGCTCCATCTCCCCAAAGGCAACAGTACAGAGTTATAGCATATCGTTACCGTTTTTACGTTACCGTTTACCGGGCCCTGCAAGCGACGTCTGCGCATGCTCCGCCACTTACCGGTCCGCAAACACTTTACGGAATCCCTTTTAGCGTTGCGGAGAGTTAGCGTTCGCTTGTAAACAAACATGGCGGCGCCCCACACGGCCGCTTCGGACCAAATACAGCACCGCCGCCGCGTTCCTCGGCGCCATTTCTCGCTATACATGAAGGCATTCGCTTTTAATTTGCAAACTCTCACACATACGTGGAGGTTTAAGTAACAACTAGGCCATGTTTTCGATATTAATTGCCGATTTTCGAGCAGTTAAGCATGACTTTATATCGTGTACATAGGCAGATAGCAACGACTACACTACAGCTCTTCAGTTTCGTGCCCGATTTGACATTCTTCTATATTTTCATTCACTGGTGATTCTGTTGGTATATTCATCAGTAATTGCAGAAAATAAGAAGCTTCTCCGGCCCGGAGTTGGCGCGCTTTAACTTACTTCCACTAGATGGCGCCACAATGTTCACATCCAAATACATAATGAAGCGACGACGCGGCACGGCGAACAGGTGTCGTAGTTGCTCTTTTTTTACAGTGCTCGCAACGCAACGTGCGCTGTGTATGCAAGGTTACTGAGGTATGCGTAGTGAATACTGGCCAGGGTAGACAAAGGTGTCTAGCTTCACGGGCACATTTGAAAAGCCGCTGAGTGGGCTGTTAGCTGAAGTGTAGTCGGTACGTCTTTATAGGCAGAGAAAAAGATTATTAAAGCGTAGCATTTCACTTCTTGGGAATGATTGCAATGCATCCGTTTTTTTTATCATTAAAAGCTGGGCATCTGCTATCATCATCACTCGTTTTAGCCCTACGGTAACTTTTTACGGGAGAGACGGTACGCTAAAACGTCTTCTGGCGTGCGCCGCGCTAACCGGAAAATCCGGCGTTCGGTAAGACGGTAAACGGTAACGTAAACACGGTAACGATATGCTATAACTCTCTAGTAACAGCTTGCATATTTCACGTTACAAGATTACAGAAAAACCTCTAGATTTCAAAAGTTAAATACTGAATGCAGGACTACAAGTTTCAATGTTTTGAAGTTACATACCTACAAAGGAAAAGAGAGTAATTGTTAACCGGAGAAAAATAAAATAAAAATGAAAATCTGACAAATATACGTGGAAAAGAGACATCCAGACGCAACGCATTTGTCTAAAGCGAAAACGCTAATAATTAGAATGAAGTCGAAGCATATCCACATTGATTATTTCTATTGACACCAGAAATGCTCACTATGACTTAAGAATATCTGTGAAATGTGGTTGTTTTTAAACCTTTCCACATCCACACCTTCCGAGTGGAAGCGGTTAGGAACGCCTGCTAACCTGCGCGGAAATCTTTTTTTTGGCCGTAGTATGTACTCGGAAAAGTATTGTTCCAGGTTACCTGATGTCGATAGGGGTAGATGCTTTGTGTGTTCTCTAAATTTGAATGTTTTAGGAATGTCTCAAGTTTGCTTTTAATTGCTCGCTTGTAGCATCTAATTAACTTGCAGCTATATATATATCAGCTGATTTTAAAATATTGTTTTTACAAAAACTTGTTCAGTGTGTTCCAAATAAAGAACATTCTCAATTGATCGTATTGCTGTCTTCTGCAATAGACCTAAGCTATGTATATTGTTTAATGTCATGTTCCCCTAAATCAGTGAGCAATTATCAAGCTGCGAGTGGATGAAAGAATTGTAAAGAAGATTTTTTTTACGCCAATTGGTAACGTGTGGCGGCATTTATTTAAAAAAACAACAGCTTTTTGCACTTTCGCGCAAAAAATCGACATGTTCGTTGCAAGTCATGCCATCTGTCAAGGTCATCCCAAGTGTTTTCACAGTTTCCGGGATTCCCGGAGTGGGCAGGCACTCATATGAGCTTCATGTGGCGGGGCGGGTGTGTGGCGAGGGAGTTCAATATGCGAAATGCAGGGACGTGAACTCTCCCGCGGACGAAATATAGTATGGCAGTTTAAGAGTCCGATAGTATATACCGGGCATCCGTGCGCGTGATGGCTAGGGCAGTAGCGACCTCTTCAGCCTCCTCCGAAGTGGCAGTGGAAGAGATGTGAAGCTTTGTGAACCATATCGTTTACAAAGAACATTCTCGTATCCTTGTTCGAAAAGGAAGTGACAAGATGCCTCTTTATCTGTATGAGACGTAAATAACAAAACAAAGCATCCGAGAAAGCTTCTCAGTGAACTATATAGTCTGATACAACTAAAGAACACTGAGACTTTTCCCCCTCCAAACCACCCCCTTCCAGCGATAGTGTCGGCCGATTCCCATGACCCTGCTAGCGCAACAATGCAGGGAGCGGCGCCGTAATCTGGAGAGGGGTCTATTCCCTGCCATAGAGGGAGGCGATTATATTCTTTTGCTTATCACTTCCTTCTCTGTCATGAGAATCAGGGTCATGAAAATCAACCGACGCCATTTGCTTGAAGGGGGTCTTTGAGAGAGAAAAGCCGCTGACTACAGGGTATCATGGCCATTTCGTCCTGAACAGTACTGTTCTCCAGCTTATCCCCAATAATTTCTCCCTATCTCTTTTTTAGTGTTCAGAGTAGGGGTACTAACGCCATGAGGAGGTCAAATCAGGTACTCGTCAACAGAATGCACCATTGTACCTTTTGAAGAATTCACTTTGCACTCGACGTCGAAAGCTGGTGGTAACCGCGTGGGCTTCTGCTCACTTCGATTAAGGCGCATCATCACCTACCCTTTTCAAAAAATAATACAATGGAGGGTTACTGGTTCATTCCCCCTTGCGCTAATCCCTTCTGTTGGGAGAGCAGGAGGAGAAATGTGTTTGTGAACAAGGGTTTTTATTTCAAAAAAACTTACCTGCAAATCCATCCCTTACGGCGCGGTACAGTGTCCGCCGGGATGTGAAAGATACTACGCTATTTCCTTTCCGCAACAACAAACCCACCTGGAAATCAACTTGCCTGTAATTCTGCAAGATAAGCATTGTGCTCGCGAAATAGTATATGCTCAGGGCAACAGCGAAAACCGACACTAACAAAGAGCAAAAATGAACGTAATATTAGTTGATTACTTCAGAATAACTAGTTTTAAGATAACTGCAAATGGGCTTTTTACTAGGGAGCCTACATGTCGCGCCCCCTCCCGGCTTAGGGTGGTGACTTCCTTTGACACAGCACATGCCGCCTCCCGCTAAGACCCATGTTGCCAGCGTGTGTGTTGTCATGGTTACGGGATGACGCCGCGCCATCTTGTTCCCCGCCGTGCATAGGCGCGCATTAGCTGCTGCAGCAGTTGCGTCTTCATCGCCGTTCATCGTTGAGTGGGACAGTCATATGTTGTCGGTTGTTGCACTAAGTGCGCCAGGAAGCTTACGCAGCAGCAATGCCCGGGTGTTGCGTTCCGCAGTGCTCGAACCACTGCAGGAAGGGCACACGGATGTTTCGTTTGCCGGCTGACTCCAACCGAAGAAAACGTTGGCTGGCACAAGTAAAGCGAGACTGCTGGGAACCCACTGCTGCTTCTCGTATATGTTCTGTGAGTACCGTACCTTTTTCTCTTTTGTTACCTGCTCGCTTGCCATGTTTGGTGTGCTGTGCTTCACGTTTACGATAATTAAACCACGGCCGCCTCGAACGGCGTGCGCGGCGTGGGTTTGATAACAGGCTACGCATTGCGGGCGTGGGTGCAATCTTCTCGTTAGTTTTTAGATGCGCTGGCGGCGTGTCTCGAGCACCAAGGGCGAGAAGCAACGGTTCGCATTCGCCCTCGCTGACTGTAATTCTCACGCGAGTGCACTCACGATATATTGGCGCCCGCTTCCTTGTTCGCGCTGTAATACATGCGCCAAGACTCATGTCAGAGAACATGACTGAGGTAGTGAAAATAAATTTCTACATCTCTCTGACATTGTACGCGTTCGCTGTTTCGTGAGCGCTGTGGTCGGAGGAACTTATTTTCAGTCAGGTCTGGTTATCTAGGCACCGTTCTGCTGTACGACGCTATTCGGTAGAAAAAGATTGGAAACCCAAGATCAGACTAAAAGAACACATTTTGTATATGCCCGGTTACTGGCATGCATATGAAGCCTTTAGGAAGCCCTTATCCAGTTTTTTTAGCTTGACACTATAGCCTGGTAAAAGACTGCATGTGAAAACATTACAGCAGGTAGAAACAGCTCTGTAGTTGTAACGCTAGTCATGTTCCGGTTTGCAGCATTTGTCACAGTTATGTGCAGGTATGAATATACTTCTTTGTTGCTTATGAAGTACTTGCTGCCATTCATTTCAGGCACATTTTGAAGAAACAAGTTCCGAGCAAAACAGACAGGATGGCTTAAAGAAGCTAAGGCCAGATGCGGTTCCCACACTTTTTACTTATCGAGGTAAGCTTCTAATTTTGATCCATCTCTTAAATACAACTCTGCCTCATTCATATGAAATGTTTGCAAAGAAATTTGTCTACACGTATACGGTAGTGCTGTGGTTGCTTTGTGCAAGCTCAAAAATGTGCGCTCATCTGCTTTTAGAAGGCTGCAAAGAAAGGTTCATCACCATCAGCATTTCAAGGTCCATAGCAGGACGAAGCCTATCCTACTGACTTCCCTTTAACCGGTTCCTGTGCCATCTGTGGCCACATTATCCACACAAACTTCTTGGTCTATTGATATGGCTTTTATATCCAAGCATTCCTACAGCGCATGTTTGCATCAGCATCTAGATCCCTAGCTAGAAATTTGTTGGGATCCATGCAATTCATTTCTTGTAAAACTAAATCGCGGGCATAAAAAAAATATGTATATTGCACGTTATTGTAGGATCATGCATTAGAACAGCACCTTCAAACATAAAATCACCTTAAGCCGTGTTTTAACGGCTTCTGCATTACCTCTGGCTCATTTTTCACTGTAGATTGAAAAAAAAAATGAATGAATGACAATTGAAATCTTCCGTGTAAGCCATAAAGGTATAAAGTATGGCACTAAACAAAACTTTTGCCACCTAACTCTCTGCCTACCCCTACTATATTTGCTTTTCTTGAACACCCACTGCTTCTCTAAGGGACTACTGTTTATCTTCTCTACACATTACATGCACTCATATATATATGATACTAAGATCCAAAACATAACACACAGATATAGCCCTGTATTCAAAGAGCACAAGGCCACCTATAGTGTGTTTATACTTTGTAAAGCATCGTTTTTTCTTTATAATTCACCCGACGCCTGCGAGAAAGGGGACGTCTAGAATCAAACAAATATCGTGTAGCAGACTGCATTCTGTGCTTTCTCATTTGTTCTATGTCACCTGGCACAGAAGCTAAAATGGCAAAATTCAGGACGATTAGTAATTCTAGTTGCATCAATGGTACCTCAGCTGCTAACACAACCTGCTGTTGCGCACAATTTTGCACGACTGAATCATTGCCAGTCGTAGCATGCTTTCCGACGCTGTTAAATATGCACTGGCGGTAAGAAATCTAAAGCCCCCCAGTACAGCTTTGGGATCTTAAAACCCAACTGATATTACTACTCCTGAAGTTTATTTGGAAGTTTTATGCAGGTACTAGGTTGCTCTTCTGTAAATGCAGAATTTCTGCAGTTCTTGAGTGTAGTGCTACCCTATTGACTGAATTTTTTATTTCAGCCATCCCGAAACACCGGAAGCCTCCAAAGAAGCGGTCTTGCTTTCGTCCGGCCACGCCAACGCAAAGCCCAGTACTTGACCCCACTGGAAATGAACCATGTGGTAGTGCTGCTCTAGAGCCTGTCTTCGCATCAACAGCCGAACAAACACAAGACTCGGCTGTGAGTGACAGCATGAGTTCCCAGGACACTGTCAGTCCACTACAATGTGCTCAGGTACCAGGGTATGATCTACCTTTAACAACCACCTTGCTGCCGCCCAAACCTGTCGACACTGTTATCTATGCAGACAGCGTTGCCCATTCCTTTCTGAGAACAGATAAAGCCAGTGGGGAAGATTCCACTGATGCAAGTCGACTTCCTCTGCCCGCAGCTTCACCCATGGAGGCCGAATCCTTAAGCGCTCAAAGGTCACAGCATAGTAATGAGCGATCAAGTAAAGAAATGCTGGGAAGTTGCATCGCTGGGAGTGGCAGATGAACGGCAGTTAACCGTGGCTTAATCGGATTGACCGCGTTGTCATGAAAATCGGTCACCGCTATTGGCTGGAGGGAAACGGTCGGTGGGCATCTGCCACTACTTCCTTGGGTTGTACCCGAATATAGCACTCTGACACTTTCACTATGTATGTCGTGTGTACTTTGCTCGCCTGTAAATTGTTCACGTCTTTCAGCATATTTTTATGTCACCTCTCTGTAGCAAGCTGTTGCTTGCAAATTGTGTGCACTAACCAATGAAGCTGCTTTGCTTCAGTCAGCATTTGGAAATAGCAAACTGATTTACAGTGCGCGCCACTAGTGTGTTCATCAAAGGTGAAGTTTTTAGGAGCAAGTGTTGGAACTAGATGCAAATGTGTAAACCACTGTTTCAAGTCTTTTGTGAAGTGCGTAACAGTCTTATTTTTGTGGCTGGAGCATCACTACCATGCCTTGCATTATTTAGGGGCTGTAAAACATACGCTCCCACAGAGTTGCCGTGGTGTTTCTCATTATCATTTGGGTTGTTTGTATTACTAGTCCTGCTAATTTAGCCCATTTGTTGTGTCCTCTGTACGGCACTCATGCAATTTGTTCATGGCTATCAGTATATTTTGTTTTATGTAGAAGTGTTCATTGAGCAACGAAGCTGCTTTACTTCGGTCAATGTTTAAAAATAATAAGCCTGTTTGCAATTACACCATAAGTGTGCGCACCAGATATGTTTTACAGGAGTGACTGATATGTGTACAAAAATTTCACTGGTTTCACAGATGCTGATAATGGAAGAATGTAATTTCATATGCACTTTAGCTGGCTGCGGATGCTTATATATTCTGTCAGTTTGCTTGAGAAAGAATATGAGCACCTCCCCTTTAATTGACAGTTGCCAGAAGTGTGTCGGCAATAAAAGAAGCTTCTTGAATGTTTACACGAAGGCGTCTGAAAATGTCATTTGGTTTCTTGATTTTAGGTTTTCTCACTTGTCCCATTGTTTGTATTGCTCCTCTTTCTCTGATTCCATTCCAGCAAGTCTCATGTTACACTCTGAACATTTTAGCCTCCTACTGAACACCCTGTGTAAGTTAGTTTCACAGCACACGTGGAAAAATGGTAGGCAATGTGAAATGAAGCACTGCTTTAATGTTAACTCAATGGCAATCTGTACAAAACTAAGACGCTTACAACACTCGATCTTAATTTGTTAACATCAGCCTCAAGATTCCCTAAATTTTTTTAAGTATGTTTATACCTTTTGCTGAAGCTACAGTGTGCTAGTATGGGGTTGCATAGCTCATTGCGTAGAGCATGTGTAATTGCTCACAGAAGAGCAAAATGCACAAACTAATGGTACATTGCACACGCAAATGCCATTGTGATGTCGGTAATAGAACTACTGGGGCACTTAAGTCTCTTCCCGTGCTGTGAATGCATAAGCATTAGGTGCTACTGTTTTGCTTCTGTTGTGTGGTTTTATTTTAAACCTACATAGACCAGCGTTAGCTCGGTTTACCGTTCCATTTTCGATTCTACTCATCGAGACCTTTCAACGATATATGACGATGCTATAGCATTAGGTTCAATTTTAAATCAAATAACCAATTAATGGTAATTAAGACCTGCGATTACTCCGGTGGAATTATACTCGACATAAGCTATCCAACGATATATAGCTTGATGATGGAGCATAACGATTGATTTTTAATCACGGTTATCTAATTAATGGTCGGTAAGACAAGATTAGTTCAGTGCAATTGTACTCAACATCAGCTATCCAGCGACTTAGTGATGTAGCGTAAATTTCAATTACATTACAATTAACTAATTACCGGTAATTAATTGAGACCTACAATTAGTCCGGTGCAATTATACTCGACATAAGCTATCCAACGATAGAACACTTGCGGCGATTATGCCCGACATAAGCTACACAGCCACTACGGCTACATTCTGTACAGGCCGCGCATGAACCAAGTAATTGATAAGCATTAAAAAGTGGGCCTGCGTAATCTTTTGATTACCGTCATAACATTAAATTCTGAACGCCCAACACCTAAGCTCGGTTAGTGCTCATCGTGAGGAGGAACCCTTTTTACGTAATTGATAAGCGCTGCCTTTTGGCGCGATGACGCGCGCAGAGGAGAGACCCGTTCGGAGTGTAATGCACCGTCGCTGAGAACTGCTCTATGTCGTCGGAACGGCGTCATCTGTTGGTACTAACTTCGAAAGAAACGCCGATAAACTAGAATATAAACTAATGTTGTAGATCGCCCCTGCGACCACGCCACTGAAAGCCGGGGATGCTCTCTTCAAGGGGAACAACATGGCTGCCCGTCATGTTTAGCGGCCGTTTTCGGCAACACTGGGAGAGATGTCACCACCCTAAGCCAGGCGGCATGTAGGCTCCCTATTTTTCACGTTGGGAGGGCGCCCCTAGCGGCGGCCGCCGAATCACAACTGGTGTTTCGGTCTGTCCGCTCGCGTCTCGCGCAGTCAGTTTAGTCGGTTAATCATTTGCTGAAGTTTTCGTGCTCACCCGAACGTCGGTACTGCGTTTTCGCCGATGGATTTAGCGCAATTTTTGGACGCGAGCAAGCAGTGGACCAACGATCAGGCTTCTGTGCAGCAGGTTGGGGAGAATGCGATTTACATGCACTGTGGCGCATCGAACCGGCAACTGCGGAAACAATGGGCTTTCAGAGAGGAGAAATACATTCGCCGCATTGCATGTTGCGTTCGCCAGCACTCGTCCGAGGGCGAGCTCCTGTTGCGGAGAGAGCGGGCGACCGCGCCGACGCGGCTATCGTATTCTTGTGTTCGAAGAACGATGGCACGTAATCCGGATGGTCCAAGAAACGAGAAGGCACCCCTGCAAAAAATAAAACGCAAGAGAAATGCACGTCACCTTGACCTTTTTCAGAGCTGCGCACTGTCGTCACTTTAATCACTGCAATTTCAGGAATAACAAACGGGAATAAATGGATTGAAAGCCCGGTCCCGATACCTTGTCGAGCGCGCTCGTTGTTTAATAACAAGGCTGTTCCAGGGCTGTTGACGATGCGCAAACGATCTCACAGCGTTCTAGAGTGCTGTGGAGGCGCCGAGCAGCTTACTGACTGGCGTATTCGGCTGGCTGGCGAGCGCACGAGAGTTCCGCTGAGGAAGCTGTCACCTCGCATTCGCATAGTCCACTCCACTGAGATGGTCTGAAATGGGCACAGTCCACTGCAGCAAAATAAGTCGACGCGACTGCTCTCGCAGGAGAGGTGCTCCTAAGCGGAAGGTATGCGGCGTTCTCGAGCCATTGTCGTTGTTTCGGCGAACACTGGTCGCGCGCTCCGTTCGAGAGCGGCCGTTCCACGGCGCGCGCACGCTTTCGTAGGCGCACCACATTCCTTTTAGCTTTCGCCCTATCTTTTAGGCTACCCTCTATTCGTATGCGGCACTCATATCACAGTTCCAATGAAAGAACTGCGCGATCGAGTCACGGACGGCGAAGAGCCAAAGACGCACACAACGCTGTCTTCGCCTCTTCGCCGTCCGTGACTCGTTTGCGCAGATCTTTGCATCTGTATAAACCAACCAGCCCGACAAGTTCTACTGAAGTTATTGTGATGACTATGATGCTAGCAGACAGTCCCGCGCTGTTTCCGCTTATATTTTCATGCAGCCACTTCTGCTATGCTAGCAAATGGACAACAGAGGCGTCGCACCTTGAGCTTCGCGCTACAGCTTCTTAGAAAATGAGTTCAAGAACGAAGAAAAGGAGTTTCTACCAGACATAAAGTCGTCGCTGCCGACACGCGAGTTGGCTGTCACGGAGATCCATCAACATTCACACCGCACATTGCCTCTGCCCACTCTGCTCTTCTGGCTTCATGCAGGGATGCCGGAGGGAATTTAAAAATCTTACTTTTTCTGGCTTTTTGCTAGAATTAAAGAATCCCACGATGGCGCATCGTTGAAACACCCCGCCAGCTATTTCAGCAGGTATGTAAAGAGCAGAGTTCGCGACAGGTACGCAGCAGCGATGTGCCGATCGCGCGAAGCAGTCGGACTCAACTGGCCGACGAACCACCAAAAAACTTGGCGGTCGCGCGCTTCCCGCAATGCACTGGGCGCGCGCACGCGCAGAGTGCCACCATGAAAAAGGCCCATTGTCGCCTGACACAGACCATCTCGTATCAGTAACCTTCCGTGTAACCTAAACAAGTTCCATCGCTTTAAGGCCTTTAAGGCCGATTCACACGACTGTCCGTTCGCCCGCGGCCCGCGCATCACGTTTCGTGAGCCACTAAAAACTGGGCTGCGATCCTATGACGTCAAGCGCATGCGACGGACCAAAAAAGTAGACTACGCGCTGACCGTACCACTGTTGCCGGTGTTATGCCTGGCGTGCCTTCCAGCCCAAATGAATAAAGACGTGGACTCCCCGCCCAGGATTTCCAGAAAACCAAAGAAAAAAGACTGCAAAGACTGGCGTTCGCGGAACGAATTGCAAAGGTAGCGACGACAATGGCGTCCCCACGGAGTCAAGCATTCCATCGGGTCGACGAACCGAGTGTTGTCCTCATTAGTCACGCTGGGGTTGAAAATTGGCAGAGCTGCGCCTTCGACAGAGGTTCCACGTTCCGGTCATGAGACGACGAAGGGCAAGGTCTTTCAGCCCCTGCTGGGAAACAGCCTGACATTCCTGTGCCATATGGCCCGCATTCCTGGGTCACCCTCCGCGGTGGTTCAGTGGTTAGAGCGCTCGACTACTGATTCGGAGTTCCCGGGTTCGAACCCGAGCGCGGCGGCTGCGTTTTTATGGAGGAAAAACGCTAAGCCCCCCCCCCCCCCCCCCCCCGAATTTTTTTCCACCGCTGACCAAAAGAACCATCGGCGCCGGAAGTCATTCTGGATTTTGTCACCTGCAGATTTTTTTTTTCAGGCTAGAAAAGAGATTTTGGCGCGAACATTGCTAACTCGGGTTGGATTTAGTGGCAATTCCCATGCACCTTTAGTCATGTAACTCAAGGGGCTCCATCCTAGCACAAACTTTCAAGGGCGTATCGGTGGCTCGCTGTTGCGACTAAAATTTCGGTGCAATTACTCGGAATAAAGGATAGCAGGCAGCTTGAAGTGAAATGAAAGAGGACAGGGGACAGTAAAAAAGGATAGAGGCAGAAGTGATAAATACACTATTTACATAACATTACAATTCTCCGTTATTGCACAACTTTTTGCACAGAACACCTGGGGGGATGCGCCGAGCTGTTAATCGGGCACCTTGACAAGTGGCTGTTGAATTAATGGTTGATCGCAAGAGGTTTGTCACCCAATGAATTGCTGCAGTGCCGCGTGTCTGCCACAACATTGTCAGCGCTAATGCATGCCGCCCACATCTCCCTCTCTCTCACCAACGCCACGTACCTCAAAGCGCGATTGAGGCGTCCACTGACGAAGGGAGACAGTTCTGCGCTCATCCTCTCAAAATTGTACGACTCTATAACGTTGTCAACTGCAACGCCAACGAACACAATGAACGCCGACGGCCTATAGAAACACAGGCTAGCGCTCGTTTTTGGCGGCGGCGGCTGAGTGGTCTTAGCTCTCACGTGGTTTACTCCTCCGTGTGAGGAGCCGAATATGTGTTCTCATGGTGTCAAAATATCGGAAAATCAAACTTTGGGTACCACATTTTTCTGGGAATTATTTGTTCAAGCTTTATTTAACGTAGCTTTGAATATACAGTTACTGCTGCAGATTTTATTGATGGAATAAATTGTAAACACTCAGCCGATGTTACACAGCGATGCCCAGAGGTGCACAGTGTAGTATTCCCGAAACTTAATGAAGCTTGCAGCACTTCAAAAACCTTGTAGCTTTTAATCTCCCGCATGTGTTGCCAACGTACAAAGGGGGATAAGAAGTGCACTGTGTGCTCAAACGGGGCTGGAAAATATACACCTGTAGCTATCGCCTCAAAACAAGCAAGGCTGTGGTAACCGCGTAAACCGCGGGAACCGAACGATCATAATCCCACATAACGTTCTACAGACCATCTGCCCAGCATCGATCTTTCCACAAGAATTGACATGTCTGTTATTAATGCGTAACTTAAAAATTTGGTTATCAGATCTTCGTATACGTCGTATGGAGATCGGCTTAATGCTTCGGATGAGCGCATAGGTTAAGTTTGATCTGCGATTCACAATTTTCGTTGTTGATGCCTTGCTTATTTTTACATAACTTGTCTTATGCGTTCCACAGTATGAATTGTGCCTTGATTCTCTGCATTTTGTTTTTATCATGCTCGTCCGTCTCTTATTTGTGAGCCTAACATTTATACACAGGCCACTTGATGTTCTAGCATCATTTTTTCGAGAATCCGGGGGTGAAAATCGGGGCGATATCTCCAAATCTGCATCGGTGACTAATTGAGTTATTTGGGAAAAAGAATAAAACTTCGTCTTTTTTTTCGGGTCATTTTACAATTTTGTGTTAACGCTTGTTGTCGTGTGGGACATAATTTATAACTTTTTTAATAATTACAGCTAAAGGTCGTCATGACGAAGCTGATTGGCTTTCGCTATTCGTTGCAGCCATTGCTTCGTTTTAGCCGCAAATGACCTTGGCCGCAACTGTGGCGTGCCAACGGGCTTTCCGAACAACATGCAAACCGAAGACAACACAGGTAGCGTTTAGGTTGCCGCCTACGTGTGCTGGCCCCATTGTGACCACGGTATGTTTGCTTCGTAAACACCTTTAAAGCAGCTGCTCCCGATTAAGCCTCCGTCGCGCGTGTCCAGTTTTATTGCGACCTGTATCATCTTCAGCGCCTAATGACGTGGCTCAAGATTCTGAAGATGTCTTTTCTAATCCACATTCATTTCTGTAAGCGAGCCTAAGACACGCACACAAAGCGCCTCCGATACAGGCGAATGTGGGCCCACCAACCAAATACATCTGCCTCGTCAACGGTCACCCGTTTCTTACGCAGGGCGCTTATGATTTAGTGCATGAGAAACGGGTCTTGGAGGAATAATGTCGTAGGGGACAGGGGAAGACCTATTCCCTATAATTAGACACTTTTTACCGGCGCTAAGGCAGATGTGGGCTGATACCGGGCGCTGCGTTTCTGTGCGCCGCTCTTTGTGACATCATTCAGCCGGCCTCGTATACTCGAGTGTCGATGAACTTTGGCATGCCGGCGTCAAAATTTTTTGAACCCAAAGGAATGAAATAATCCGGAAAAACATCTTTTTTTTCTTTTTTTTTCGTGCGATGCTCGTCTGAGCCGTATATGCGCGGTGGTCTCAGTTTGCGTCGTCGAATAGCTGTGCAACTCCTACACACCATAACAAATCGATACACATAGCGTAAAACACCAAATGAAGTTCTGTCGTCGTTTCTTATATCCACTTGTATACGAATATCTTACTTGATCGTTTCAGCACCCTGTGGAGTGCACCCCACAAGCCATGTGTGACGAAGGGACTGAGAACATCCCAGGCCACTCTAATACATACAATTCGCACGGCCTCTGCTCGCACTCCTGCCTGGATGCACATCTCAACTCAACTCAAATCAACTACTTGGCAAAAACAATGTATTAAGGGGTCCGATAAAAAAGTTTTGCCTTATAAGACATTTTTGCCCCGTTTATTACATTTATTTTGTCGTGTACATTTTCATCTCATATGCTGCACTTATGTGTTCGTCGAGGACCTGCCTGCCTTTTTGTTTGTACCCTACACAAACATTTATTCAAGACCACAGCGGCCATTTGAAATACTCAATTCGGGCAGCAGCACGTCGTTAGCGTGGATAGCGCTTGATACAGTAAGGGAAATTATACGTTTAGCCAGCCTTTCATTTCTAAAACCATCTTCGCCAACTTAATCTGAAATTAATTCTCGTCATGAACATCAAGCATTAAAAGAGATTTGAAATCATCATTTAACTATAAACACCCTTTTGAAATAAGCGCAAGATATCCGCTAATTCTCTTTCCATGCCCTAAAGGGCCACAGAAAGGGGTGTTTGAGCTTGGAATTAAATTTTTTGCAGTATGTAGAGTACAGGCCACCGAGCGTACATGCCGCGTACGAGGCATCAGAAGCGAGCGGGGAATACACATTTTTAAAAATTCCCGCTTTTGCACCTGGCGGCGACGCGCGGTTCTGGGCTTTCGCGCGACAACCTGGCAGAGACGTCACGCCTTGCAAATGACGTCAGCAGCCGGGGGTTATCATTGGTTCACATCGCCAAACTCTTTCAGACGTCACGCGCTACCGCGGCCGAGGCCATTCCGCGAGCGTCGCAGCCGGCGGAGGTAGGGGAGGGGCCGAGTGAGTGGGGCCGGCGAATGAACGCCGCGGTTTTGGCGTGCGAGAGGAGATGGAAACGCGCGAAGACGCGGAAGTTAACATTTTGTCTGCATATAACCTAGCTTTCACAAAACACAATAAAATATATCTTGCTGGGGGATAATTATGAACCGTCGTCTTTCAACATCTCAGACAGAGCGCACCTTTATTGAGACCCCCTTTCTGGGTCCCTTCAAGCTTTCCGCAGGCGCATTTTCGGATAGATCCGTTCGTGAGGCAGGGATATAGGTAAAAGCAGGTTTTACTCAAACACCAGTTGCCCTACGCCATTCTCGTCATGCCAGGCACTGTAACACATTCACGCTCGCCCGCTCTCCGCAGTTAAAGTCCTCGCACGGGGATCTTCAGAGCTGGGCAACTGCTTTGAAAACTTGACAGCTCCTTTTCAGTTGCTTGAGAGCGTAGTGCTTGCGTGACAGGCTGTGGTTGTTGCGGACGCCGCTATTTTCTCTCCAATGCCTTCCATTTTCTATTTCCACATCCTTTCCCAATGCTAGGCAGCATACCTTCTACTAACGAACCTTCCCTTCCTTTCTCTCTACACTGAGCCCGCGACCTGTTTGAGACCATGTTCTGCTTTCTACAATGATTTAATTATAAGAAACTAGTGAATCAGTATTGACATTTGCTATTTTCAAGCGTGTCTTCAAAAAGGAAACACTCTGAATATGATCCGTCACGTCTGAGAGGGTTCAAAGCGCACAACCGGAAACACTCGGCGGAAATTAAGAGCTGGGTTGCGCGCGGGACGATGTTGACAAAACAGAAAACAGGAGACAGGGCGTGACAAAAAGTTGAGTGTACATTCGTGTTGAGAGAGCGCTCGTGTTGTGCCGGTCTCCTTTCACCGCGCCGTGTTTTTTTTATTTCTTTAACATCAGACCCGAAAGCAGACGCGTGAATGACTCTGTAAAGCGTTGGTCGTTTAAAAGCGTGCTTTTGAATAGCAATTTTTCTATGCCGCCTAACGTGTTTTTCATGTGCTGAAGCGACAGGCTAATCTCGAAGGTTGTTCTGTAAATTGAATTAGTGTACCGAAGGCTGTGATACCCTTCTCGTTAAGGCAAGGCTTCCCGTTTGTGCGACATTTCCGCTTTCATTTATTCAGGAAATTCTACTACGCATGCGTGAGCGTAAATGTATGTGTGTTATTGTAAAAGCGACCTAACATTACAAAATTCACTGCTAATTTTTATACTGATATTATGAATTTACATTCTGCTTAATTTTTATATGTTGGTGGCCGCGTGATAGCCGGTGGTCTGTTTTCTAGGTCCCCAACCTTATGTTTTCTCTATGTGAAGTAAACGTCCGTATACCTGGTGTCTACTTTAAAAAAAACACAGCATAAGCTTGACGTTCTTAAATTTGTGGAACGGGAAATACACTTACATGTACTGTCTTGTTGTCGATTGTCATATTCTTAAGGCAAAGAGCCGGCAGCACAGGATATAAAGCTCTTTCGCAACACCAGTTCCGTTTAGATACTTTCACTGTGCTGCCCTATATGCATCGGGTGTCATCGTATGAGCGCGTCTCAAGAACATCGCTGGAGTAATTAAGTAGCACTCTGTTCCAGTATCCACTCCTTCATTGGTTGTTTTCACCGAATACCGGGAACGCCAGGCTGGTACCTGGCGTTGTTCTCAGAGTCGACCCATGAACGACGACGCAGTGGTTCTACGTACGAGAGAGGCTATACGTACATTTACCGGACGGGTTATTCGTTCGCTTCGCGCGAGTCATTGCAGCTACAGAAGTCTGGGAGCACAGGAGCTGTTAACGCCGCTGGCAGCGTCACTCAAGCAGCGCAGTGTTGGTCGGACTTCGTTATCGCATTGTCGGTCTCCGATGAATCGCCAAGCCATAAAGCTTGCGCACGCATTGTGTGAGCAAGTCCATCCCGCACAAGTCGACAACAGTGAAAACCGCATCGAGGGGACCGAAACGAGCAAGGTGCACCCTTGTTAACCTTCAGAGGCTTTACGCTGCCTCAGTTCGCTTCGCGTGTTGTTAATTTTTTTTTTTTCATTTTGTGCGCGTCACTAAACGAGAAGACTGAAGTACGACTTCGGGGTGACTCGATGTTATGTAATAAAAAAAAATGTTAGATACTTGCAGAAATCAGGAAACGAAATGACGCTGTCAAGCATTAAAAATCTTCCTTGATTTGATTTCGAAGTTGATGGCATGTTAGTTGTGAAAAGAAAGTTCTAACACCGATATCCGTCTCTAATGCAAAGCATGATGTACGAGAGGAGGTTCGTTTTGGGTGATTAACTTGGAGGCGTTTGGAGGATAAACTCTCACTTTCGCACAGTTTTTATGGTTTGTGACCATTAAGTTCGCTTATTTTCCTCCCTTTCTCAGTGTTTATGTTCCTCTTTACCCTTCCTGCAGTGCACAGTAGCCAGCCGGGACCATCATTGGCTAACCTCTCTATCTCTCCACCCCATCTTTACTCCCTCTCCTTTTATCTTTCGTAGATAAGCTTCTGCCAGAGTCCGTCAAAAGTTTTACTTTTCTCTGTACCAAAGCTAAACCGAACCAGTTAAACTGAACTAAAACTCTAAACAGCTTAATACAACGCTTAGTTTAATTTATTTTATCTTTAACCACAGAGTGTTCTAGCGTAGGGGGTTAAGGGCATGCTTATATTTAGGGCAACGGAGCGCGCCAGCAATAAGCCGGAATGCAAGATAATGTAAGAGGGAATGCAAGAGAGATTTAGCGATCTATCCAGCCAATGCGGATTATTGTTTTTTTTTTTCGTTATGATTTTCTGCACTGGGCCCTCTGCCCTTTTTCGAACGATCCGGGCTAGGCTCTGTTCAAAGGTGACCAAGGCCGCTAAAAGTCTGCTCCAAAGATGGCTTAAGCCGGGGAGGTGCGTAAACTGTTGATGTGTTCGTGTTTGTCTGCCTCAGGTCTTTGCTTACATATAAGCTACAGTGCAGGTTTCACGATATCACAGGGTGAACCCGCTCACATCCACGCTGCACTAATGCACAAAAGCAACCGTTCACTGGGGCGCTGCAGGTCCCTTCCGTGCTCAATGCGCGCACTGTGCAATTTTGTCGGCAAGTTTCGTTCGTTAACTTGGACGTTAACTCGGACGTCCTTTAAGCCGCATGACTAATGGGTTTCAAGTATCGCTCGATACAAACAACCTTAAGTCGTTCTTAGCAGAGCCCACCATTCGTTCTCCAGCTGTCAGGAGAGTAATTTTACATATTTAATGACAAAGATCAAGAAGTCACACGGCCACGTAAACCAATTCTTTCGATTGTCCTATCATGTCGCTAGAGCCTCGTTTTGGCTGACTTCAGTTGGAGCGACTGTTCCAATGGCTCGGACTCTGAGCAGCTGCAACATGCAGTTTCATGGCGATATTAAGTGAAGTTAGATTGACAGATTTGCTACCAAAAATGACAAATTGCTTTTTTCTTCATTGATTTATTGATTGATTGCAATAGGAGCCGAACACAAACAGGCATGACCCGCGAGTAGCACTAGCCACCGAGACTGAACACTAAATTCCGCTCACTGCTTTCTTGCAGTGTGGAGACAATGAAAAAAGAAATGAAAGCAAGCAGACTGGTGGAGACGCTAATAAAAGCACCAACGAATGTTATCCAGGCCTCGCACCGGCGTAAGTAGGACATATGCTCCACCGCGTCACCAACAGCGACGCGATATGCGGTACGAATAACCAGCACTCGGCACAGGGACGAAGCGACAAGCACGACACACGATGTACACAAAACGTGTGTGTACACCACAGCGGCCACCGTCACGGTAATCTGTCGATAAACCTTATTCGCGCATTCAAGATGGCTTATATAGGAGACGAGAACCCGCATAAAGCCGTACGACGAAGCTATTAATTTTTTTTTCTGCGCGCCAGTATAGTGGAAACTCTGAGGTCATCATGAGAGATGGAGTTATTGAGCCAGAGCGCATTATCGCTTCTTTCATTATCGTCAGAAACAAGTCACTCACACCAAGTGCTCGGTTGCCTTCCTCCAGCCCGAAAAGAGGCCCAACTGAAAAATGCTTCCATCGTTTGCTGTGAGGCGTTTAGGTTCAGTACGATATGATACGATGCGATATGGCACACAAAAAAAAAATGGGTAACAGAGATGTTTAAGGGTAAATGCTGTAGATGGCAGCTTGACAGAGCTAAAATACGTTTCATGGCAGCAGCAGAGCTCAATAACAGTGCACAGGGAGACAATAATCAGGCAGAAAAAAACAGCACAAAAGGATGAAAGAATAGACAAAGTAAGTTACATGATATGACAAAACAAACAGTACGAAGAAAATCAGGCACTAAGACCTATTACGATATATGTCGTAATAACACTTACAACGCGCTGTGTTTATGACACAACGTCAGACAATGACGAACCACGCAGTTAATTGCACATTGATTCTTCTCCTAGAGAAAGCATATACTTTTTTGCCGGAAATCCAAATATGCTCATTAAGCACTCATTCGCCGACCACTATGGCCACGTGGCCGGAGAAAAGCGCCTGGCGACGCCAAAACAACAAACGAAAACAGAGAGTGCAAAAGCACGAAACCACACAGCTGCAGGTCGCCCGTCTTAGTTGTTTAGATCGGTTAGTTATTTAGATCGATATCAGTGGAGGGATACCCGTAACATCACTAGAAGGTATTCATAAGGGGTGGGTGGGATGTGTCTTAAAACTGATAAAATAGGGTTGGGGTACATCATTTCACCGTTGAAATTTCTAAACCGGGGAACTTCATTCGCGATTTTTTCTGCAACGCAAGCACATTTCGTAGCGCTCCTGAAGATTAATCTATCCGTCTAGCTTAGCGTTCCTATTTAGTGTCCGTTAAAGCGCCATGTGTGCATAGAAGCCAGAGTGAACTTTTAACGGCTTGAGGGCATGAACTCGGCCATAACGACTTAGCGTCAGTGTACGAAAACGACCGTTCATTGCAAGTTGCGGGTCACATCAGCGGTCAACGTGAACACTCCTCAGCGGTGAAGTTTAGCTCATTAATTCGCATGTTAACTCGAACGTCTTTCAAGACACATGACTGATGGGTTCCAAAAACTGCTCGATACAAAAAAAGCTTATGACGTTCTGCGCTGACACTCCCTTCTTATTTCAGATTTCATGAGAATAAGTTTGCATATTTGAAGGCAAACTTTGAAAAGTTTCGCGCCTGCTTGAATCATTTTTTATATGTTTCGCTCAGCTCACTGGAGCCTCGCTTCAACTGGCGTATGATCCATTGACTGTTCTGGGGAATTTGAACGTTGCGCTTTAGGAGCTGTGTCAGTTACGTGTGTGCGTTTTGTGTTCGCATGTACTTGTGGCAGCTGTGCTATGAGTTCACAGAGTTATCTTCGTTTGTACTTCATAATACTTGTCAAGAAAAAGAAAGAATACACAGCTTAGAGGCGTTTTAGGGTGTATTCTCCATCAAAGCGTTCCTCTATCTGGCGCATTCTTCGTTTTTAGGCGTGAGATGCTTTTAGCTTCCATTCGCAGCAAGTTCAGCTGAACATATTTCGGAAACGAGAAAAACCACAGTTGAACACGAAGCATACCTTCAGCTTGAATGCGAAGTTTATCACCAACATTTCGAAACCATTCCCAAGACTTTTGTCTGAATGGCATCCAGCAGGCATAAACCTGAGTCCAGAACAGGACATGAACCAGCGTAGGCGCAAACAGGGCAGCTCTGCTTCCGGTGCATTAGCCATACGGTCGTCGCGACAGCTGTGGTATTCGCAGAGAAGGGGCCAGATGCTGGTGCATTCAAGGAACACAGGCTGCTGCGTGCAGCCTGAAATTTCCGTGCGAGCACGCACTTGGTAGCCGTCGTCAGGAGACAAGAGTGCCGCATTCGCGAGGTACAACAATTCTTCCCCAGAGCAGGTTATCAACTCGGGTGGTAGTTCGCTTTTGTTTGGGCCACCGCCGCCTAAGCACTTTAATCTACTGTGTCTTCTGTAGACTCACTGAAGAAGGTTAAGAGATGTACTTTTGCTTCCTGCGAACTTGATGATCACGATAATTTTTTATACCACATAGCACAAGGTGTTTTTGTTTACTCATCATCAGCCTGCCTACGCCCACTGCAGGGCAAAGACCTTTCCAATATCTCGCTAGTGAAGGCTGTCCTGTGCCAGCTGCGGCCACCCTATCCCCGCAAAATTCTTGACCTCATATTTCCGCCCACCAAAGTTTTACTGCCCCCTGCAACGCTTTTCTTCCCTTGAAATCCAATCTGTTACCTTTAACGACGATCGGCTATCTTGCCTTCGCATTACCAGCTCTGGCCAAGCCCATTTCTTCCTCCTGATTTTGACTAGAATTTCCTTGCCCCTTATTTGATCCCTGACCCACTCTGCACTCTTCCTGTTTCTGAACGTTACACCTATCATTTTTCTTTCATTATCTCGCTAGCTGTCCTTAAGTTGAACCTTTTCCGTTAACGTTTATGCCTCATAGGGGAGTACAGTTAAGATACAGCTGTTATATACTTATCTCTTGAGAGATATTAGTAAACCGGTATAGCTGATCTCAGAGAACCTGCCATATGCGCTCCGCCCCATTCTTATTTTCCTTGCCAACGCTGAGGTGCTTCCTGCGACCTTGCGTGCAGCTCTGTTTGGTGAGCGCTCTCACACTCTTTCTCCACTGCTCTGCGTTTTGTGACGCGGGCCCTTTCAACATGCCCTTTGTTCTGAGAATAGTTGCACCTCTACTGACCACACTTGGAGTAGTTCAGCAACCCGGAACATAGGAAACAATAAAAGAATTGGTCGCTGCGCATCCGTGATGCGAGAACCTGTGACGCGTATGTTGAAGGCGCCCTCATGTAAGCCTGTTGTTGAACTCATTCTGCCGCAAGAACCAAGAACGTGGTGTCCTTCTCGCCGAAGAGACGCTGTTGCAGAGCCAAGTCCCGGACACCAGACACGAACGTTTGTCGCGAAGCATCATTTCGAGAGGCAGCTTTGTATTAGTTCATCTTGAGCAAACCGCAGCAGTTGAGGACTACATGGAGACGTTACAGCCGCCACACATGCTTTCCCGGAATTGAACCAAAGTTGCACTCCCTCCCAATACTCTTGAATTCTTATACGGGCAGCGAAAGGACGAGTGTACTGCGCCAGCAACCGGCAGAAAATAGCCCGCACGTTTACCCTCTTCCTGTTCCCTCACCTCTTTCATTTCATTTCTCCATTCTGCCTTCTATCCTTTATTTCCGCTACCCCAGCTCAGGTTCTTCAGTATCGATGGCAGATGCCGGGGCTAGCAAAAATCTTTTCCTTCCTTTTTACTATTATTTTAATAAAAGCCACTACCACCACCCGCACGTACACTAGCTGTTTTTCTCATTGGCTGGCTGTGGTCCCGTCATATTGCCGCCAATACCCCAGAAGGAGAGCGTTTATGAGTATGCTGAACAAATAAATAAATAAATAAAAATATAAATAATATGCCACACAGGCGCACTTGAGCAAGCATATGGTGCCTGCAATTTCTGGTTGTAAAAAAATAGGAAAGACAGTCGATTTGCGGCGAAAGCTTTAAAAGGCCACTGGTCTCATTTGTAGAGCTAGTTACATCCGACCAGCTCTTATTGCTTGACATTGAAGTGGGTGGTCAGCAGATGAACTGGCTTGTCGTAGCCCACCCCAGCCAGGCGTGTCGGCTGGTTTGCAGCTCAAAAATGCGTTGTCCAGGATTTTTTGGTATGCCTAAAGACGCGATTTTGAGCCCCGCCGCGGCGGACGGTGTTTACGGAGGCGAATCGCAAGAGGCCCGTGTGCTGTGCGACGTCAGCGCACGTTAAAGAACTTAACGACGGTCCAGATTATCCGCATCCCTCCACTACAGCCGCACTCATAGCCTGAGCCACTTTGGGACGTTAAACTTCGCTAACCCAAGTGTCAAATGTTTGCGTTGCTATACAGCAGCCTACGAAAATTAACCCAGAAAACAGCTAATTTTGTCCCTCGTTCTATCTGCTACAGCAAGAATGCTACTCAGCATTAAGGCATCGGTACCGCCACCTGATAACATCATCAGATCTTACGTACATTTACACTGCACGTTTTTCTTTTACAGAATTCTTAATAAGCGCATTACTTCTGCAGCCTATATGCTATCCGAAGTCACATATAGTGCTAATTGTTCTGCCGCGTATTCAGCTTTTCAAAAACTTGATAACAATGGCTCACATTTCTGCTTTCAGTGTACAAATAACTCCCAAGTTTTTCTAGGCTTTACCATGCTTTTAATACTAATTTTGATTTAAATACGTGCTCTGTCACGCGTGTACTTAAATGTATGTCATATGACATTGTTACATGTTTCTGTTGTTGCAGAGGCACGGAGCAGAAAGTATGCTTTGGCGGAAAATGCCTGTTGACGATGTCACTATCGTTGTCATCGCAAGAGGATACGCCCAATACACCCATAGCAAACGCATGCGGCACCAAGCATCACCGCCAAAAAAGTAGCTAATGACCTCATGGGTGAACCAGCACAGGAAGGTCCTAAAATTCAAGAAAAAGAAGTGTCCTTGGCAACAGAAATGAAATGTGAATAGAAGCAGCCAGAGGTAGAGGTAGCTCTGCGATTCCCAGAACGGCATCATGTGCGGGGCCACTTCCAGCTCAAGAAATTCCGGGCTAACTTAAATAAAACAAAAATTGAAAAAGGAGGCTGCCAAAAAAAATATAAAGTGGGATAGCCACGAAGCGGGTAAGCGCACTTTGCAGGTCTCAAGCAATTATCGCGTTTGGGTCAAGTTTACATTTTTCTCGCTTTAATGTTTGTATCCGAGAATGAACACGTGAGAACTCGGCTTGCTGCGCAGTCATGAATATCATCGTAAGCGCGAAGTGCTGGAACACGTAGGATTACATTAGAATCGCAGCAAGGCGACGATTCGGGCTAGTTCGGTGCACGTTGTATTCTACGCGCTACCACGGTAGAAACAAGAGAGAAAATGACGACCACCAGACAAGCCTGTAAATGACAACTGAGTTATTCAGAAAATGGGAATTGATGGGCATTGATGTGGTCATGCATGCCAATTATATTAAATACCAACTTTTTTTGTATAAACCAGTTGTCAGTTGTGCGCTTGTCCTGTGGTGATAGTGAATAGTAGGCCACGCAAATGCAATCTAAATAACGCTCCCCGCGAAGGGCGCTTTTTGCTTCTTTCTTTGCGATTGCACATGTCATCTTTGCCAGAAGTAACCAGGTTGCCGCGACCAGAGAAAAAGCGGGCTGTCGGCAACTTGCCTGAGCGGCGACGATGTGGTCGCCAGCCGTCGTCAGCTGTGGTGCAACCTGCGTGACGTGCGAGTGCTCCTTCCCCATCTAGATTTCCTGACAAGATGAGAAATAGAAAGGGCAGCCTTGTTACTTCTGGTAATAATACACCCAAAAAACCCTTGCAGCGCATGACAATTCATCTTGCGTTAATGCTGTTGCGTTATTTGGGCAGTACTCAGTAATCGAGCTGGGCCATGCACTGAGGGCAAACAGCATTTACTAATTCCTTGGCGTACCGGACGCTTTCGAGTAAGCAAGAAAACAACATTTACAATTTTCTTGATGAGAGTATAGTTTGGGAAATCTAGTTTCATAAACATAAGGATGATACCATGGTGGATGATACCGTCTAATTGAAATGCTTTGTTAGCGAAAGCGTGCTTCGCTGTGTGCTGAAACACCTTCGCTTCCAAGGGAGGACCAGCATCTGCCCCCATGGCTCCTCTCATGGAGCTCGTGGGAGCAGTGGCAGGGAAATGGTAATCCGAACTGCAAATGAGGAACTCAGATGGAGCAATCTATCAACCCCTTGTCGCAAGCCTACCTGTCGTATGGCTGCTTCAGCCAATGATCTGCGGTGCTCATGACATAGAGTTTGACAACACAGGCAGGGTGTTGCAAGCTCCCCAGAATTGCAGTAGCTGTTGTACAAGACATTCTCGAGGAAAGAATTGCTGATCGTTCAAATCTTTCCCAAAAGCCGTCCCACCCCGGAGTTCTTTCGGCGATGAAGTTCCATTCGATCCGATGGTCAGCAATATGTATATATATATATCTGGAGTGCTTTTCCGCGAATATTTTCCACATCTTTTTTTTAAGCACCGTGAGGAATGTTGGAATGTTCGTGCGTTCCTTGAGAAAACAACTCGGTGTATTCCTTTTCTTGCCACAAATCTCCAGGACGCACTAAGGGAGCTGGCAGTCGATGTGTGAGCTACCAGTTCAAGATGTACCGCTCGTTTGATTGCACATGTGAAGAGAAGAATGCATGACCCTTCCTTCAGCTTTGCTGTTTTGTGCACGGGCAACGTTTACACATGTCACTTCAAAGGGCAACTGTTCTGTTACTCTTTCAGGATGTAAGGGAGCAGCTGCTGGCTGCTCGGCTGTTGAGGTCGCCGTAACCAGATTTTTTGAACAAGCTTTTTACCACTTGTCGTTCCCTAATAACCGAGTTCTGCGAGCCTTTCATGTGGACAGCATGTAAAAGGCGCCTGTGCATACTATGAACTCGCAGCTCGAGGAAGGAAAGATTTGCCGAGAGTACAATGAAACGCATGGCATTTTAGGAAAGCTCGACTTGCTTTAGACGTCCCAAAACTATGAGTATTCTGATTGGCTACGAAGATAATGAGGTCACGTGATGGGAAACTATTCGGCATTGGTGCTGAGGGACGACTGGAATTCTTGAAAAAAGCCTCGTGTTGTACCTCTTTGATCGTACATACTTGATTGCTGTTCATTTCTTCTGCTGTCAGATATGCTTTCTGCCTCTCAGTAGGATTTCTAGTGTTGTGTAGAAATCATTTCATCCAGGTGGCAACTCTGACAAGCTTGGACAGGAAGCTGTGGCGTTTAAAAAGCTAAATCAGATTCTTCTGCCCTTTGTGTCACGTTGTGAACATGAAATAGCTTCTTTTCATCTTATGCAGTTATATGGTCAGCAATTATTTTGCTGCAAGGCCACGTAAACAGGAGGCTCAGTGACACAAAAAGGTTCGTGCCATCAAATCGTTGTTGTCTTGAGCACATCACGGGAAACGCCTCCGGTAAGGAAGTCAGCTGCGTTTTCTGCTTTTGGGCAGTAGCTCCAGATGTATTGATCAGTCAGGTGTTGCATTTTCAGCAGGCGGCTGGCGACGAAAGCTGTCCATTGTTGAGCAGAACCCTGCACGTAGGGAAGTGCAATTGTTGAATGGATACTGATCGACTGAGACTGATCGATTGAGTGAAGTAGTCTTTTAGCCTGGTGCATGCCCATTAGCATTCTCATTAATTGAAGTCATGTGCAAAGTTGTTTTAGTGGGGCCACTCTCGATTTGGTGAGTTTCGATGGAGGCGAAGCGCTAAAACGCCCTTGTGGTGTGCGATGTCAGTGCACGTTAAAGATCTCTAGGGAGTCGAAATTTTTTCCGGAGCTCCCCACTGCGGCACCTTTCTTCTTTCACTCCGTATTTACCCCTTCCTTTATGGCGGGGTTTAGGTGTCCGACGATATGTGCGACAGATACTTCGCCGTTTCCTTTCCCCAAAAACCAATTTTTTTACTTGAGCCATAGTGTGAGTTATGTTTTTGGCAGTTAATGCGTCTTGAGAGCCGCCTTTCCGTATATCTCAAAATGCTTGGAACAAAGCGATCAGTTGTTAGTCAACGCGTGTCCGTATTATTCTCCTTTCACCTATGTATTTTTGCGCTGTAATCCACGATTCATGATGCACAACTCTCCCCCCCCTCCCCCCCCCCCCCCCCCCCAACATCTGGCTTAATTACCGCACCACAAGACTGCCGCGTTCAAGCGTTCCTTCACATCGAAATGATATGCGCTGTTTTAATGGCGCCTTTAGGCTTAATTTTAAGATCGGTACTTTTTGCAGTAGCGTCCTGGGCGTGCATGCGGCAGGCCTCCTCTTTCGCGATTTGCGCCTTTCATTCCAGGGAAAAAAAAATGGCGCATTAGTTCGCTTCACGTGTCTTTCCAGCGACACTCCAGTAAAAAATAGAGAAAATATCCCTGAAAGAGACGATAAACATTGGCTGTAAGCGCTGTTCTCTGCTATGTTTGTGTTCACCAACAGGAGGACCGAGTTGGATGACCGATTCTCAAGTGTCATTCGCGGGCACGGTGCCTGAAGCGCACCGTGACGAAGAAAGCAAGCGTGCACGAAAGATTCCACACCTCAGTAGACCATTACAGCAGAAGCAACCCGCAAACCGCCTCTCGCAGTAATAGGATTAGGCGGAGGGGGAGGTCAAGGAATTTTGTCAGCGACAATGCTTTGGTCTCATGCCATGACTAATGTCAAACCGGTAGCGCTGCCAACTTCTGACCGGATGCATGGCCGCCCTGCCATTGTAAACAAGTTTTCGGAGAAACGGGAGGTCAAGGAATTTTGTCAGCGACCAATGCTTTGGTCTCATACCATGACTAATGCCAAACCTGAACTGCTGCCAATTTCTGACCGGATGCAAGCCCGCCCTGCCATTGTAAAGGAACTTTCGAAGAAAAATTTGAGGGGTCACTATAGCCCTGGCGGCCCCAGCCATGACAGGTTTAGTTCACCTGGCGGCTGCCAGAAGGGTGCGCATCAAAACACCGGTGACGTCTACATTGCCCTCTCTCTCTTCAGCACCTGAGCAGCAAGGCGCGGCTATGCGCCCTCGAGGGCGAAAGAGAAGTAGCAGCTTGCCTGCTCGGGAAACTTCATATGAGCGCCACCACCCTCAAACCTTGGGGACGTTCATCGCTGTATCTGTCACCAGTGTTATCGTTGCGCTTTCTTGGCAGTACCCACTGATAATGACTGACCCTAGATAAGCGTGATTCATGAGTGGTTATAAGATCAAATTTGCGGATAGCTCTCTAGCAGCCGCCCTCGTTTCACTGGTGGAGGCTGCTTGCTGTAAAGAGAGGGACCTCGGGGTCGGTCCATGGCTTCCCACAACCAGATGAGCAGCACTCCAGTCGACATTCGTCGGTCCCGACCTCCGGCGAGCAGCGTTCGCCCAAGGAGCCCGTCGACTCTAGAAACAGTAAGTTATTGAACGGCCGTTTCCCTAACTGAAAGAAAAGAAAAATACGAACCTGTCATTCTAGTCTGCGGAAATCATGCCATCGTAGAAGGAACCCGCAGCGGTGGTTCAGTGGTCAAGGCGCTCGTATACTCAGCCGGAGTACCTGATTTCGAACCCGACTGTTGTGGCCGCGCTTCATTTGCTGTGAGATGTCAGCGCACGTTAAGGATCAAAATGAAAATTGGTTTGGGGGAAAAGAAATAGAAAAGTATCTGTCTCACATATCGGCGGACACCTTAACCGCGCCGTGAGGGAAGGGATAAAGGATGGAGTGAAAGAACAAAGGAAGCAAGAGGTGCCATAGTGGAGGGCTCCGGAATAATTTCGACCACCTGGGGATCTTCAACGTGCAGTGATATCGCACAGCACGCGGGCGCGTATGCGTTTCGCCTCCATCGAAACGCTGCCGCCGCTGTCGGGTTCGAGCCCGGTTACTCCGGATCAGTAGGCGAGCGCCCTAACCACTGTGAAGGATCCCCAGGTGTTCTAAATTATCCCCGAGACCTCCACTACGGCACCTCTTCCTCCCTTTTTTCTTTCACTTCCACTTTTCTGCCTTCCCTTACAGCCCGGCTCGGGTGTCCACCGAGATATGGGAGATGTGGGATTTTTCCTCAATCACGAATGTTCAATTTTTCATCGCCGCGGTGGCTCAGTCGTTAGAGTGCTCGGCTTTTCGAACCATCGTTCACAAAGAGCATTTCCCTATCCTTGTTCGAAAAGGAAGTGAGGAGATTCCTCTTTATCTGTATGAGACGTAAAGAACAAAATAAAGCAGCCGAGGAAACTTCTCAGTTAACTATACAGTCGGATACAACTAAAGAACACTGAGGCTTTTCCCCTTCAAAGCACCCCCTTCCAGTGATAGTGTCGGCCCATTCTCATGACCCTGCTAGCACAACAATGCAGGTAGCGGCGCCGTAGTCTAGAAAGCGGTCTATTCCCGGCCATAGAGGGAGACGATTATTCCCTTTTACCTATCACTTCTTTCTCTGTCATGCGAATCACGGTCATGAAAATCGGCCGACGCCATTGGCTGGAAGGGGGTCTTTGAGAGAGAAAAGCCGCTGACTACAGGGTTTCATGGCCACTTCCCCCTCAACAGTACTGTTCTCCAGTTTATCCCAAGTAAATGCTCCCTTTCTCCTCTTTTGTGTTCAGAGTAGGGATCCCAACTCGATTAATGGATCCCAACTCGAGCGCGAGATACTGCGACGGTGTGACGGCCTGCGCAAGATATCAGACACATTTAGCATAGCGCGTACCGCTACTGCTTACTGCCAACCATCAGCCCTAGCGCGCTAGTTGGTCGCGGCGAGCAACGAGCGCGCGCTGTTGACGGGAACGTGGCGCCATCTGGCGCCGCCGCCCGGTGATCCTCCGCAAGCTGACGATGCGCACGGTCTGCTAAATGTGAACTGAACGCATCATTCCTTGGGACCGAAACGAGCGCTTATAGAGTGCAATGGCTCGATCGGATCAACTCCGCAAAGCCGCTCTCAGATAGTTAGAGAGTACCCATAAGTATTAGTGCTAGGTCGTAGGATGTTTACAGAGAGGCGCAAAGCCGGTCGATGCAAAAAGTAGCCAGAGGCTCTAGTTGTGTGTTTTTGTTTTACGTGCTTTACAGTGCTTTTATCTAGGGCGAACAAGTTGGTTTTGTTAATGTAATATACAACACAAAAACTTGACAGAACGTATCTCTTGTTTTAACACAATTTGCAGTATATTTACTCTTTGTCCAATCATAAAGCTCGCCCTCCGTGATGTCATATCCGATGCCAAAAACCGCCACTGTATGGTGACACCGTCAGCGCCATGAATTTGTTTTTGCGAGCTAATTAAAATATCAAAAACAGGAGTATATGCCGTGCGAACGATGCCAATAGCATCACTATAACTCATTCTATGCAACCAACGGGCAAAACAATGCACCGAAAATGCGTTTCGGGGCCCCTTTAAGAGGGTTCATCAGTGACAGTGTCCATAGGAAATACATGGGAACTTTCAGAAGCTGTATCGTGTCTAAAAATGGACAAATTTTCATGAGATTTGTGGCAGCGTTTTCTTTTTTAGTGAACAGACGAAATTTTGCGGACAGATTTTATTTTTTTTCAATTCAGAGGTAAATATCCAGAAAAATTGCACTTTTAGATATGTCGGTCTTTCATGTCATCTTGTGAAAAAACTAAGCCAGTTATCAAAATTTCGTCCGCAACATTTCCTTCCTTTTTCTCTCTTGGTTGTTAAGCCGCAATTTTAATCCATATCGAGCCTAGTGTTTGCGTTTTACAGGCTCTGAAAGTTGTGTATGTATTTTCTGCGGGGATTTGAAATTCGCCCCATGTGTAAACCACTGCGACGTAGCTCCACCAGGCATCAGCATATTTTTGTCGCTACTACACTCTACCACCAACCTCTTGGTTGTCTGTGTTCGTGCGCGCAGGTTTTTACTCAGAACTTGGACGGACTTGAGCTCATTCTTCCCTTTTTTCTTGCTTGGGCTGTTTTCTGAAAGGATTTCTGCTTTCCTTTTTTGCTCGCGCTTATGGTGCGTGACGTTGAGCTGGAGTGCTGTTTTGACAAGCTGCACAGCATTCCCTACTAAGACAAAGCTATCGACGGGGGTTAGCAAGACGGCCCACGCCATTGAGGAATTGGACAAAGGGCCGCACCTGCACCATTCCATCACACAGTCATGGGTCGGGAGGAAACATCTGTTTGACTAGCGTTGCCAAACGCTTTAAGATAATCTGACAACAGTTGTACACCCAGTGCGTCGTTTGCTCTTTTGGTTGTCACTTGCTTATCACGTGCGCCGTCGCGCCTCCTATACAGCGATGGCGGCCCCAATTTCGGAGGCTGCCACTGCTTGCTCGCTCGTCGCTTGGTGTCGCTGCAGTTGAACCGGTCTCGACTCCCTAAAATCAAGTTCATCTAAACACGCACTGGTCGAGTTGGGTGGACCTCGCTCAGCCCGACCCCCTACTCAACCAGACGTTGTTGGTTCATGTAAACAGGGCTAACCAAGAACTCGCTTCCCGCCCTTTTAAGTTTTATCCAACTTTGACTTATTTCGTTGTGAAATTATAAGCAGTGAAGGAGGTGTGAAAGGAAGTAAATCTACTACAATTTATAATAAATATTGTCACGAGGCGGTGAAAATGCCATGAAAAAGCAGACGAGCAGATTAACGTGGTACTGAAACAAGCTCTTTATTGGGCTGCTGCAGAATAGGCGTCTACACCCATACGCGGTCACTTGGCTTGAATTGTGCGTGGCGACGGCGGAGATTGTAGCGTCGGGCGTAGGTTCGCTCTTGGTGTGTAATGCGTAGCCGAGCGACTCGTAGAGCTCCCGCACGCTGCAAGCAGGCGGTGACGTCAAGGTTGTCCTCACTGGTGACGTTTGGCAGCATGGCGTCAAGCGTTGTCGTTGCTTCTTCGCCGTAAAATTAGCCTAAAATGTGTCATATATGACTGGTCATCTCAACTGCGGTGTAGTAGACGAACATGACATACGGAAGGAAGACATTCCAGGTTCAGCGTCGGTGACCATGGCGAGCTTGTCTGCAGTGGTTTTGTTCAAGCGCTGCGTGAGGCCGCTCATCTGTGGATGAAACACAGTCGTCGTCCGACGGCATCTATACTGTAGCGCACGATGGCTTGCGTTAGCCCCACAGTGAACGCAGTTCGTGTGTGTCACGCAGGACACAGTGAAGGAAGGAAAATACGCGCTGTAGTCACAATGGGTGTCCTGGGTGGTTTCGTCGTTTTTCGACGTTTCTTTCAATGGTCGCTTGAGCGACCGAGTGTTTTGTGCTTCGAGTATGTAATCAGGCTCACGAATTGGAAGGCCACGGCTCCTCCTTGGGTCCACGAGCTCAGGCAGCAAGCAGTGCATATAAAATTATTTGAGCCGCGGCAACATCTCGTCCTCCCAAAACGATTGATTCCTGGATATCACCTCAGTGCTGATGCCTTTTTTGGTCCACAACACAAACAAGCACTTCCTACGGCGAGCAGTATTCAACTGTCCTTGCACTTGATACCACTAATTACTGTTTGTCTTCAGCTGCAATCTCCCGTTCTTGTTTTCCTCACAGCACGTTATTTTTTTGACGCGAACTCCTTCCAGTGGAGTAAGGTCCCTCGCTGAGTACGGACACTTGACTTCAACAAGAACGTCCTCCCCAATGAGTCCGTCCTGGGAAGCGCGAAGAAAGGGGCTCTCCTTTTCAACAAACAGGCCGCACTCCTGCACCACGACGTTGCACTCATTCTCTATTTGCTTGAGTGCTAAGCACTCGTGGTCCTTTCCATACCAAATCGCTTCGGAAGTTATTTCTTTGTACAGGATGTCACCAACTGTCCGCCCAAATCCCGTCGTTGGCTTCATTTTACAAGTAGCACCAAACAATGATGCCGTCAATCTTTTTCGCCTTTCTTGTTTCCACACAGTGGATCCACTCTGCTTTGACGTTGCTCGCTGCAGGTCTTCGATGTTGGTTGCTGATAGCGAGAGCGATTTCAGGAAGTTGTCGGAAGCAGATTGAAAAGCATCAGGCTCCATGTCTGGTACGCCGTAATCAGCATCGGCACCAATATGTTGCTCTTTTTCTCGATGCTGGCAACGTGGAGTGATTGATGTCTTCTTTTTCGGTAGCTTTCGCTTCGAATCTCTCCTAGAAATTAATGCCTTCACAAATGATGCTGTGCATCCTCCAAGCTGCCCTCCCGATATCCTGCGCGCGATTTTTTCCTGGTATGTTCCTCGGCAGTTGAGCGATAAGGAGGCTGCAAAACACCTTGTCTCGTAAAATGCTTTCAAGGAATAGTTTATCCTCTTTCCACCTACAAATTTTGCCACAACGGAGTTGTAATGCTCGGCAGCATTGTTATCGACGTCCATTATTAGGCTCGCCGCGTTTGCAACCACTCTGCTCATGGCAACACAAATTTCTTCAAAGATGCCTTTCTGAACTATTTCAGGAAATCTATTTTCTTCTCCCGCTTTGCTTCCGGAACAGAAGTAATCAGCGCAGTTGGCGTGGTCTCCAAACACATGACTTGGCCGTTCTTTATGTCATGAGCAAGACGGTCTATTTTTCAGAAAACGATGCATCTTCACTGCTTCTTTTATTGCTGTTGCAACTCCATGCCGTAGGCGCACAGCTGCTTGGAGAATAGAGTTTTTTAATTTAGGAGGAATTTTTTCCAGCCGTTTCTTCTGAGCGATCTCTCTTATTTTTCATGCATAGTTTCGAAGTAGTTGGTTCCTGCACTCAATTTTTTCAACCCGCTGGTTGCCATACGGTGCTGCTGCGACGATAGATCGGTAAGTGCTGGAATCACCATCAGCTATAAGCTTTGTATATTTGATGCCATGTAGCTCAACGCTTTTCTTGAAGCCTTCAACAACAATAGCTTGCTCCATGCTTGTTGAGCTTCCCTGCCAGTTCTTGTGGCACTGATGCTCTTTCGGGGTGGCACCTTGTGGAGTCCGACGACACATTGCGCATACCTTGTTTTTCACGCCAAGGTACAGGACTTTTCCAGATCTGTGACCAACGATGGCAGCCTGAAAGAGTAAGACCAATATTAGTCACGAAGCCGCCATACTGGCTGCACTGCTAATCGCTAGAACATATAGGTATTGTCATGCTTGTGACTCAAGTGCTGCTTTGTAACTACCTCCAGGCAAATTGATGCCTTTCGATCACAGCGGTACATAGCCCCGCTTTCATGCATATTCTACAGTGTTTCTTTCTGCTCGTAGTGTGATGTAAATACTCTGTTTTTCACAAGATATTAATCACTGAACAACAGAAAAAAATTATAATTATTAAAACTGTGCGTTTGCACGTATACAAGGACCAACTCAAACACACATAACATCGCTGACAGCATTTTTGTATTCACAGTTCTAATCACTGCACGCTCCCTCTCTTCATTGACGCTAGCACTGAAGCTAGTTTCAGTGCTTTGTTATGAAAGCGCGGGCCTTTTCCATATCTCTTCAATTAGCCGAAGGAGCAAGTGTAAAATATTTCAAGTACAAAATGCAGCATTTTTACCACTTTGGCAATTAAATAAATTTTTACACTCACCACGCCTGACGAAGCGTCATATTTGTTCTCGTAGGATCTCTTTGACCACGCACCATCTGCGATGACTGCTATCGTGGGTGTACCGTCACTTTCAATGTTGCCACATTCTCTTGCCAGCCTTGCCTCTTCTGCGCCCGCTCTTTTCATTTCCTCCCAGGCGGCTTGATTGATAATGTGGCCAACGTTGTCCTCTATTTTTGTGTAAGTGTCCGATGACATTCTTGGGATGTTCATAGACGCAAGCAGTTCGTTAAGGTTTGAGAAGCCACAGTCAATTGACATTATTCCACATACTGCTGATGTGTTTACATCACCGCAGCCGATAGAAGCTTGTGCGTCACGTGGCGGGTCCGTGTGGATGACATCCTTCCATCGGCACATCCTGCATACGAGAGTCAACGTGGTTCGAAGACCTTGCTTTCTTTCAGACTCACAGTCCATATCCGCTAAAGTGCAGTTGAAAGGAGCATGGAGGGCGGTCTTTTGCAAGCTGCTCAACAGGTACTGAAGGCTAACAATGCGCCGCCCTTGAATTCCAGCACTTACACTGCCGTTCTTTACTGAGGTGGTCGCGGAACCTCCAATAGCAATATCTTCGTCGCACGACCCTGTTGCGCTCATCACTGAAGATGATGAAGATGACAGGGCACTTCCTGGCACCTCCGGTTCTCTGATGAGGGCTTCAACGTCTGCCGGCCTTGGGTTGTGTTCGTTGACTTCAGGCATCGAATAACCTTCAGCAGGGTGGCCAAGGTCACCACGATAGCGAGGAGAGTGTCTTTTGCTCGTAGGAGCTTCGTTTTCGAGAGCTGGCCGCTTTCTGGTGTTCGCAATCCGTGCACCTGCACGCTTACGCTTCCCGTACCTGGAATTCTTTGATGGCATTTTCTGCTGACTTGTTGCCTGCTGGTATTCAAGCCCTTTGAGACAAATCTACTGCTGTCAAGTCAGGGATCAAAAGTATGGCGCACAAAAGTGTCACAAGATGATGACCACCGTTAGAACAAGCCAAACACTCAAGCCTTGTTGGTGCTGAGAAGCGGAACATGGGTGTTCGGTGCTGGGAACGCTCGTACGAGACTAGGAAAAGTAAGCTACACGCTGTCACTGCACTCGATGACATCCATCTGTAGCTATATAAGGAAGGCTACGCGGGAAAGGGAAGAAGACCAGCCATGAGGCCTTGTGCTAGGAGCTCCTTTCTTTCCTTTAATTTGGGGCTGGCTACATAGGTGCTCAAACCAATAGACCTTTTTCCAGTAATGTCCTGGGGATGCGCCAAGTCTCTTCCGCCATTTTAATCGAGCACACCTGTCCGCTCAAGCGAAACCAGAAACCCCACCCTTCCACTGTAAAATAATTTTCTCAGAAAAGTCGAGGGAGCTTAGGCGGCCCAAACCAGAAACGCTAAATTGGTGGGTTACTGCGAAATGGTCCATTGTCTTACAGCCACATCCTTCTTTGCTGAATGGCTTCAGAGGGGTTAACTTTTTTGTGCTTCGGTCCCCCGAAATTTCGCCGCGTACCTACAGAAAGTTCAGGGCTATACTCTTTGAACGCGCAAGAACGAGTGCTTTCGTGTCACTGTGTAGTTTACATACCTGGAGGGGGGATAGAACTTACCATTTTTTTGGGGTGCTTAAGTGCTACCATCTATCGACAGAAAAAGTTCAAATCAGAGTTGTCTTGTTAAACGATAAGTAAGGGCAACAACAGCAAAGACAATGCGAAATAAACACTGGCAGCGCAAACAATGAGAGCGCAAAAAGCTTTACACAGTCTGAGTTCGCGTCGCCGAATTGGCGTCCACACTCGTACACGGCCACTAGGTTTTCATTGTGTGTGGGGACGGAGGAATACGGGGAATACGGAATAGCCAGCCGAAGTGCCGAAGGGGAGGTGTTCCCAAGGTGTGTCAAAAGATGACTCACACTTATCTGTTCTGGCTATGGGAAAGCAGCATAGGCTGTATAACCCATCCTAGCTGTCACTTGTCATTGTAAGTGAATTTTCTCAGAAAAGATTCGAGGGAGCTTAGGGGGACCTAGAGTCACTAAATAAAACTTAGAGTACCGTCACTGCAGCACGGCGGTAAGCAGAGGCGGTCATTTTGTTGTTTATCATTGTTGCCAGATTGCCGCTTCGGCGACCTCGCCGCTAACTTTGGCCCGGCCATTTTGTAAACAACGCTGTTAGCCACCCTGCGCTGCGGCGGGGATCGTAGCCGTACGGCATGGAAAGCGGAAAGCGCATGAAGCGTTTTCCATCATTCTGCGAGTTGAAACAGCCAACAACGCAGCAAAACGGCATCCTCGTATGCTCTTGTGCAGCTGAAATGCTGCGAGGCGCGGAATCCCTGGTCACTGAGTCGGTCACCGGCAGCACTCGCAGCGTCGCAGCACTAGGACTACCACAGTTGCCCGACTGAAAACGCATAAGCCACAAAATGGCAGCCCCCATGAACCGTCGCAGTGTAAACAAATATCACGTGATGCAAACTGACCAATGATCGTGGCGGCGGCACAGAACAATAGGAGAAAAGAGTGCCGGTACTCTAACCCCCGTATTCACAAACTGGCCTTACCTTTACCTTACCTTAACGCGAAGGGCGCCTTTCAGAAAGGTCACTTAAAGTGAAAGGTAAGGGAAAGGCCAAGCTGTGTTTCAGAAAGCCACCTTTTGGCAGCCTTACGGAAAGTGCCCTTACCCCCAGAAGTAAGAGGTATGGTAACGAGGCTAAAGAAATAATAATGCTTGTCGCATCAATGGATGTACTGATAACTTGTTTTGTATACTATAGAAAGCAGTTAAACATATACTGGAGCGGTCATAATCATTCAGTAGACGATATTAACTAGCCTGACTCAAATTTTTACGCATGTTTCCTCTTGGTCTAGCCACAGTGATAGGCAGCCGTCGCTACAAGAAGCTTTGTTGAGTCGACGTCGGTGTTTGTTTATTTTTGTGTGCCTCGATCGTGGTGTGTTGTGCTTGTGCGCGTTTGTTGTTTTGAGCTGAGCGTCAGAAATGTACCTTTTCTGAGGATTGTTGGCCAATACGAAGATGCTGGTAGAAGTGACAACTACGATACCAGGAAATTTCATCCCATAGCCGCTTTTGTTGCTGCTGCTGCCTTGTGCGGCTCAACCTTGGCTTCTGCACGATCCACTGCTGAAGGCGTCGCGGAAATCGTGCATATCTTTATTTTATTATGGGATGGGTTCACAGTGAAGAGGTGACGAGAGTAGTATTTTTATTATAGCACTGGCCTGTTCCGAAGCGCCCTAAGCTGCGGCATCGATGCGAAACTAGCTAGGCTTAGCGACGAGCAGGGCAGTCAGGAAGCAGCGTAGTCCCTCGCCCGGCGCTCCCGCAGGCGGTGTCGCTGCCGGAAGGTGGGCTATTGCGCAGGCATGCTGTCATTGCTCGAATATTGCAGCAGACTTTCCGATAGCATGGCTGTTTTGTTTTTTTCTGGTGTGAACGTGAAGTACACTAAGCCGGCTGGCCGGCCGGCCTAGCTGAATCTCGTGCGCCGGCGTCAGAAAATGAACTGTTCTTGACGTAAATAATAAAACATGGAATAGAAAAATGTCAGCAATGTATCATTATTGTGGAGTACTGGCCAATACTGAGTTGCTGGTAAAAGTGACAACTGAGATGCGAGTAAATTTCTTGCGAGAACCGCCTCGCAGCTTCCGTTGGCCCGCCGTTGCGGTCCGGCTCGCTTGGCGTCCGCCAGCTCCGGTGCTGAAGGCATCGTGCAAATCGACCATATCTTTAGTTTATTGCGAGATGTAGCTGTCCACAGCACAGTGATATAAATAGTGCGCCATTATTGCAGCGCAGGCGACTTCCGAAGCGCTGTGCGCTGCTGCATTGATGCGAAACAGGCTATAGGCCTAGCGGCGATCAGGGCAGCCGGGCGCAGTTCGTAGCGCGGCGTGCCCGCGGGTGGTGCTGTAGCCGAAAGCTGGCTACTTGCTCAGGCATGCTTTGTCGCTGCTCGACGATAGCAGGCAGTCTTTCTGATAATATAGATGTTTTGTCTTTTCTGGTGCGAACTTCAAAGCGTGACACCGGCCGTGGGCGGCGCTTGAGCCGAGCTGCGCATCGATGCTTGCTGATCGGTGTTTCCCTGCTTGCAGTGGGGCGCCAGTTCGCAAGCGGCGACCAGCGCGGCGCACCGACGAAGTTTTCGAACATGTCTCTCCTGCTTTAGTTTTTGCATATCTTCGGTTCAGGGAAACTTGACCAGTGCCGGAAACAATGTTGCTACGATTACGGCGGATACAATCGATACCACCGGTAAAGATACATCGACAGGGTAGCCGGCAACAACTTGGAAAGTTCCCGCACCGTAAAAGCGAAGGGTGGTAAGCAGTCGCAGCGGCACGGGGCAACCTCGTCCGTTGGGGCAGCGGTGCAGCGGCAGCACAGACTAGAGTTCCAGCACGGCAGGCTTCGAAAAGCGGCACCTCGCGAGAGGCTCATCGTCAAAGAGCTCCATCGGGCACTGGCGATCCCTCAGCACTCGCCGTTCCGGCTTCGCGCGATGGGGCGCCTGATCGATTTCTTCCATTAACTCTGTGAACTTGATAAATCAGAAAAGCGGTCGCCGATCGTACTCGGTTGCCATGTTGGATTGACGAAAGGAGCTGCTAAAGGTAGGCCAGGGGCTACCTTTGCGAACGCGCCCTTTCCGAGGCCGAAAGGGCGGCTAAAGGTGCAGTTTAAGGGTAAGGTCGGTTTCTGAAACCCGGAAAGGAGCCGTAAAGGTAAGGACCTCGAAAGGGAAGGTAAAGGTCGATTTGTGAATACGGGGGGAAGTATTTATTTAGTGACTCTAGGGGGACCCAAACCCAAAAACGTATTTTTCGTTGTGTCAGCTGTATGGTGGGTTACTAAAAAAAGGTCCATTCTCTGACCACCACTCATTGAGAGGGGTTATTCTTATTTCCAGCTTTGGCAGGATATACAAAGAAATTTCTTGGCCCTACTTTGTTCGCGGAAGAACTACTACTTCCGTGAAGCGGTCAAGGGGGTGTCGCGGTAGAATTTACACACCTGGAGGGGAAATAGAAGTTCCATCCTTTTTTTGTGGTAGTTAAGTGCTGCCATCTATCGACCGAAAAAGTTCAAATCTGAGTTGCCTCGTAGCAGATAAGCCCTCTTAAGGTCGATTCACACGACGGTCCATTCCCCTGCGGCCAACGTTTATAGATATACTTCAGTTTCGAAACTCCTCGGCGCGCCCTCTGGTAGGAGCCGGCCCACCGCGGTTCCTGCCACCGCGGCGCTGCGGTCTACGGTTGAGCTATCGGAGCAAGCGTCGTCTGCTAGCACCTAACGTTTCGCTTGCGCTGGGGTGTTCGAGTTCGCTCGAAGAATGTTTGTTCAGCGACCCTCTTCGACAACTAAGCATTATTTCAATAATTCACGCTTGTTTTATCGTATGGATAAAAGTCTGAGTCCGGATGGCTTGTTTTTTTTAGCACTATATACGTTGCGTGCCCGCTCCTGCTAGCACGCAGCAAAGCGATGCGTCTGCATGCGGCGTTCACCGCGCCGACATCTGCGGCAAGAGTGCACTCGAGCTAGTGTGCATTAGCGCTAATTTAGGCGTGTAGCGGTATGAATGAAATGCAATTGCTCGTCATCTGTCGTTTCAGGCCACCGTAGCTCCATGCACACGTGTCCCGGCGACGTCCAATAATTTTAAGTGCGCTCAGCGCCCCGTTCTTCTGGTTTACGTTGCTGCTGATGATGCAGCATTCCTCAATGTACTGACTCATGATATACTCTAACTGCAGAACTTGGCAATGTACCATCGTTTTAATCCAAAAATTTCTAAAGAAGGATCCGGTATGAGGAAAAGCAATCATCAAAAATAAGTGACACTAAGAAAACAATTCAGAATAATGAAAGTACAATATAGGCTATTAAAAACGAAAGGAAGGACTTGAATGTATTGCCAGTTTATATTGTGGACATATTTAGAGGCACACTCCTACGAGCGGTCTTTTTATTTCCACGGCGGTGTTAGGCTGCTCCAGCCTCGCTCTGGGCCCGGGAGACCTAACACCTCTATAGACGCTCTCTTTGCACGGATTTTTTTTTCTTTGCATCTTACTTCCGAAAAAAATGTATGTGTGTTACCGAATAAAAATGAACATATTGGGCTCATCTAGCCTTCCAAGCAGCTTATCGAAAACGGCTCCTAAATTCTCTTGTGAAGATAAAAAGCCTCTTCTTTCCGTTTCATAAGAAAATGCACTTGCAGAAGATCCGGCTCCGGTTTTAAAAGCGGCAATAAAGTAATTTAACCGTGCGAGATCTTCTAATTCTGAGGAAGTCGTAGGGTGGAAAGCACCGTTTTCGGTAATAGCTCCGAGATAAGTGCTCTCCAAATAATTATGTTACCCACCTTTCTTAACATGACTTAAAAGATACTGGTTCTGTGCTGCTATAATCTCCGTCCACCCTATTCTGCGATCGCCGCTTTTTGAAGGCAAACGACAGGTGTATACGCAGCATTGATCTGAAATCGCGTAAAAACGAATTTTTCTTCAATGCGCCTTGTGCATCTCCACGACGTCGACATTGATGTCTACGCTTTTACGCTAAGTGATTGCTTGAAACTTAATCACATATATTGTGTGTTTTCTCGAGCAGCCTGACAGCGCAGGAATTTTCCAGTTTTTCACTTTTTCAGGAACAGAGGGTCACATAGCGATCAAATGCGGCCATTCTTAAATATCCTCAGCCGCTGGTGCAACCGCGCATGAAGCAGGCAGTCATATTTGTTGAATATCAGACAATCGGAGAGGATAAAACAGTGCCGCACCACTTAAACGCTCGGAAGTTCATTAAGAATAACACTTCCTGGTCGCAGGAAGCGACTGCATATGCATGAGCGGTAGTTTCGTCCATTACACCTTTCAAACTTTTTGTTGATAGATACAAACTGCGAAGGAGAACGCCAGGCCGTTACTGAAAGCCATGAATTTCATTTCATTTCATTTCATTTCATTTATTTGTCCCTTAAAGGCCCGAAGGCATTACATAAGGGGGGGCGTACATACAGGTTGGAGGGTAGTAGCAGAGAACACAAAAGAAAGAAAGGGGGAAAAATACACGGGGTACCAAAAAAGTGTACAATAATATACAAACTAAAAGCAAGAAATAAACATACAAAAAGAAAACAAGGAACAATTGGCACTTCGGTGTCGCAGTATGAATATGTTTATGAGAAGTGATTAGCCAGTTTCTCGCGGAAAAGGCGGCGATCGGAGCATGTTATTACGTTGTCGGGAAGGCCATTCCAGAGCACTATGGCGTCGGGAAAAAATGAACTGCTCATTGCGGAGGTGCGGGTTTTAATGCGTGCGATTGGGTTACTGTGGTTTAGGCGGGATGAAGTACGTGGGGGTGGCTGCAGCAACAAATGTCTTGGTGAGCGATAAAAGAAAGAGTGAAAGAGGCATAGACGGGAAATAACACGGCGAGTTGCTAGTGTTTGAAGGCCGAGGGATCGTTTTAGTAATGTTACGCTGGTATTTCTTGAGTACTGCGAAGTAATAAAACGGGCGGCGCGATTTTGAATGGCTTCAAGGTCTGAGATGAGATACGATTGTGATGGATGCCAGACAGATGACGCGTACTCCAATTTAGGACGTACGAATGTTATGTATGCCAACTTTTTTACTTCAGGTGATGCAGATTTTAGATTGCGCTGGAGAAAACCAAGTGTGCGTGATGCTTTGGAACAGATGGTCTGAATGTGTGTTGTCCATGACAGCGATGATGTGATGTGTACTCCTAGGTATTTATAAGATGATGTTCTCGTGACGGCGACCGATTTTATGTTGTAAGTGCTATCAATAACTGTGTTTTTGCGAGAGAATGATATGGAGTGGCATTTATTTAGATTAAGAGGCATGTGCCATTTGTCACACCACGCTGAGATAGTGGTTAGATCCTGTTGAAGAGCGGCAATGGCGCTAGCGCCGTGGATGGGGCTGTAAATTACGCAGTCATCTGCGAATAAACGTAGCGTTGATTTTGTGTTGATCGGTAGGTCATTGATGTAGATGAGGAATAAAAGAGGTGATAAGCCTGCACCTTGAGGTACGCCGGATGTTACGTCGGAAAAAGCTGAGCGACAGTTATTGCATGACATCGCAAAAAAAAAAAAACTGGGAGTAGATTAAACATTATGCCACCATATACAACGAGATGAGCGCTGTCGCCCGCACCGCGCGACGGCCACGACGGCGCAAGCGTCGACTGCAGCGCCCTCACACTCCCTAGGGGCAAGTCGCACCCGGCTCCGGCGGGAGAGTTTCGGAACTCAAGTATATCTATAAATGTTGCCAGCGGCCAGCGCATCACGTGTTCCTGCGCCACTAAAAACGGGCCTGCGATCCGATGACGTCAAGCGGATGCGACTAATCAGAAGAGCAGAGGACGCGCTGACCGTACCACTGTTGCCGGGTTATTTCAAAACGCTTGGCAACGCCGGCCAAACCGGTTTTTTCCTCCCTACCCATGACTGCGATGGAATGGTGCAGGTGCGGCCCTGTGTCCAATTCTTCAATGGCCTGGGGCCCTCTTGCTAGCCCAGTCGATCGCTCTGTCATGGTAGCGAACGCAGCGCAGCTTGTCAAAACACCGCGCCAGCTCAACGCCACTCAGCGAAATGCGGCAGCCGAAATATTGGCAAGAGCAGTGGCTGCCAGAGCTAGCGCGTTTGTCTTCGCGGGCCGCTGCTAATTCCCGCGAGGGAAGAGGCACCTGAACTTCCCTGCTGGTCCATTCCGGGGGCCAACAGCACGCCTCTGAATTTGATGACGCACGAACACGTGTTACGCGGGCCGCGGGCGAACGGTCCATTGTGTGAATCGGCGTTGGGCGAACTGTCCGTCGTGTGAATCGGCTTCAGACTCCCCCCCCCCCCCCCCCCACCCCAGCCCTCCCCCCCTTTTCGAAATTTTTTGCACCGCTGACCAAAAGAACCACCGGCGCCGGAAACATTCTGGATTTTTTCACATACAGATATTTTTTTTTCAGACTAGAGAAGACATTTTGGCTCGAACATTGCTAACTCAGGTTGGATTTAGTGGCAACGCCCATGCACCTTTAGTCATGTAACTCAAGGGGCGCCATCTTAGCAGGAACTTTCAAGGGACTACCGGTGGCTCGCTGTTGCGACTAAAATTTCAGTGCAATTACTCGCAATAAATAGCAGGCAGGTTGAAGTGAAATGAAAGAGGAGAGTGGACAGTAAGAAAGGATATAGGGAGAGGTGATAAATACACTATTTACATAACTATACCATTGTAGAAGTTGCGCGCGTGCGCAGTGAATAAAAGAAAGGAAAAACACACACGCACAACTTTTTGCACACTACAGCTCGGGTGATGCGCACAGCTATTAATTGGGCACCCTGACAAGTGGCCTTTTAATTAATGGTTGATCGAGAGAGGTTGGTCACCCAATGAACGCTCTGGCCTATATACTGCTGCAGTACCGCGTGTCTGCCACAACATTGTCAGCGCTTAATGCATGCCGCCCACATCTCCCTCTTTCTCACCACAGCCACGTACCTCAAAGCTCGATTGAGGCGTCGACTAACCAAGGGAGACAGTTATGCGCCCATGCTCTCAAAATTGTAGGGGTCTAGAACGTTGTGAACGGCAACGCCAATGAACACAATGAACGCCGGCGGCCTATAGAAACAGAGGCTAGCGCTCGTTTTTGGCGGCGGCGGCTGAGTGGTCTTAGCCCTCACGTGGTTTTCTCCTCCGTTCGAGGTCTAGCGCACTCGGCGAAGAAGCTACGGAGAGGAGTAGTAAATCTTTCGCTTTGAAAAATTGCTGGTGGCTTAGCTCCTGTTAAAGCTATTGTGTACGCGTTAGCGATCCATGTGGTAAACGAGTTCAATTTAGTTTGGGAGAAGTCCGTCCTCGCTTCTTGGGCTGGCTGCTGACCCGTTTTGTACTATGCTGCAACTCGATGTCCGACGACATGGCTTTAGCCTGCGTTGATGTCGTACTGAGTACGTGCGCTGATATTCCGCCTCTTCACTCATCGCACATCTCACTAGGGAGCGCCGCATCCCCTGTTTGTAGGCTGCCGAGCAACAGCGCGGGGCGCTTGCTCTACTGTGCATGCGCGGCTGTGACGTCACGGTGGAGGAACCGGCGGCGGCTTCGGCGCAGCGGTGAAGTCGTTGCGGCGGCCCATGCGCAGTAGCGGGTTGTGCAGGAACCGCGAAATCGTCTTTAGATGGCGTAGCGAAGCTATCGATCCAAAAAGAAGTAAAGGCAGTCAATATCTGGCAGTCCAATTTTTAACGCACTATGCTTTCTTGGTGCAGGATATGACTCCGCTCAAGTGGGATCTCTGGACGCATGCGAGACGCGTGACTGAGCTATGCCCGGGGCTGTTCCCTTGCGTCAACGAAGCGTATGCCAGGCTGCAGGAGGCCAGGTGGATACTGTCCAGGAGCGGCGCCAACCTCTGGACGCCATGCGGTAGGGGCAGCAGCCGCCACGTCTGCGAGCTGCCGCGGCAGATGCAACAGTGGAACCGGCTCTTGGCGCCCATCAACACGCAGCTCAGGGAAGGAAACACTCCTGGAGAGCTCGCCATCCTGAGTGTGGACGGGTGCCAAGGGCACAGCAGGTGCAGCATCCAACGCGGCGTAGTTCTCGTTCACTGGCTGCTTCTTAGGCACCCCTGCGTGGCTGCGCTCCGAGCGGACTATGCGAATCTTGTCAACTTTTCCCTTTTGTGCGACAGTGCGCACCTGAGCAGCCTCAAGTTTAATGGTGATCACTTAAACGGGAGAGATAGCCGTGGGCTCCTGAGTGCGATGCGTAACCTGCGCTACCTCGAAGAGTTCATCTGTGATAGTCTGAACATCTCCGACTTCGGAAACATGTCACTTCTGTGCGATATAGTAACGCGTAATAGCAATTTGTATCGGCTTGAGGTCCACAAATTCGGTCATGGTTTGACAAGCCTGTGGTGCCTCCTTCGGGTGTTAGCCCTGAATGTACGCCTCAGAGAACTGTGCCTCGATGTGAGCTGCCTGCAGGAAAGCGAATGCATCTTGTTCTTGCTGGCGCTCAAAGAAAACCACGCACTAAAGTCGCTGCGCCTGCTCGGTTCGCTCTATAAACCTACCTTGAGAGTGGCTGCGGTCGCACAAGCTCTGGAAGGCGCGACAGCGCTGACCAGTTTGGAGCTCTGTTATTTTCATGTCGCCACCGATGACGCCTGGGCCCTGGCGACGTCCCTCATCTGCACCCAGTCAGTGCAGCAGCTGGCACTGTTCGCGTGCGTACCAATCTTCTCGCACGTGACCAGTGTGCCGTGCTCCGGGGACAAAGGAGAAGCCTCGTGGAGCGGCGCTTCGTCGCACATTGATCCTTTCGTGTACATGCTGCACAAGTTGACGTCTCTGCGGAAGCTCACGTTTCCTGTCTCTTCGTACCCCCTGGAGGACCAGCGGGCATTTCTCGAGGCTTTGGTGGTGAAGGATTCCATCGAAGAGGTACGCGTTCAGAGCCTGAACCACCGCCACTTGAGCGAGTTCCGCCGGCTTGTCTCCGAAACCGGCATTGGTGGCCGAGTGAGATTCTGTACTGCTCCGATAGACGAGGACAGATTGGACAGTGATTCATTTGAGGCGTACGGTCGAGATGTGCGTGTGCGGCTATACGAAATATCGTTACGCAATGAAGTGTATAGAAGGTTCAGGCACCTGCCAACGCTCCACGATTTGACAACCCTAGACGTACGCCTGCGAGGCGCCATTGACGCTGAGTCAGCAAGGCTTTTCGGGCAGTACCTGCGGAACACTCAGGTACTTAACGACCTCAAGATGAGCTTCTCCGCGTGCCCAGATGAAGCCCTGGTCCTCCTCGAGGCTCTCTCGCTCAACACCAGCATCACTGCTCTCGACGTGGAGAGGTGGTGTCGCACCAGGCGTACCGCACGACTTCTCGCGGACGTCGTCTCTTCGAGCAAGAACATTCTGGCGTTCGCCTACTATTCGGAAGGCAGGAATGCTTCGCAAGCGTTCTTTTTGGCGTTTGCCCAACACATTGGCAGCAATTTCACCATCCTATCTGTAAAGATGCTTCCGCGCAAAAGAGAAGGCAAGTACTGGAATCGCATCCAGGAGGCTGTGACCCGCAACCACACGCTCCTGATCCACGCCGCGCGCTACGTTACCGGCTGCGTGATGCAAAAGAGCGGAGCAGAGGCGCTCGAGTTGATGTCCTCGAACCCCATGCTGGTCTCCAAAGTTGAGGAAATGGCATCACTAAGTGAAAATGCAGCTAAGGTTTCGATAAGAAGCAGACTGACTGACCTAGATGACATGGACTTCTTCATGAGCGTTGCTGGCGTTGTTAAGGAAAGTGTTGTGTGCGAAGAAACCGCCAAGGGCAGAGCCTGCATAGGTGCGCTGCCGTATGACTGCTGGCTGAGCTTGCGGCGCTTCTTGCGAGTGGCAGACGTGATAGACTGGCCCCAAAGGATCTAAGGAGCCTGTTTCCCTGGAGAACTATCCCATACTTCCTTTTAAGGCAAGAAAATTGTTTGATATCACATGTGATTATGTAGAGGCTGCTGTGAAAACTCTTGTTAAGCAGTTCTCTTTCGTTTGCCGTTTTCTGATATTTAAAATACTTGTGCAAATATGACACGTCCAAAAATTGCTCGTTTCATGCTTGCTACTTATGACACTTATGCTTGCTACTTATGAACAAAGATATCAGCGAATGATCACTTTCAAAAGACTATTCTGATTAGGGATCGTCAGGTGTTTTCCGCTATTAAAAGCGTACTCCGCGCTAGACGTTTCTTCTTTTCCTCTAGATAGCCACCTTCAGTTTTTCAGTAAGCAAGAAAGCCAGCCACTGTTTTGAAGTTCTTTCAAATCGATCAGCGCACAACCTCATGAAACTTTATCCGAAAGCAGAACGCTACATGCTAGGTCAGTCGTCGAAGCTACACAATGCTTGCGATTGTGAAGCTTGCATGTTAATTGTGTGTTGCTTGCAATATGTTAAACGAACAACATACATTATTGATTTGATCAGGAAAATGTGTTATTTGTGAACACAGGAATTACGCTACACTTCTAAGCACGCTGCTAGCTTGAAGCCGGCTGACACGTGCTGACATTTTAGCGAGTTTGACACATGCTTAATTCTTGAGGTCACTATAGTATTGCTTCTATCACTGACAATAGTAGCGTTCGGTACTATTTTCTCAGAGAAATCGGTATTTCGTGAAGAGTGGTGAGCTTCCTATATGTGAACACAGAAAATAAGCTTCAGTTCTAAGCACAGAGCTCTCTCGAGGCTTAGTAACGCTTATCAGCCCGCAAGAGAATGAATGTCCGTGGCGAATGTTCTTGTGCGGAGACGATTAGTATGAGGACTGTCAGGTGTTGTTCTCTTATACTTGAGCCCAGAGGTGACTTGTTACATTTTAGCAATAGGCTTTCACAAGTAGTTAGGTACAATGGAAACATCCAGGAGGAGTGCTGCACGAAGAAGTCTCACATGTCTTGTTCTGAAAGTTGACCTGGCAAAGACAGCGTGGAGCAGCGTACAGCCTTCAAGGCGCCTAAGTCAGCCTGCGTGTTTCATAGACGTTCACGCTGACATCCTTCGTTAAGTGGAGGGTGTGCTTCGACGTAAGGGCACATTTCTTGTCTGTCTGTGACCGAGGCTAAGAAGAAATTGGTTGCCCTTACGACTGTTAGACAGCAAGAAAAGCATATAATTTGCTAAATATTCGTAGGCGCGCAATTATCATGGCTGCTTTTTCCAGAAAATGGCGCCAATGGGCGCTGCAGGCGACTGCTCTTCTCTTCTTGCACGAATGATGTTTTTGGGCTGGCATCGTTGATCACAGCTGACGAAAGTTGGGCGACAGTCAGTAAATTTTGCGTGTCGTTACTCCGTCGTGTTGTCGTGATCGCGAAGCTAAAAAAATGTCGCAGCTGTCGTCACTTGCATTACATTACATTTGAACATTTATTTCAGACAAAAAGTGAAAAGGGAGGGTGGAGAAAAAGCTGTTTGAACACAGTTTGACAGCGCTCCATCTCCCCAGAGGCAACAGTAACAGCTTGCATATTTCACGTTACAAGATTACAGAAAAGCCTATAGATTTCAAAAGTTAAATACTGCATACAAGACTGCACGTTTTAAAGTTTTGAAGTTACAAACCTACAAAGGAAAAGACAGTAATTGTTAACAGGAGAAAAAATAAAATAAAAATGAAGATCTCACAAATATACGTGGAAGAGAGACATCCAGACACAGTGCATTTGTCTAAAGCGAAAACGCTAATAATTACAATGAAGTGCAAAACATATCTACATTGAATATTTCTATTGACACCAGAAATGCTCACTATGACATAAGAATATCTGTAAAATGCGGTTGTTTTTAAGCCTTTCCACATCCACTCCTTCCGAGTGGAAGCGGTTAAGAATGCCTGGCAACCTGTGCGCAAATCTTTTTTTGGTCATAGTATGTACGCGAAAAAGTAATGTCCCAGGGTACCTGATGACGATAGGGGAAGATGCTTTGCGTGTTCTCTATGTTTACTTGTGTTAGGAATGTCTCAAGTTTCCGCTTAATTGAGCGCTTGTAGCATCTAATTAACTTATGTATATATATATATATATATATATATATATATATATATATATATATATATATATATATATATAGATATATATATATATATATATAGAAAGATAAACGTATTTGGTTGCTAGAGGCAGAAATTCAAAGTTGAAAACGCTTCATTTAGTCATAGATTTATATTGAGTCGACATTTCGGACAGAGCCTGCCCTTCTCAAGACTGCGGTTACAGGGGTCTTCTTCCTCTTCTTAAGGAGTTGGCACTGGCAGACATGTACGACACATGAACAAAAGAAACAAACGGAGGCAAAGAATACTAGAAAAGATACAGATAGAAAGGGAAAAAAGGGGAACAAATAAAAAAGAAAAATTGTTGTCCCCCGCCGCCCACCCCGCACCCGCGGGGAGCTGACCCCGGACGAGGAAAAGAAAGGAAAACACAGAGCGGGAGGGGATAATAGAGAGTTTTAGTTTCACGTACGTAGAGGGTTCACATACGCAAACGTGAGGAGTCTACGCGTAGACTACACGCAGGTGGTTTGAAACGCTTATAGTTACACGTACGCGAAACACGCCGCGCGTTACGCCTAGCGCCATCTACTAAGAAACACACACACTGATTGTATCCAAAATCATCCAAGGCAAGTCATTAAGCGAAGCCATTCATAGCGAGACCGTTGCTATGACGACGACCAACGCTACTTCGCCAGGCTTAGCAGCTGAAAAATCGCCCTTCTGTCTGAAAAACAAAAGCTATTTGTCGCTTGAAACCTTATGCGAGGGTAAAATGGGCAAATCGAAGGCGAATACAGTAGTTTAGAACACGATATCGCCTCGAGGGATTAGCGACGAAGCTGTTATCGCCGTGAAGCAGCGGGCAGGGTGCCGCCATGTTTGTCAACGCTACGTACGCAAGCAACGCAAAGACCGCAACGTAAGAATCCGAATCTCACGTACGTACGTGAGACTCGCTCATACCCTTTGCGTTCTGCGCATGCGCACTGGTCACCCGTAAGAGCTCTACGTACGTGAAGCCTCTACGTACGTGAAACTAAAACTCTCTAATGGCTACCCATCAAGGCAACAGAGCGGCGGCGTGTAAGGTGCACAGGAGCAGACGGTGGCGGGATCGCCCTACACACAAAAGTTAAAGACGCGTGCACTCGCGTGCCCCGACCATAAAGAGTAAACAAATAAACAGAATAAAATGCAGACAGGGCCGGAGCTTCCGTCATCTGGAACCATTTCGGCAGCCAGAGCCAAGGCCGAATCAACGGCGCCGTGAGCTTAACTACACACACGTGCACAGTGCATGAAAACACCCAGACACACAGCAGTAAAACATCCGAGCTCATGCCAGTGTCATGTGGCGGCTAAATGACAATGGCGGGAGCATTTAAGCGAGTAAGGTGTACAGAAACAGACGGTGGCGGAATTGTCCAACATATATAAATTGGAGATGCTTGCACTCGCGTGACCTGGCCAGAAAAAGTAAACAAATAAACAGAATAAAATGCAGACAGGACAGGAGACTTCCGTCATCTGGAACCATTTCGGCAGCCCGAGTCAAGGTAGAATCTGCGGCGCCGTGAGCTTAACTACACACACGTGCACTGTGCCTGAAAACACCCCCAAAAGAAAAAAGAAGTGGAAAAACATCCGAGTTCGGCCAAGTGTGGTGTGGGAGGTAAATATGAATGGCGTGAGCACTTAGGCAAGGGTTCTTCAATTGCACCCCGTCGTCAAGGTAATCGAACTGGGAAGATAGGGGCGGGATGGGGTAGGGAATGAAGAAATTTGTGTGAGCTTGAAAAAGATGTCGCTGGCAAGAAACGACCGAGGTATGTCAAGCTGGCTCTCGTAATGTCAGCAACGGCCCTGCAAGGGGCGGATGGAGGACAATGCACCTGGACTTTCATTAATGCCGTGAGGAATTGTTTCAAATTTGTAAATGAAGTACGACTCGCGTTGTTCTCTTTCCCGGGTGTTGTGGAACCCACCCTGTAGGACTGTTAACTTAATTGCATCAAATGGGTGGTTGCGCTCATTAATGTGTTTTGACAAGGGAAAAGGTTGGGTAGGGATAAGATATGCGCGCAGTGGTTATTAAAGCGAATTCGTAGACGGTTGACGGTCTGTCCAATGTACTGCATACTGCACACACTGCATTCTAGGAGGTATATTACGTGGCAGGAATCACAATCAAAGTTGCCATTAATTTCCCATTTGAAGCCCGAAGCTGTGCTTACTGCACAGCTTGATGTTTGTATGTGTTTGCAGACCTGGCATCTACTTTTTCCACAGGGCCGGCACCCCAAAACCGGCTGGTTATTTGTTTTTGAGAGTGCAAGAATATTTTTAATGTTTTTGTTCGTCTGTAGACCACGTGAGGGGGAGCAGTGAAAATTTTGGTGAGGCGCTCGCTTTGTTCGAGGATGTTGAAATGTTTTCTGAGGATTTTGTTTACGTTAGGCGGGTTACTGGTGAAGGTAAGTACGAGGTTTGCCCGGTGGTCTGTTTCGTCGTTGTAGCGACATCCCTCCAGTATTTGCTCTCGGTTGAGTTTAGATGCCTTTTGAATGGCATCGTCGACAATGGCGGGGGGGTATCGTTGCTTAATGAGGACTTCTCGCATGCGTTTGGAATTTTTTACGAAGTCCTCGTCTTGGGAACATATTCTTTTAAATCGATGTGCCTTAGAGTATGGGATGCTTGTTTTAGAGTGACGAGGATGGCAGCTTTGGAAGTGTAGGTATTGTTGGCTTTCTTTATACACCGGTGGTAAGTGAGCCTTTGTTTACCGAAATCTCAACATCTAGAAAGTTAATTTTGGTGTTGGAGTACGTGTAGGTGAAAGATATGTTGGGGTGGACGAGGTTGAAGTTTTCTATAAAACGTATGAGTTCTTGCTCTGTGTCAGTCCATATTAAAAAGATGTCATCCAAGTATATATATATATATATATACATATATATATATATATATATATATATATATATATATATATATATATATATATATATATATATATATATATATATATATATATATATATATATATATATATATATATATCAGTAGCTTTTAATATATTGTTTTTGACGAAAAGCAGTTGAGTGTTTTCCAAGTAAAGAACATTCTCAATTGATCTTATTGCTTCCTTCTGCAGTAGATGTAAGCTATGTATAGTCTTTAATGTCATGTTCCCCTAAATCAGTTAGCAAGAATCAAGCTGCGAATGGATTAAAGAATAGTAAAGAAGATTTTTTTTTACGCCGATTGGTAACGAGTGATCGCACCTATTTAATATACCAACAGCTTTTTGCACTTTCGTGCAAAAAGTCGACATGTCCGTTGCAAGTCATGCCATCTGAGAAGGTCACCCCAAGTGTTTTCATATTTACCGCAAGATATACAAAACGGTCTGAAAAGAACGCATTTTGTTTTTGCTTCGTTGATTAGCTGGTTGTTTCTTTGCCACCATTCTTGAAGCGTATTGCAAATGGAGCTTTATTGGCGAAGGTTTTCTTTAAATACGTTTACATAGTACAAAAAGAATATGGGGCCTAGGATATTGCGTTGTGAAAGAGCAATTTTTTTATTTGTCGAGGGTTTGATATATGTTGATTAATTGCTATAAATTGGGTTCGTGAGTGAAGTTAAGATTTATAGGCTGGAGCTAAAGTCCTCGGATACCATATCTTTCTAATTTTGTGAGCAATAAGTCGTGGTTAACACAGTCAAAAGCGTTCCTGAAGTCTGTGTAAATACCAAGCGTCATTGATTTTTTTTTTCAAAGTTATCTAGTATTATGTCTTTTTCAAATAGTAAGGCGGTTTCTATAGAGCGATTTTGTCTGATACCTTGCTGACTATCGGTTATTAAATTATATATGCGAGAGAAACCATCTACTCGGACTTTATTTATCTTTTCATGGCCTTTAGAAAAAATTGGCAGTAGAGAGACGGGGCGATAATTAATCATATTGTTCCTACTTCCTCCTGTGTTTATAGCTGTCACTTTCGCGACCTTCATGCTCTGGCGCAAAACGCCTGTTGTCGATGTCACTACCGTTGTCATCGCAAGAGAATACGCCTAATACACCCAATAAGCAAACGCATGCGGAACCAAGATTCACTGCCGAGAAAAAATGCTAATGACGTACTTGGTGAACCAGCACAAGAAGATCCTAGAATGCAAGAAAGAAAGCGCCCTCGGCAACAAAATTGAATTGTGAATAGCAGTAGCCAGAGGTAGAGGTAGCTCTGTGATTCCCTCATCTGCATCACGTGGCGGGACCAATTCCAGCTCAAGAAATTCCGGGCTAACTTAATTAAAACAAAAATTTAAAGAGGAGGCTGCCAAAAAAAAATTAAACGGGAGAGCCACGAGGCCGGTCAATGCACTTTGCAGGTCTCAATCGATTGGCGCGTTTGGGTCAAGTTTACATTTTTCTCGTTTGCATGTTTGTATCCGAGAATGAACACTTGAGAATTCAGCTTGCTGCGCAGTCATGAAAACGATTGTATGCGCCAAGTGCTGGAGTACGTAGGAATACATGGGAATCGCAGCAAAGCGACCATTGGGGCTAGTTGGGTGTACGTTGTATTCTACGTGCTATCACGATAGAAACAAGAGAAAAAATGACAACGACCAGACAAGAGCGTAACTGACAACTGATTTATTCAGAAAAAGGACGTTTAGGGCGTTGATGTGGTCATGCATGCAAAATATATCAAATACCACCTTTTTCCGTATAAACCAATTGTCAGTTGTGCGCTTGTCTTGTGGTAATAGGGAATAGCAGGCCACGCAAATACACACAAAATAACGCTTCCCGCGAAGGGCGCTGTTTGCTTGATCCATAACTACAGCGCAAACGACAGGACAGAGATGAAGAAGGGACGCCACACAGCGCTGACTCACAACTAAAGATTTATTGGATGCCAGCAGGTATAAATACCTCCCTGGCGGCCAGAAAGAATGCAGTGTACACTTACATGCGTGACTGACATACTGGTGTGCCAGTCATGTGCCTCCAAGCAAATCACATGCGCGAGAATACAATATAATCAGTGAGCAAGCACTTGTCAATATTCGCAATCAAGGTATCGTCTTTCTTTTTCTGACAACGCGATAGATGAAGCACTGATGCATTCTTCCGGGAGCCTACCTATTAAGTGAGCTTCAATGATCTCCCTTGCTAACGAGTCACGGTTCTTTTCTAACACTGCACTTTCATGATAGTTTGGCGCGCAGACGTAGGTATCATCGTCATCTTCATTGCCTTTGCAGTGCCTGCAATGTTTCGCCACGTGGCCAGAGATAGCGACACAGGAGACATTATACGCATGCTCTTATGAGTCTTTCGTTTAAACATCGGCCGGTTTGGCCGATGTATCGCTTACCACAAGACAGTGGCAGCGAATATACCACCCCTTCCTGGCAAGGCACAAACTGTTTTGCGTGCTTTATCGGGCACTTGCGTGATTCTTTATTCTCTGAATTTACTTTCTTAATCAGGCTGGACAGTCGTTTGGGCGCCGAAAAGACGACATCAACGCCTGCATGTTTTCCGATTCTTTTTAGATTGTGCGACACTTTGTGAAGATATGGCAGCACAACAATCTTCCTTTTCTTCGTCTCTTTCGTACATTCGCTATTTCCTTTTGATTTTAACTTTTCCTGTAGTTTTCCTGCCACGGAAACTAATAATTCGGACGGGTAGCCTGCCTTTGCCAGGCGGTCTACTTGGTTGCTGAAGCTATGCTCCAACCTGTGTTCACAGGATTTGTTCACTGAGTTGCTAAAAACGGTATGTATAATTGCCCTTTTCACCAGCTTGGAGTGAGCTGATGAAAACGGCAAGATGGGCTTAACATCACGGGGCTCATAAGCCCAACAAACATGAGATGGAGTGAAATGAAGCGAAATATCTAAAAACCTAATAAAATCTTTCAATGGTACTTCGTGTGTTAACACCAATGGTGTGAGGCATTCTGAGAACACCGAAAGGACGTCAGGGAATTGCTGCTCGAAACCAAGGTTGTCACAATCTAAAAACACAAAGTAGTCATCAACGAATCTAAAAATGCTACAAACTCTGGAACCTTCAAATCGCTCTTTCATCCTTCTGTCTCGTGCTGCTAGGAACACGTCACTAAGGAAAGGCGCTAGACATGAACCAATACAGATCCCCTCTTTCTGAATAAAAACTTCGCCATTCCATTCTGCAAAAGTTGAGCCAAGATAGAGTGACAACAATTCAAGGAACCCAGTAGTGGAAATTCCGCTCTCATTCTGAAATGCAACAGCACCATATACATCAATCAGGTCATTGACAGAAGACAAAATTTCTGCTTGAGGAATGGTGTAATAGAGGTCCTTTACATCGACTGAAAATCCACAAAGCTTCTTGCTGTAGTTACTTTCTAGAAACGCGATAACATCTTTCGAACTTTCTACTCTAAAAGGGTCGTCAATTGATAAAAGATTCAGTTTTTCCTGCAAGAACATAGCTACATGCTGCTGCCATGTTCCAATCTCCGAGACAATTACACGAAACGGCCACTCTAGTTTATGTGTTTTCGCGGTGAAGAACATTTGCAACCACATTTGCAACCAAGTAGACCGCCTGGCAAAGGCAGGCTACCCGTCCGAATTATTAGTTTCCGTGGCAGGAAAACTACAGGAAAAGTTAAAATCAAAAGGAAATAGCGAATGTACGAAAGAGACGAAGAAAAGGAAGATTGTTGTGCTGCCATATCTTCACAAAGTGTCGCACAATCTAAAAAGAATCGGAAAACATGCAGGCGTTGATGTCGTCTTTTCGGCGCCCAAACGACTGTCCAGCCTGATTAAGAAAGTAAATTCAGAGAATAAAGAATCACGCAAGTGCCCGATAAAGCACGCAAAACCGTTTGTGCCTTGCCAGGAAGGGGTGGTATATTCGCTGCCACTGTCTTGTGGTAAGCGATACATCGGCCAAACCGGCCGATGTTTAAACGAAAGACTCATAAGAGCATGCGTATAATGTCTCCTGTGTCGCTATCTCTGGCCACGTGGCGAAACATTGCAGGCACTGCAAAGGCAATGAAGATGACGATGATACCTACGTCTGCGCGCCAAACTATCATGAAAGTGCAGTGTTAGAAAAGAACCGTGACTCGTTAGCAAGGGAGATCATTGAAGCTCACTTAATAGGTAGGCTCCCGGAAGAATGCATCAGTGCTTCATCTATCGCGTTGTCAGAAAAAGAAAGACGATACCTTGATTGCGAATATTGACAAGTGCTTGCTCACTGATTATATTGTATTCTCGCGCATGTGATTTGCTTGGAGGCACATGACTGGCACACCAGTATGTCAGTCACGCATGTAAGTGTAGACTGCATTCTTTCTGGCCGCCAGGGAGGTATTTATACCTGCTGGCATCCAATAAATCTTTAGTTGTGAGTCAGCGCTGTGTGGCGTCCCTTCTTCATCTCTGTCCTGTCGTTTGCGCTGTAGTTATGGATCATCGTAAACACCAACTCGCCCAACAAATGCTTTTGCTGTTTGCTTCTTTCTTTGCGATGGCACATGTCATCTTTGCCAGAAGTAACCAGGTTGCCGCGACCAGACAAAAAGCGGGCTGGCGGCATCTTGCCTGAGCGGCGACGATGTGGTCGCCAGCCGTCGTCAGCTGTGTGGTAACCTGCGTGACGTGCGAGTGCTCCTTCCCCCTCTAGATTTCCTGACAAGATTTCCGAGACGTGAGACAGATACTGAGCTATTTCCTTCAACCAACAGCAAACCAAGCAACCAACCTGCAAATCTGCAAGTTATGCATTGTGCTCGCGAACGTCTGTGTGCTCAGGGCAACAGCGAAAACCGACTCTAACAAAGAGCAACAATGAACGCTATGTAGTTCATTACTTCAGAATAACCAGTTTTAAGATAACTGCAAATTGTCGCCTGACCCAGACCGTCTCATATCATTCACCTTACGTGCAAGCTAAACAAGTTCCATCCCTTTAAGGCCGATTCACACGACAGTCCGTTCGCCCGCGGCCCGCTCATCACATGTTCCTGCGCCACTAAAAACGGGCCTGCGATCCGATGACGTCGAGCGGATGCGACGGACCAAAAGAGCAGACGACGCGCTGACCGTACCACTGTTGCCGGGTTATTTTAAAGCGCTTGGCAACGCCAGTCAAACCGGTTTTTTCCTTCCTACCCATGACTGCGATGGAATGGTGCAGGTGTGGCCCTCTGTCCAATTCCTGAATGGCCTGGGGCCCTCTTGCTAGCCCTGTCGATCGCTTTGTCATGGTAGCGAACGCAGTCGAGCTTGTCAAAACATCGCGCCAGCTCAACGCCACTCAGCGAAATGCGGCAGCCGAAATATTAGACAGTTTTAGCTGTGCGTACTCAAGTGCTTGCGTACGCAAAGCGCTACGGCGCTGCGTGCGTTACGCTGTCCGCTCCGAAGCATAGTTTTAGCTGACCGTGCCGTAGCGTCCCTCAGGCGCACGTGGCGCCATCTAGTTACGAAACGTCAAACCACATCAACGCTCGGTTGAAGAACATTTCATTCGTGATTACTGATAACTAGTGTGAGTGCATTGTGAGCTTTTTTTGTTCCAAGAAGAAAAACTATGCAAACCGAAGAAAATGTAAGAACTGGCTAAAAGCCAGAAAACTACTTCGCCAGGTGTCGTTGCTACGAGGAAAACACACTGCATATAGTTAGGCCTAGGAGCTTGAAAATAACCAAATTATCTGAAAAACAGGGGCTAGTTATCGCTTATACCACTGTGTGTGGGCAAGAGTAGGCGAAATAAAAGCGAACCGCTACCATTTGAGCGAGCTATTGCGTCGGAGAATCCGGCGGCGACATGTTTTTATTCCGAAGCGGGCGAGCAGGGCGCCGCCATCTTGTCAAAGTTAGCGTACGCAAGCCACGCAAGCGCCGCAAAGCAAAGTCCGCTTTGCTTGCGCAGGGCTTGCGCTTGCGTTCTGCGCATGCGCACTACCGTCCCCGCAAACTCCTTGCGTACGCTAAGCCGTTGCGTACGCACAGCTAAAACTGTCTATTGGCAAGAGCAGTGGTTGCCAGAGCTAGCGCGCTTGTTTTCGCGGGGGGGCCGCTAGTACCCGCGAGGGGAGAGGCACCTGAACTTTCCTGCTGGTCCATTCCGGGGGCCAACAGCACGCCTCTCGATTTGATGACACACAAACACGTCTTGCGGGGGGCGCGAGCGAACGGTCCATTGTGTGAATCGTGGTTGGGCTAACGGTCCGTCGTGTGAATCGGCTTCAGCCCCTCCCCTCCCCCCGAATTTTTTTGCACCGCTGACCAAAAGAACCACCGGCGCCTGAAGTCACTGTGGAAGTTGTCACCTACAGATTTTTTTCCAGACTAGAAAATACATTTTGGCGCCAACACTGCTAACTCGGGTTGGATTTAGTGGCAACGCCCATGAACCTTTAGTCATGTAACTCAAGGGGACCAATCCTAGCACAAACTTTGAAGGGCCTGTCGATGGCTCGCTGTTTCGACTGAAATTTCTGTGCAATTACTCGCAATACATGACCAGTGACAGCTGCTGCTGCACAGTACACTTGAACGAAGGGCAGCGTCATTGAGGCTTTTCCCTGGCCGCTCCATATGTACAAAAATGTAAAGGTATTTGAACGACAAACATTAATTAAAATATTTGTCCTCTACTTGCTAATTTCATGGTCTTTACGTTTTTCCTATCAGCGGCACGCATTGCTTTGTTTTGGTTCCGGGCCGATATAGTTCTAGACTTCGTGTGATATTTTCTTTACTTATTGAATGGGCAAAAAATGGACCCATTGATATCAGTAATGTCTGCCACGAGTGAACGATAAGGGGATAGTTGGTATGGCATGATTACAAGACATAAAACTGAGCAGGGGACAAGACACAGAAGGGAAGCAAACAGGACGAGCTCGTCCGGTTTTCTTCCCTCCTGTGTCTTGTCCTCTTCTCAGTTTTATGTCTTGTAATCATGTCTGCCATGATTTTTAAGACATTAAGGATCCATTACTTTATCTTTAAAAAATGCATATTTCGCTTGTCTAGGCAGTCCGCAGCGTTATCTAATACACAATGGCAATGTCAATGGCAATGGCGATGCAGTTATTATTGTTGGGTTTGATCCACAAATTCCATCAGGAGGCCGCGCTGCAACATGAGCCCCCCTACGCCACTAGTTCAGCGCATTTGTCACTACCCCCCCCCCCCTTTTTTTGCGTGCGTGTGTGTGTGCTTTGGGAGCGGTGTCGTATGTCTCGAATGCTTCTGTCCTTTTTCAGTTTCACGTAAGCTTTTATGTATGTATCTGTTTGATTTTATTGCCTATATTGTTTAAAATTTTGTACCATTTTATGTTGGTTCTTTCATTTCACAACTTGGGAGAACCCTCTCTGGAGTTCAATTATTTATCAATAAATAGAAAAATAGAACTAAAATGTTGCTTGAGGGCTCAGGTCATTGACTTTGAATTCCTCTGCCGCACATATTCGTTTATAGTCGCCCTCGTGTGTAGCCCGCAGCCCCCACTTTCGGTCGCCAAAATTTGTAAAAAAGAAAAGAAAACTAAAACGCGCAAAAACGCACCTAGCACCACAATGTGCGACAAGATGGCGCCAGTTAGTTTTTCTCACAACGCATCCGTTGTCAGCACCGTTACGCAACACGACGTTTCCGCGGCTTCTATTTCCGTTTTTCACGGTGCTCGCTTCAGCGGAGGGCGGGAGCGTCCCTTCAGCGAATGTGCGCTTCGATTCTGCACGCGTGGCGTTCGTTGTTAGCGGACAGACGGTGGTTAGGTTAGGTTAGTTTGGGTTGGGTTGGGTTAGAATTGGTTAGGTTGGGTTAGGTTAGGTTAAGTTGGATTGCGTTGGGAGAGTTTAGGAGTCGCGTTCCTGTCAAACGCCATAGAAGGCACAGAGGACGACTAGCTTTGGGAGCACGCCAATGACGCGCGCTCGTCCGACAGAGGTGCAAGTGCAGATGAGCTGACTCGTCCGCCGGCGATTAGCGCAAAACCGGCGGTGAGTTATAAGTTCGCATCTGACGCGAGCTTTTTAATTATCTGACACAGTAGTCGCAGAGGCGCCTCAGTGTGTTAATGTGTAGCTGCATGCCTGATTCGTATATAAACTGCACCTGAGAAAATATGATGAAAACAAAAAACTGCGGATTATAGACGAGTATAAACGGTAATTAGCGCTTTCAAGAAATTTATTTATTTACATTTGTGCAGCGCCATGAAAGCACAATTGCACGGCGGAATACATATCGACATAAAAAATCAATCGTACAGCATGTGATAACGTTTTGTGCAGGATGAGAAAGGATCTATATAAAGAACAGCCTCAACAGCCCATTCAAATCAGTCGATCGGTCGGAAGAGAACAGGATTAAAAAACAGAACGAAAGGAGAGAAAAAGGAGAAAAAAAGCAGCTGAGCATGCGTGTGCGGAAGAATTCAGACAGCAGGGCTGGGAACTTTGCCTCGGACTGGCATTCAACAATACAATGAGGCAGCTTATTCCATGCGCTGATGGTGTGCGGAAAGAAAGACAGTTTGAACGCATCTGTATGGCATGTTATCTCTCGTACGGCTTAACGCACAGTCTCTGTCTCACAGACCGTTCTTCTCAATCGTGGCATTATTAATAAGCATAGAGGCATGCGAGAGGCTGACCTCTGACATCTTGTTCAGGCCTTTGTTATGAGATGTCTCAAATGTACCCTCCCTTATCTCTACCTTAGCCTCCAGGAACGGGACCGCTTGACTGCCTTAACAGACAGTGAAGCAAGGCGGCTCATCATCTCGCCGCCGGACCGCCACCTATAATCTACTGACATTAGGGGGCTACAAGATTGTCACGGAGGTCTCAGAATTTCACCTTGCTTCTCAGTACGAGCGTCTGACCCACAACACCACGGGACGTTACATAGTCGATAAGCTTGGTAACCTTATCTTCACCTCTCTCCCTAAGAACATGCACCCAGAGTATCATAGCGCTCGCCGTTAGGACAGGGTAAGTCTCTGCACAGAAAGTATTTGATAGATCAGACAGCGGTCTTCGTCGACGCCGCCGAACACACCGATCACGATGCTTTTTCGCTCACGGTTGTAAACTAGTGCGAACGGCCGTTGGTTGCGTGCTCCATTCCCGTCAGATCATATGAAGAGGCTGAGGAGGCGACCATAGCCTTGGCGATGGTCCGCCCCTCTGCACAATCCATCTTCAGCGACGTTAAATCTTCGATTCATAATTTTCCAAAGGCCGGGTCTCCCCCCCCCCCCTTTTCTCCCCACTCCACCAATCCCCCCCCCCCCCCCCCCGATCGAATTGATCTGGGTCCCTGCGCACTCATCCCATCCAGGGAACGAGGCGGCCCACAATCATGCCCGAGTATTCATCGACCGGGAGTGGTGTCGCCCGTCTTGTGGACGGCGAGAGATCGAATGGTTGCATTTCATGACATCACCATGCACTACCGCTTAGGTAGACTTCAATATCTCCCCGCACATATTTCTCTCACCAAGACTCAAGAGCTTGGGTGGCGGCAACTCCAAACCTTCCCTAACACCGCGATATACGCCCGCATATACCCTGGGGTCTGCTCCCCTTTTTGTAAACAATGTCGCCAACATGCCACTCTATTACACATTGTCTGAGCTTGCCATCAGGACTCCCCTGCTCTAAATTTGCAGCTCTCGAATCCAGACAAGTGGGAGGCCGCATTGCTCACTTCCGACTCGGACACACTGAGCCGGGTTGTGGCAAGAGCCCTAGAAGTCGCCGAACGCCACGGGCTCATGGTAACTTGATCGGGCTATACCCAACACCATCTGCTACTTTGGTCGACGGAAATAAATTTTAAGCTCCTTCTGGGTGAGCAACCTTTCGCGATCAAACATTTTAACTACCCACCGCGGGGGCTCAGTGATTAGGGAGCTCGGCTACTGAGTCGGAGTTCCCGGGTTCGAACCCGACCACAGCAGCCGCGTTTTTATGGAGGCAAAATGCTAAGGCCCCCGTGTGCTGTGCGATGTCGGTGCACGTTAAAGATCCCCAGGCGGTCGAAATTCTTCCGGAGGTGGCCACTCCGGCACCACTTTCTTCCTTTCTTCTTTCACTCCCACCTTCCGCCTTTTCCGATGCCACCGAGATATTCGAGTCAATTACTGCGCCATACCTTTCCCTCAATAACCAATTTTCAATTTCTAACTCCAGTTTTCGGAAAATGAATGAATGAAAACTTCACTGTTCACCGAGGAGCCCCCAAATCCCCGGTCCCGACACGCAGGCCTGGGTCCCTGCTCTGGTAGAGGACTCACCGCAGACTAAGCACAAGTGAGGATGCATTGTTTCTTCAAGGCCTCAGCCGCCAGGCGGGTAGCTTGCTGCTAGATGGCGGTGTCCTCGCTGCGCAGCGAAACTTCCCAGGCTTCTCTACTGTTGATGTTTAAGCCAGCGCCCGGGGAATCGGCGCATTCCCAAATTATGTGATGAAGAAAGCCCCTTTCACCACAATTTTTACATTTTGTATCCTTTTCATCTCCGGCCTGTGTCAGGTAGACCCAGACTGGGCAGATGTAATCTCCAGCTTGTAACCGCCTCCAAATACACGCCTAATTATTGGATGGAGACCAATCAGGGGGTGGCAATATCCTCCTTGAAAGGTCGTTTGTGCAGAAATAGTTCAGGGGAAAGAGTTCACGGCGGGCGACTCAAAACGGCGACCAGGACGGCGGGCAGCGCCGACGGCCAGTCCAAAAACCAAGCGATCTCCTGCAGCGCGGCGACGCTTCGTCTTTCGTCGGCGCTTGGTCACTGATCTGCCTATGCGGCATCAGGCGCGGCCGTCATGGTTTGCTACATTTTATGTCATTTATGCAGTTCGGTAAAATCGTGGTATGTGGTGATGCAATCTTTCATTCCCTTGCACCTGGGCTGTTCTACGGCCGCTCGGTAGTAGAGATCTCGTGCGAGCGCGTGTGATGCCTCGTTGCCAGGGACGGATTGGTGCGCAGGTATCCATCCATAGGATGGATATTTTTCGATAAATGGGGTTTGTTGAGAGAACGCGTCTGGTTTCCTCCGAAATTCTACCTGTTGCAAAATTTCGTATTGCTGCTTTGCTGTCGCTAATTATTATGTATGCTCGGGTGCCGACGCAAGCAAGCGCTATTGCAACTTCTTCGGGCGTAACTATGCCTCGGGCGCGTGATGAGGCGTAATTTTTGGCGCACAACCACAATCTACCACTGCCGGCAATGCCTCTCCATGTTTTCCGCCTGACGCGTCGACATGGGCTACTTCCTCGGCTGCCTTGCTTTCTATATTTTTGGCAATGGTTTTTGCTCTGTGCTCTCTGCCTTCTTTGTTGCGTATCGGTTGCATGTAGGCTCGGTAGAGGTGGGATCAATAAATACTTCCTCGTGTCTAGGGGAATGTCTGTAACGCACTCAAAGTTATACAGACGCCAAGCAACGTCTAGTTGGCCGATACACCACAGCTTTCGTTCTCTGACGAGGTTCAACAGGTGCTAAATCGCAGCTATTATTATTTTACCCTGTTACATAAAACTCATTTTGCCACCGGCTAGTTTAGTTTTCGATGGCCTTTAATGTTTTGGGTGGCGGCCAGGGCCGTCCAGCACGCACGAAGTTTTCGGCCAATGTATGGCTCCCGAAACTAAATCGCGCAATTAAAATAATGTTGCGGATATATCAACGCAATTTGGAACGGGGACACTTCGTTGCCAACCGATTGCAAGACATCATTGGTAATCTTGATCCCGAAATCGGGGAAACCGGTAAACACAGACAACATCCGGCCCATCTCCCTAATTTCATGCATAGGGAAACTGATGGAAACGATGGTCCGTGACCGCCTCTCGGAATATTCAATTCAATTCCTTTATTTTACCATATACATGGAAGGAGCTCTTGGGCAAAAATCTGCTCGAGGCAGCTTGACTGGGCCCAAGAGACCAAAACAAGGTAGGGCAGCGTAAGTTCACTCAATGTACATTGCAAATACAGGAGAGACACTACTTGAAATTTCAGTATGGGTCGCAGAATTTCAATATCATGTCGAAAAATCAATATAGGAAAACACTGCATAGATGGAAACGACAAACATGGAAAAACAGTTTATACACGATTAAAAAGGAACAGTAACATCAAACACAACAAAGTCAATATCTTAAGTAATGACATGCAAGGCAGTGTTTAAGTGTTGATCTCATAATATATTAAGGAATTGCTGCCTCAATTGATTTATCGTAGGCTTGGAATTAAATATGTATGTGTTTAGAACTGAAGAGAGATTATGTTTTAGTGACTGATGTTTATAATTAGTACGAAAGCGCGGAATGTACCAGTCATTAGTGCTGGTAGAAACGATATGCTCGTGACGCTGTAGTGGTGCGGTTGAAATGAGAAATTCGTGAAATGGGCTATTTGAAGAATAAAACGTACGTAAAACCCTGAAGTCGTACAAAGATGTCACGGGAATTATTTTGTAGGTTGTAAACAAGTGGCCAGTGTGTGAGAGATATGGGTGATTTCCGATGTAGCGGATGATTCTTTTTTGAATTCTAAGAATTTTATGCTATTTTGTAGCTGTAGTGGTGGCCCAGACAAGACTGCAATATTTGATGTGGGACGCATATAATGCGTGATAGAGCTGGATTTTTATTTGCGTCGGTAGGAACGTTCGGCATCGTGAGATCGCCCCAGCGGTTGTGGAATTTTTTTTGCATATGTTCTCAACATG